>NC_041336.1:28300040-28659207 GCF_004354835.1 Perca flavescens
CTGCTGTGTCACCTGCCCCTCATTACCTTGTTACCCAGTGTATTTAGTCCTCGTGTGTCCCTTGTCTCTTGTCAGATCGTTTTGTGTCTGCTTGTGTCCCTGCCTGGCTAGTTTGTATGTGTCTCCGTCAACTCCCTTCAGTTCCTGTGCTTCCTGTTTTTTGTACCTTCTTGGTTTTTTTGATTTTTCAACAAATAGTTTTTGCCTACTGCAGCTCACAGGACTCCCTTGGTTTGTTTTTGTGTTTAAATCAATAAATCCTCTACCTCAACCTTCTCCTGCCTGCCTGCCTCTCCCTGCATTTGAGTCCACTATCCCCGGAACTGTAACAACATGCTCCTCAGCAAAAATATTTCTTAAACCCTAGAATGTGACTTAAAAGAATTAAACACACCGAACTCATCCGTAAAGTCAAGACCCTTGGTCTGTTTAAGATGTGTAGATGTGCACAATGAACCAATGTTCTTCAAACATTAAAGAAAAACACATACTGAAATGAGATTTGGAAATTCTGTGTCAACAGCTGTGTAAATGCACCAAGCTCATTTGAACCTGCAACAACTGATGTTTGGCAGCCCTTTGGTACTCTCTACTGCTCCTTAAAGGTCCAATATGTAATATTTGTACTGTAATAAATCCAAAAATGACACCAATGCCTCATCAGATATTAAGGAAACATGTTAAACTGAAATACTATCTTTTCTGACAACAATGCTAATTTCAGTATTTTTTCTTTTTGAAATTTACATTCCGTGACGGAATTTATGTTTATGTTTTGATCTGTGTGTTGTTATCAACGGCCCAGTTTGACAGGCAGGCCGGGTTGCCAGATATACCTGTAAAAACGTAAACCCAGCGCGCTACAGCTGTAACGGTAGTACAGCCATGAAAGCAGCAAACAAACGAACAGGATCAACGGAGATAGATTCTACATGACATAAAAAAATGAAAACAGCATGTTTCTAACAGTGGCGTGACCAGAGACGTAACAACCCCCTGGTAAATATTGGAGATGTATTTCAAAGATGGAGACAGCTTAGAGCCCAAATGGACGCAGAGTTGGCTTATTTTCTCCTGAACAGGTAAGCATTAGCTCCACGCTAATTTATCACAGCTACTAGGGATGGGCATTTTTTGTCATTTCAACATTTGTGTACTCAGATTGATTTATATAGCTAGAGTACCCGAGTTGGTTACTTGCAAAAACAATTGAGACATAGCCAGTAAAGTGATCGCGACTTGTCCTGGCTAACGCCGCCATGTTAACCCTGCTAACTGTTAACGTTACCGGGCAGCCCATGGCTGTTTACAGCGTGTAGCCTCTTCAGCGGCTGGAGCCGACAACGGTGAGTTATTTTAAGCCACGAGAGGGGGGCTGTAAATCGGAAAGAGGGGACTATGGGTTTGCAGTGTGTTTAGCGATTGTTGCCGTAATTCTAAGCCAATGAAGTGTGTTCCGTTGGCAAGGTAGTGGTATTTTTAGCGTTTTGTATTGTAATTCTAAGCCGAGGAAGTGTGCCTGACTGGCGTGTGGAGAGGACAGTGAGGTTGTTGTGTTTTTAGCGGTTCATACTGTAATTTTAAGCCGAAAAAGTGTGTCTGTCAGTTGGTTACAGAGCTCCACGTGAGCACGGGCTTTTATGACTGTCAATATAGCCAGCATCTAACGTTAGCTACTCGGCTGTGCTGTGGAGTAATGTCTGGCTATGTGAGACTAGCATCTAACGTTAGCTACTCCGCTGTGCTGTGGAGTAATGTCTGGCTATGTGAGAAAAGCGTCCAGCTACATTGTTGTGAATGCTGCGGTCTCAGCCTGGCAACCCCCGTGTCGAGTCTGGGCAGGAGGGGGCGGGGGAAACGACTCTCCAGTATTTTGAATTGGTAGTGCAGTAACTATTTTAACCGCTAGCTGCCAGTATTACACACAATATTACATATTGCACCTTTAAGCTTTTTGTTGAGCTCTGTTGAGTGTGTCAGAACTCAAGAGTTTCTGAATTATGGTGGCTGGACAGAAGAGAGAAATTTTAATGAGAATACCAAACTGACCAGTTTAAAAAAAGGGTTGGTCGGGTTGCAAACAGAAGGATGTCAGTCACTGTGAAAATGAAATGATGCCCTTGCTAGATGTGTTTATAAGAGTGCATTATGAACAAAATAGAATTAATTACCAGTAAAGTAAATTGGGTTAGAAAAGAAATCCAATAAATACAAATAGTAGTTACAGAAATAAATGCAATATGGCACTTTGTCTTGAAATGAAAATTGAAAAATGATCTCCCCATACCTGGTTTGAGGATCAGAAGCACGAGCATTGCGATCATCTTGTCCATCAACGCAAAACACAGAATTTAGAGATGGATGTGAGACTTGGGGATTGGATGTGATCTCTCAGGAGGAAAGTTGTGGATGAGTAACATCTGAACATCTGATACGATAAGCATAATGCTCCGTTAGCTGCTGCCATGTCACATGTTTATGTAATGGGAGGAGTCAGCTGGTCCGCTGAATCATTTGAGTGCATATATTTCTCTATACCCAAGAGGGAGTGTAGGATGAGTCATCAATACTAATCTAATGTTTTACTGGAAATTTAGATGTATGTTAACATTTAAATTTTGGACTTATACCAAAACAGTTAACGCAGAAGGGGTTAGGAACGTGGGCAAGAAGAAGAAGAAAAACACAAAAAGAAAAGATTAACCCTCCGTAAATGGGGAACTTGTGGTTGAAAGTTAATTTCCTCCACAGAGAGTGCATCTGTTCATGTCCTGCATGCTGATTTGTTGCTTCCTTCTCATGTTTATTTCTGTATATTACTTTACTTCTGTGGCTTCTTCAAATGTTTGTTTTTACAAAGGCAGGCAGGAGAAGGTAGAGGTAGAAGATTTATTGATTTAAACACAAAAACACAGGGAGTCCTGTGAGCTGTTCTAGAAAAATCCAAAAAACCAAGAAGGTACAAAAAACAGGAAGCACGGAAACCGAAGGGAGTTGACGCAGACACATACAAACTAGCCAGGCAGGGACACAAGCAGACACAAAACGATCTGACAAGAGACAAGGGACACACAAGGACTAAATACACTGGGTAACAAGGTAATGAGGGGCAATGGCTTGGGTCCAGACCGAAATATGTCAAAAACTATTAGATGGATTGCCATGACATTTTTAACTGATAGTCATGATCGCTGGAGGACAATTTGCTGACTTTTCCTCAAGCGCCACCAACAGGTCAAAGCTCTCCGATATTTCGGCAAATAGACTAGTAATACTACTAGTTGGACTGGCAAAAACGGTTTATACAAACATTCATGATTCCTACACAATGGGGTCTAATAACTGACGTAATCCCTTGACTTTTTGTCTAGTGCCACCATTTGTAGTTTTCATCTTGTCTCTGGACAACTGTTGGAAGCATTGAGGGGAAATGTTTAAGGGCTGGATGATTTGTAACGACTTTAGTGAGCCCCTGACTTTTCATCTATCCTACTGTGAGTAAGTGCCAATTAGCAAAATTTTAAGTTCAGTGTCACAGAGCAGCTAGCATGGCTGTAGACTCTTAGGGCCGTGAGACCGTGTTATAGGGCCAGATGTACTAACGCTTTTTGCGCCCACTTCAGGCGTATTTGTTTCGCAACGTGCGCGTAAAAGCATGGTGAGATATGTACAAACAGGCCGCACTGAGGTAAAAGCGCAGACTGCCTGTCGCGGAAGCTGAAAATGGCAAATTGTGCTTTTTCCGTATGGATTCATGGGAGGGTGAAGGGGAAAGTGGGAGTTTCCCATTAAGAGATGGGAGGGGAAGCGTAAAGTGCGCCTAATTATGTATTCTGCGGTATGTACAAAAACCGCCTGTGAAAAGCACGGCTCTATTTTGTGGTGTAAAATTCTCCGCCTCTTAAAAGCAGGTGTAAACCAGGTGCAAGCGGGTTTCCTCGCATATGCTTCCTGGTGAAATGGCAGCAGTTATCCGAGCAAGACGAAGACATAGGCCAAGGAGACGAGCTGAAAGGATTTTTGCCACAAGGATCACACTTTTTCAGTTGAGTGAACATGAAATCATTAAGCGTTACAGATGCAGTCATGCAATATTACAGTTACTGGAAGAAATCAAAGATGACATTGAATTCAATTGCGCTTTTAAATGCGCGCAATTTACGGTATAGTGGGCGGAGAAAGGCGCTGATTACCCGATGAACTGCAGGTTTGGTAAATACAATGTAAGCTAATGTATCACAGCGTGCACTTTCTGCGGGTTGGCCATGGCGCCAATAATGCTACGTTCTCAAATGTACGTAGATCTGGCCCTCAGTTTTGTTATCAAGCAGGAAGAAGAGCCTAAATGTACTCTTCCTCTTTCAACTTTATAGAATCCATTGTCTCAATGTCTAAAAATAAACAGCACACATTAGGGATGCAAATTATCGATTAATTCATTAATCATTAGTTTACTGACTTTATCGATCGATTAACGATTAACTGATACGCGGCTTTTTTCCTGAGAATGTAAATTTCTCACGGTATCAATAGTGTCTTTAACATAAAAAGCAAAATATTGCATATATACTGAATAAAAATGCATGTTATATTGCTCAGTTGATGTTTTATTGTACCAATTGGGATACGGTACAGATAATGGCATTTATGTAGTTTAACAAAATAAATTATGCACAGCCTGGTTGAGTTTGTCAGCTAAATTATCAGCTGTATGTCTCTCTAACGTGAGAAGCACTGCTGACTTTACCTGCCAGTCGTTTCCAATGTGAAGCGAAGCTTACCCCCTTGCATGGGACCATAGAAACAGTGTCTAATAAACAGTAGTATATTACAGTAAAGGTAGTACATGGGACCATAGAAACAGTGTCTGATAAACAGTAGTACATTACATTAAAGAATGATGATGAAATATTACATCCATAGATAATGTAGTCTAATTGGTTCGTGCGCCACGCTAATTGGTGACAATGAATCTCGTTATCTTGAAACTTTATGATCTAAACATGGAATATTGTTTGTCTGTTTCTATACAACTAACTATGCATTGAGAGTAATGCAACAGTTACTTATCATTTTGAGTAGTTGTATTGATTGATAGTTAGATGATTGTAATGGAATGAATAGACAATCATCTGAAATGTAATGTGTGAATTGCTTTTTGAAATAGTAGTACTTTGATGTGAAGTTGTGTCATATTGAACAGGTGATCTTTATTAAATGAGCAAGTGATCTTAGATTTATATGTATTGTATCCAAGCAATTGAAAAAAGTGTTAGAGTTTTGAAAAATGTGCATTTTGATCATTGCGGTGGTGGTGATGGCGCAGTGGATATGACACGTGCCTTTGGTGTGGGAGATCTGGGTTTGATCCGGGTTTGATTCCTACTGTGATACATCAACCAATGTGTCCCTGAGCAAGACACTTAACCCCAAGTTACTCCAGAGGTGTGTGACCTCTGACTTATATAGCAATTGTAAGTTGCTTTGGATAAAAGCGTCAGCTAAATAACATGTAATGTAATTGGTTGGGAGTTTTGTGTCTAGAGTTTTGAAAAATGATGTCAAGGTTCTAAAATTAGTGCCAAAGTGATTGTAAAAAACTGTACTATCAAACTTATTATAGAGACGTTTTGCTTGTCTAATCTTGTATCATAAAGATGCCTGTGGAATGATCTTACGGAATTTAACTTTTGAGGCAAGCGAATGAGCCGGTCAATGCTGTTGAACAGTAATCAGGGGATAAGAATTCACCTTAAATACGGAAACCTTGTATGTGTGTGTGTGTGTGTGTGTGTGTGTGTGTGTGTGTGTGTGTGTGTGTGTGTGTGTGTGTGTGTGTATTTCTTCCAGCAGCTATTTTTGGCTCAGCCTGGCCCTGCTCAACCTGTTTGTTTCTCTTCCGCAGAAATGCACCATCAAGGAAATGTCCATGTTCCTTCAGGTGTCTTGTTGTTTAAACCCCCCACCCTCCCCACACACACACACACACAAAAAAAAAAACTGGTTTAGAACAGGAAGATGGAGTGAGACGGAGAGAGGCGAAGAGAGACTCAACATTATGTGGAGACATGGACGTACTTATTGAGACACAGTATGTCAGACTAACAGTTTAGAGGTTTCTTCTGAGAAGTTCATCTCAACAATAAAGGATTCTTTTTTTAAAAGAGCCGTTTCATATTTTTCAAATAAGGAAGCTGCCTGCAGACCTGCTGGGGAATTTTCACTTCACTTTGCGGTTAGTGTTATGAATCTTTTACCTTTCTGAGATACTTTTTTTTGCTTTAATTCATTTCTCATATTAACAGAAACCTTGTCAGATGTAGGGACATTCATGGTCATGGGTCACAAAGTGATTATACTTATATAAAAAGAAACTGCATATGAAAACCAATAATGACAGATGAAAAAAGCTCAGTAAAAAAGAAAGTGAGTGTATATAAAATGAAAAGATGAAAGTGTATATAAGTGATTGTTTTGAAATGTAAAATTCAACATTTTTGATTTGTCTATCTATAAAAGTCAACATAACTTATTCCTAATGAAATCCTAAATTAAAAAAACTTTGGTTTAAACAATTTTTATAGACGATCATAGTTTTTTTTCTTAAATCACTTTGATGGGTCCTAAACTACTGTCAGCCTTTTCACATAAAGCAGTGACTTATTGTATCTGTATGCGTGTAAATAATCATTTGACTGTTTTCCTGCCCTCAGGTAATAGTAGTCATCATGTAAACTTTCACAGTCAGTCACATCACATTTAATCTGAAAGAAAAACACAAGCAGTCTTGCACTGATTACGTATATTGTATTCCTGCATTGTTGTTGAAAATTAAAGTTAAATTGTTTAAATGTTTGCAGATTAGTGGAATAAAAGAGACTGAGGAAATGGAGGAGAGGGGTAAAGGAGAGATGTGGAAGAAGAGAAGGGTTTTTCATATCTGCTTGCTCCTATTTGCTGTGCTCCAAATCACCGCACCCTCCTCAGGTAACAATCCAGGATTAAAGTTTCCAGTTCTTACTCCAATAAAATCAATACAGTCTAAACATCCACATACCTGGTTAAACCTGTGGCTAATGATTTGCAGTTTGTGACAAAAAAAAAAAAACTTAATGGAGTCACTGGAGGATTTTGTGAATCACAAATCTTTCCACCCTTCCAAGAAAATCTTCCGGGGGAAACATGATTTCTAGTCATTTCAATCAGGAGAGACTTCTTTGCAATTATGACATATTTATTGTACATACAAACATGTAAATGTACAAGTCTCTGGAGATTGGACTCCATCGAACCCAAATATCCTAAAGGGTTTAAGGAATCCCAAACAAATCCCCTGATGGAGTCCAGACACTGGTGGTGGTGAATGAGCAGAGGAACCATCGACAGCCAAGCTTAGACGAAACCCAGGTCCGAGGGCGTGACCACCGGTGGCAGAAGGGGAGGAGACGGGACGCACTCTATTTCCTGAAACGACAACTGCCAACCGCGGAAGAGAGAGCAGATTTAAAGCAGGGTATCAAGCTGTGATATGCTCGTCGACAAATGGCCGACCCTGATTGGTTTAACTAACCACGACACAGCTGCTCTGATTACTACTGACAAGTGACGTACCATGAAACCGCTGATCATTATGAGTGATGGAAAAGGTATATGAAGTCTTCCTTTAAGAATTTACGCTGAGCTTCATTAGAATATTCAAATGTTTATGACGGCAGTGGAGGGACTTTGCTTTAGGTCTTATCTAAGATGCAGGCAGTACTAAGTTCCTCTTAGCGACAAACAACAAGGATGGGTGGATATTTGTTTTTGCTTAGAAAAACAGCTCAACTCAACATTTATCTGCGTAATATCAGGCCACGATGTGTGATCTCTCTCATGCTGCCTGCTTATGTGGTGTGAAAAAAGAACCATAGCAGTCTAAACAAGTTGAATTCCAATGCTTCCTTTTGTGATCATCAACATGTATTTGATTTGTTAAATGGAAAGTGATTTAGTAGTCTAGTATTACATCTGTAGCCTATATAATATACATTGTTTTAATTATTTTTGGATTTTATCCAATTATTTCCAATTGGTCATCACTGTTTCAGCTCAAACCACTACCGCCATCACCACTTCAGCATCAAACCCTGCAGCTCTCAGTTACCGCACACGGCCAGCTGACATCACGGTGGCTGTGGGACAAACTGCAGTGTTTCGCTGCGGAGTGCCCAAAGCTTCTCCAAACTTCACGTTCACCTTCTACGGGAGTCACGGCAACTACAGCCTCACATGCCCCATGGGCCACGTGGAAGGTATCGCCCAGGTGAGCTGGTCACCGCCTGGTTCTGTATTTATATCCACGACCTTCCACCTCAGGGATTGTTCAGGTGCCACCAGAAATTCCGCTGGATGTCTTTCATTTCGGCCTGATGTCTGTCTGTGACCTTCCGCTTTCTTTGTGTTGGTATTTTAAACCTTGGTGGATTTATGAGGACTATGGTTACTTGCTCCTCAGATCTTTGCAGGGTAAATCCAGTGTTGGGAAAGTTCACTTTCTACATGAACTAGTTCAAAGTTCAGGTCACAAATTTTAAAATGAATTAGTTCAGTTCATAGTTCATACTTTTTCTTCTTAAGAGTGAAATATCTCTCTCTCTCTCTTCTCTCTCTCTCTCTCTCTCTCTCTCTCTCTCTCTTTTAAGAGTGGCTAGAGCATTTCCCCAGCTCACATCATGTTTATATTCTTTTCAATCTCTTATTCTTCCCTCTCATCGGAAACCCTCTTCCTTCCCGTCCCTGTCGCTCTCCTCAGGTTCTCAATGGGAGTTGTCTTATGAAGACAGAAGAGTCGTTGGCCGTGTGGACCCTCAAGGGAACTTCTTTCTCCGACAACGGCACACAAGTCGTATGTCAGCAGTCAAAGAATCCTGATGCACCTGCTGCCGTCCTACATGTTTATGGTGAAGACTCTTCTATTACAATTCAGTATCTATATTTTCTCACCACGTTTATCACAGAATAAATACATGTTTAAATCATTGTTATTCATTTAATATATTCGAGAAGCACAACAAGAGTGCTCTCTAAGAGGTAGTTGACTGACTTTGATTAGATTTTGCACAAGCTGGCTATTCCATTTAAGAATTTTAGATAAAAAAAAAAAATCTTAAATCTCCTCTCCCAGATAACAGTGCCAGCTTCGTCACTCTCATTGGCTGTGTCATTGGGGGCTTCTTTGGCATCCTATTGGTGTTTGGTTTATTGTATATCGTGCTGCGGAGATCTGAGACCCTCCAGAAGTGGTTCAGTAAGTACACAGCTTCAATAAACCGGTGAATGCATTGACTACAAACTGCAAATGGATAAGTAATGTGTGGTGTCTTTGTGCTTTCAGAGGGAAAAGAAACAGAAGATGATATTACCACAATAGTAACAAAGGAGTAAAAGGAGACAGAAAGCCGTTGCTTGATGTTGCTTTGTGCTTTCTCACAAACTACTGTACTTTGCATGAGACAAAGTACAGTAGCTCGTAGTTTTACAGTTACACAAAGTAAAGTTTTATGCTGTATCTATCTTTTAATTTCTTCAGATGTTTTGATGATAACATTTCTGTATTATGCACTTGTTTATTGCTTGTTCGCCTTTTCTTGTTGCCTATTGACCCCGTACACAAGTTAAAGTTTCATGATGTCAGAACAAAAACTGAGTGTGCTTAAAATTTGAAAAAGTGCCATATACACCATCCTCAGTTTTGCATGAATTTGTTGAATCCAGGCCCGTCAAAACCAATCAAAAACCAACAGGTTCCGCCATCTCTTCCCTGCATATCTGCACTGACATGACAAACTGCGTCTAATTACTACACTAATTCAGCTATGCACAGAGTGAAATTGAAATGTTTGGTTATTTTGCAGGGGCACTTGTTAGGTAGACCATGTGGAAGAGTAGATAAAAGCTTAGAGACACATGCATGGAGCAGTGATGCATTTTTGTGTGTGCCTTGTTTCCTCCTGGTGGTGAACTACATACATGTCTGCTTGTGTCAGGAACAAGACCTCCACAGTCTTTTAGTGTCACTGTCCTTTATCCTTCTGTCTTCATGTTGTTTTATTGGCAGTATTTGGCATAAAGTTATTAGCTACTGCAGGTGATTAAAATATAGGTGGGAGTAAATTACCCCCCCTCCCCCTCCCCCAATTTTTACTTGCTTCAAACCCCCAGCTAATTTGTGACACTATACCATCCACTCAAACCTATGGTCTTGCACACCTCCCGCAAATTCACTGAAATAATGCTGTTTTACAACTCAAACACAGCTGCTCACATGACTATTGTGATGAATCCCTATTTAGAACCGATGTTTGACTGTTTTGACTGTGGTCTTCATTCCCCTGACTGTGTGTTGTGACACCTGAAAGATAGGCATGGACAGCTAGCGACACATACACACACACACACACACACACACACACACACACACACACACACACACACACACACACACACACACACAGGGCAATCAGCAGGAGAGAATTCTGCCGCCGTCTTTTAGTTGACACAACAGAGGCAGTATGGAGCGTGTTGACTCAGCTGTTCAGCTACGCCTCGGTTCACTCCTGATAGGTTCCTGTCAGATTCTGATTTCTTCATGTTCTTCACAACTGAAGATGAAGTCTTACAGTGACCCCTTTACAGTATGATTGTGTACATTTGGTGTTTGCGTGACAAAAGATCAAATGGTGTGGTGTATTTACAGTAGAAGTCAGTGGGGTCACGTCTCATTCGGCATTTCTGAACTCCGTTTGGGGGGGGAAAGCCCCATATCTTCTAAACCTGTCTAAATACACAACACTCTTGTCATAAAAAATGACTATGCAAGCAAGCATATATTACAGTAAGAATTACTATCTTTGACTTATGACTTGATTTACGTAATTCCTATAGGATCTTTTCAAATCTAAGTGGATATCTTTAATCTGCTGACTGGATCTCACTCACTAAGCTAAAATGTTCTTGAACCTTTACTGTTTATGAACAAACATCTTAAATACCACCATAACAGAGATGCATGTGTGTTGCCGTGTGTGTGTGTGTGTGTGTGTGTGTGTGTGTGTCCACTGATAACCTCCGTTGTACAGTGTCTGATTTAAAGATAACCTTTGATAATGAATCAAATCAGTTTAATTTACTCAACACCTGAGGAAACAGAGATTCACCTAATACAATTAAAGCTATATAGTAACAAGTTGAGCAGTAGAGCCAACGATACTTTACAAGTTTTAGAATCTTTTTAACTGACCTACACCTAACCTATTTTCCCCACAGTCATTGTAAGGTTTAGCCCCATGGTGGAAGGAGGAGACATGGACTCAGGAGTTCTTCACCGGGTGCTTTGTTTTATTTCTCCCCCGTTCATGGGGAAAGTGCGGTAGTGCATGGATGAATTATTAAAAAAATATAGCAAAAATAACAAAAACAACAAAGAAACTAAGTACAAACTATTTAAATTATCATACTAAACAAATATTAAACAAAACAAAAGCCTAAATCAGGCCCGGACTATCGGACTATCGGACTATCGGACTATCGGACTATCGGACTATCGGACTATCGGACTATCGGACTATCGGACTATCGGACTATCGGACTATCGGACCTGCACCCTTCCAGGCCAAAACTGTTCTCCCCCAAGGAGCCTCTGCCTCCTTCCTTTATACCTGAAGCTCCTCCTACGAGACAAACCAAAGTTAATTGGAAATCAATCAACCTCATCATGTTACCTCAACATTCCACAACATTTCTGGCTACATCAATACACAAGATACCAACTATAAAACCAGCAATTAAATGTTATGCTGAACAAGCTTGTCAAAAACAGAAAACATAGACACTCCAGTACCCCCCCTCTGTAATGGCTTACACTTGGACTGTTCCAGGTCCTCCCCCCTACAAATTACTCCGGACTGTCACTTCCTGTTTGCCGCTTCGACCCAGCACCCTGCTTGAACACGAGAACAGGTGAATGAAACATTTTGATGACCTTTGGGTAAATCCACTAACCTAAAATAAATGCCTTGAAATGAACTGTGTATGTGTCGTATTTATCAAATCATGCTTTCTACTCTTTCGACTAGTACTTAAATACATTGAAAGGAAATAACATGAATTGACAAGCCATGTGTCCATTGATGCTAGTCCACATGCTAATGGTAATGCTAATGCTACCAGTCATATGCTAATGCTCATGCTAGGGTTAGCTTAGCATGCTAGGACCAATGCTACCACTGGCTTAAATGAAAGCATGGGGTAATCGTGGTGGACCATTGAGTCAAAAACTCTGCAGCATCGCTCTGACCTCAATTTCTGTCTAAACAGGCAGAACCATACAGAGTCTATTCTGTCAGCACTTGTACAATCAGATCTTTGTCTGCTATATTTTTTTCCTCTGCAAGTCTAAATGAACTTGTATTTAAAGATAAAAATAGACAAAAGCAGAATAGCAAGATTGCATTGGCGTTTTCAATACGCTCATGATGTTCATTTTGTAAATTATGGTCCTATTTAGAGTAAAATAGACAAAGTGGGGTATGCTTTAGGGCGTAGCTACCTTGTGATTAGTCTATATCCTTGATGTTCCACTTCCGGGATTGCTCCGTTGCCGACCAAAATTCCGCCGGATTTCACTCATTTAGGCCAGATATCGTTGCATTGGGCTTCCTTTGTGTTGGCATTTTAAACTCCGGTGGATTTATAAAGACTATGGTTAACTGCTCCTCAGATCTCTGCAGGGTAAATCCAGACAGCTAGCTAGCTATCTTATTATTAATATTATTAATTTTCTGTTAATATTAACTATTAAACTGTTTACATGGTAACAACTAAGACAAAATACTGTTTGTGCTCTCACAAGATAAGTAGTGACACTACTGACTGACCTTGTGAAAAGCACAGGATGCTCGGGAGGGCAGAGCAGGCGGAGGAGATGCCCTGCCTGACCAGAGATAACATCGACTTTGTATTATGACTTCATGTTAATGATAAAAAAGCTGCTGTTAAAGGGTTTTGTTAGTCACTTTCTGTAATGAGTGCTTTAAACTGGCTATTGCTTGCGCAAGTAAAAATGAACTTTAAGAAGAACTTCAGTGTTTCTGTCTATTCTTTGATAAATAATTATCCTAACACACTGTCTACATTGAGATAGCTGTGAACTTGTTTTTGGGTGTTGTCGTGTTTGTTTTTTTTCTTCGAAATTCGACACTCACTGCATGTTTTCACTTCATCAAAGCTAATCATAACATTTTGGTCGCCTAAACATGTTTTGTTCTGTGTAGGCAAGCTAGCTAGCTATCCCTAGCCGGGAACGTGTATGACGCATCTTAACATTTACCCAGCTAATCGATGACAAACATTTATTGCCAACTATTTTAATAATTTTGGGATAGTTGTTGTAACGATAGCCCTACTGCTAAAGCATAACACAGATACACAATAAATCTCTTCTTACCGTTCATCCGTTTTCACAGCTGAATAAATAAGAAAAATATAACGAACAAAAGAAAGTCTTGTGAGTTTCATTCACTACAGACGTAACAAGACATAAACATCTCATATTTTGGCCACAGTTTTCACCGAAATGTAAGTCATAAAGTTGGTTCTGCAGTTGCTTCACTAACGAACGGAAATACGGACAGCGCCACTCTGCCATTGCAACCCACTTTGTGGTCGGAGGGTGTATTATTCTTAGATCCTAAAATCCTGTCAACCATGCTTTCAACAGGATTCAAGCATTCTGCTGCCACCTACCGTCTACAGCAGCCAGTCACCGCAGTAGCGCTTTTAAGTGGCAGCAAGCGCATCAAATGGAACTTGTAACATCTGTTTATATTCTCGAGCTCCTCTAATTCTCACAGTGACCTTCATTATACAGACAGACACCAGAGACAACACACAGATACAGCGTGCCAATAGAGACCTTCACTCTTTCCATATTGCATATTAGACTTAATTTTAAACTGGATAAAAACCAAGATTAAGGCCATAAAATGAATTCTTATATACTTGTTCTTGTTCTTATTCTCCCCCCCTCTCTCTCTCTCTCTCTCTCTCTCTTTGCTTTGTCATCACCAGTTGCTCTATCTGCTGTCAAATTTATGTATTATCATTTACACACACACATTCGACCACACACTTTGAATTACAGTATGTCTCTGTCATTCTCTATCTCCTCTGTCCTCGCAGTATTATCATTTTTGAAAGGTTGATGCATGCCACGGCTTTGTCAGTGTGTGACAGGAAAAGGTATAAATAGTCACAGATCATCACTGTGACACATGCATACACTCACATACTTCTGCACACATGCAGAAGTATATAGTGGGAACACCAACAGATCTACACAGATGCCCAACAAGATACAATATGGGATGTGTGGAACAATGCTGTTAGATTCAAGACGTTTATTATGATATGCACAGTAAAGACAGCTTACACCATGCAATGAAAAGCTTACTTTGCCAGTCCCCTTACACAACTATAAAAAGTAAAAAAGAAGAAAACAAAACAAACAAATTCCAACTGTGGTCATTAAAGTGAATTGAATTGATTGAGCTGCCAATTTAGGCAAGGTTGTGAGTTTGAATCAATCCTGATTTAAGTGAAAATCTCTCCCTCCTGCCCAGGATTAGAGAAAATGTAAATGCCTGTCAACCATAAGACCAACACAGTGCAATATATTTCACAGAGAGAGGAGCAGTGGTAGATAACTGGGATACCAGGCAAAGCAACACAAGACACACACATACTCACTTCTTTGTCTCATCTGAAACGTAAGACTACAAATGAAAAAGAAGAAAAACTGAAGTTACTTTTGTTGTATTTGTGAAGTTATCATCTCATAGTTTTTCCTCTATATTTTCCATGACTGATATCCCTTCTGATTTGGCCACTTTGAAACTTTGACACAGTGTAAAGGCTTTATTGACTGTCACCGGTGTGTCAAAGCAGTCTTGCTGCTGAATCACAGGCAGTGTAAAGCAAATCTTACGTTAAAGATTAATATGAACATTTGCATCTGTGTCTCAGTGTAAGATTAAGAATAGTAAGTGTACAGTGTATTACAGTAACTATAAATAAAAATGGCCCCTCTGAAGCAAATTACTTTCACTCCATGATGCACGTGCACACATGCTGATGTTTATGGAAAAACATGAATACTGGTCTCCTACTGTATTGCGTGTCCGTCACACCGTTGACATGCTGCACACACCAAAGTTTACATCCCAAACAAAGAGGAGGAGCAGGTGCTACTTATGCAGATAAAATAGAAAGTGCACACTTTCAGGCAGTGTCTTGGAACATTCTCACACACTTCTCTGCTCCTGAACCATCAGCTCAGCTCAGGTAAGCACAGGTATGGTGGAGCGAGGCAGCATGGGTCAGGGTTAGG
This sequence comes from Perca flavescens, assembly GCF_004354835.1. Taxonomy (NCBI): domain Eukaryota; kingdom Metazoa; phylum Chordata; class Actinopteri; order Perciformes; family Percidae; genus Perca; species Perca flavescens. The sequence continues at coordinate 28,315,468 of NC_041336.1, forward strand.
GGTCAGGTTGGCCTTTCTGTGAAAAAGTTGATCGTAAGGGTTGTGATTCTTGTGTAATTATTATTTATGTTGAAGGTTTTAGTATAAAAACAGAGGGTTTCTCACTATCAAATAGATAGACTGAAATACATGTGGTAGGTAGAGGCCATTTGAGGAATTTAATGAAAGATGAGCTTTTAAATTGTATTGGAGATTTTGAGAAAAATGATAAAACATCAAATAGCAAACAGACTTTTGATGAGAAGTGAATTTTATGGGGGGGGTACCTGCATGTGGGGCTTTTGTTTGTCATTTTATGACATTGTGTGGTTTGTCTTGACGTAAAAAGCAGCATTTTGCTTTATATTTACAGAAACTTTTTTTTTTTGTTGATCAAATTGGATTAGGATTTAAAGACATGTTAGTTCAGCGCTGACAAAAGAGAATGCAGGGCCTGTTGACAGAACATCAGTGAGAAGCATCTATTCTGCTGTGTCATCTGAGATCTGGAAGATATGGGACTCAGAAGACAAAGACCTGTCCACAGTTTGACCTTGGCAGCTAACTGATAGCTGCAACATTGCCATGATTGAAGAAAAGTGACAATAGCAGCAAGATAAGGAGTCGCTGCATTGTCTTTGGCTTTATTTGATGTCCAGGTCTTTAAAAAAAAAAAAAATCTGGTGAAAAACTCTATATCTCTGCAAGAAGCTGAATGTAGAAAAACTTGTTTTGCTATCCAAAAGTTTAAATAACAGTCTGGGATTGTTAAAAAAATTAAAGAAAAAAAAAACATCTGAGAATGGAAAAGTAGTTTGAGCCAGAGACAAGCAGAGCAAAAAGAGAGGAAAGGCACAACTGAATTTCCAAAATGCAGAGAATCTAACCTTCATGGAGGCCCAAAGATCAGTTAGAGGTTACGGTCGCTGAAAAGTCCTGTTGCATGTATACTTTTTTAATACACCTAATATATATTTTAAATGTCCGCAAAAACATATTTTTTTTTTTTAGGCAGTTAGTTAAGGAGGGCATACCGTACAGTAGGTCCACCAAAAGTTAAATGAGCTAGTGTTTTTTATGCTTTTTATACTGTTAACTGTTGATCTGACATTTGACAATTTAACAAATGCTTGTTGTGACTATGAATATGTTAATGCATATGCATCGATTTTGAAATACACATTATATAAAACTCATTCATGTCTCTGGAAAGCTGTTATTTTGGATGCTACAAAAGACATGAAATGTTTAAAGTCGGTAATAAATTCAACTGCTCATTTGAAGCTGAAAGGGAGAGAAAGAAATATCTTTAGATCCGGTAAAGCACATGATAGTGTTTGGGCCAACGCAGTGAGAGTGGAGGTTGCAGGAAAGTTGTCTGGAAACATGCTGGGTTTTGCTCCTAGACAAAAAATGATCCACTGTTTACTCTCCAAACACCCAGAATGCATCCCTGCTGGTGAGACACTGACCTCTCACACAACAAGGACATTCTTCCTGGAGAGAGGGAGAAGTGTGTGCTTTGTTGCTCGTAGGCATGTGTGTGTGTAAATGTGTGAGAAACAAAGGGAAAGTGATGGGAAAAAAATATTCAATCATATTCTCTCTATTTCTTTCTCTCTCTCTCTCTCTCTCTCTCTCTCCCTCTCCCTCTGTATTTGTTTCTTTTCTTTCTATCTGACTCTTAGTCGTGTTGAAGATGGAACATCTTAGTATTGTGGCTGTTTTGGCAGGTAAATAAAGGGAATTTATGAGCATTTCATGACCCTGACATCCTCAAACATTGAACTTGATTTTAAAAGAAAAATGACCATATTTCTTAAAAATTCTGTAGGCCCACTGACTGTATGCATTAAAGACAATTTCCACTCAACAAAATTAACATTTCGTTTGTCTGACTTTCTTGCAGTGCTCTTCACCCTTTTCATGGAAACTGAAGCAAGTAAGGCCAAAACTCTACTTTCACCAATAGTCTAGTTCTGTTGTTGAGAAACTGGTTCAGCAAGAAATTAAATCCATTAACTTTTGTCTCCATTACAATGGCCAAATTCAAATTTACTGTGACTGTAAATGACCAAATGTAAACCTAGAAACATGAACCAATGTGCTGTTCCACCACCTTGTACATTCACTGTACTATGTTGAAGTAAAAGGTCACACTTTTGAATCATCCATTAAAGCGAGTTGAAGGGGGTCATGTCATTGTTTTTTGTCTTTCCCCCCTTTCTTCTTTCTCCTCCTCCTCTTGTGTTTGGTCTGCAGATCCATTTGTTTACAGTAAGTACAGACATTTTTTTTATCTCCTGATTATTATAATGTGCACTATACGACCTAACGTCTCACTCTTTGTGTGGATTATAAAAAAAACTAGAACAGAGTATCATGTATTCACTTAGACTACAGGCAAAAGCAACCACTGCAAACATCTGTCGTGCAAAATATTTACATAAAGCAGGGATCGAATGTCAGTTGATTCTTCAATTCATTTTACGATGTGTTTGCTTTGGAATTGATTAATTAATTTTAACTTTTACCATTGTTTAACAGATTATGAAAAGCTACGAATTGGAGGCCTGGTAATTGCCGGCTTGTTGTTTGCTGGAGGATTAGGCATTTTACTTCGTAAGTTCAGAAACCACACAGATGAATACAACAGTATTGTAAACCCATGAAAGCATTTTAAAGTATTCTCAAATTCCCAAAGTCTCAGAGCTAAGCCAACATAAGAATTACAATAAATACATAATAAATGTGTATTGACGTGTGTGTGTGTGTGTGTGTGTGTGTGTGTGTGTGTGTGTGTGTGTGTGTGTGTGTGTGTGTGTGTGTGTGTGTGTGTGTGTGTGTGTGTGTGTGTAACCTCAGTAACCCATCCTACTTTGCCTTCACAGATAACAAGTGCTCCGGGAACAACAAGTAGGTTTTTTTTTTTTCTCCGTCATTGAATGTGTGTGCATTTTGGTGTCTGAACGTTGACATGTGACTTGCTCCCCCTTTCACTTGTCTCCCTCTTATTGTCTCTATCTCTCCCTCCTTTCTTACCTTGTAGAAAAGTGGAAGTTGACAACAGTGAAATCTGATATGATGCCTGACAAACCGGTTTTGGCCAGGACGAAGAGCTGTCAGGCAAGGGGTGGAGAGATTTGGGTCCGTGGTGGAGGGTTTGGAGGAAACACACCAGCTCAGACGATTATATCTGCACAGACCTGTGCAAAGATATCCCATGTAAAAGTAGTCTCATAGATTGATATGCCAGAGATAAAATAAAGCCCCCCACCCCGCTGTTTTTTTTTTTTTTAAATGTATACATTTTTCACCAAATCTGTAGCCTACTGGTATGTAAATCAGGGTCATTTATATTCAGAAATGTATATGCCTGAAAATGCACATGGACCTTTGCAGTTAGGTCTGTATGCTTCTTAGTTCAGTCATCACATGTTGCATGATAGGCTACTGAAATAGTGCATTAGGAACATAATGTGATGTTGTCATTATTATATATATATCATTGCATCTTTTGATGTAGGATAAAGATTAATCATCAACCATTTCAATATTGACATGACGCAAAAAAAAACTATATTTGTTAGAAACCATTGGTGTGCACATTCAAAATGAAAATAAATGTCACTATGCTAAACCAGATTTTACTATGTCACTGAATTGTTTTTCACAGGTATATAAGCTAATGTAAATCAGCTTGACTTTAACTTCTATAACTGAGAAGGGCAGTTATTGATCTAAAGTGTCCATAGCTATAATCGATATGCACCGAATATAGTATAATATTATTCCTATTAATCTAGTGGAAGTAAATCTGCCCGACGCATTTCGAGATCGTCGTTGTCGACAACCAAACATTAACTGCTTTACTACTCTTTATCCCGGCTCGCGGTCCTGACTCTGGATCAGCTTCAACGCCCCGCTCGTCTCCAGCTGTGTACTCTTCAGCTTGCCAGCTGGACCACAGAAACCGACCCCGGATCAGAATTCACGGACAAAACTTCCAGCATTTTCAAACTCAACCCCCTTTTCTGAAACCAAGCCAACCTGTTGAGTGTCACAGTGGAGAAGGCAGGCAGGGTGTTGGCGTATTGCGTGGAGAAAAGTCGCTTGTTCTGAGTCAGATATCCGCCTTCTTGGGAGAAATTTCCTTGTTTTGTAGTTGCTAAATCCAACGTGTGAGAGGTAAGAACAAAGAAAGCTCATATTTCACAGAAGTATATCTCCTTCAGTGTTTTTTGTATTTGAGGAAAGTTGTTTATGAAGTTAACATTTTCCAAATATGCTCGTGAGCATCCTTTTAGGCAAATGAAGAACATTTGAGCTAACGTCAGGCTAATTTTAAGGATGCATTTAAGCTAACGTTAGCTTCTGAACAACTTCGTTTGCAAAGGAAACTGTTGTTAAATCTCTGTATTTCGTATTAACTGGCCCATTGAGTGATTTAAAACGGCTTAAATAAAATAGCAACTTTTTTTTACCAGACTAAAGTAGGCCTATGTCATTCTAAAAAATGTGAAGTACAATACATATGTCATAATAAGCCTGTAATGTTATCCGGTTGACATTTTAACTCGAGCCCAAGAGTGCCAGGACAATGGAACGGCACATGCCCACGGGCCAGCGTGCGTAACGGCCAGGGTATACAGGCTAACGTTACACTATTTGACACAAAAAGGTTCTTGTGTCTGTTTGTATTTTTAACGTTAGTTCTTGTTTAACCCTCTATATAAGAGACAAATGACAATACACCACGTGTTTATATTTGATGCACGGCTTTCACAGACTTGTTTAAAATAAAACCATTCAGTAAATTATATTAGAGAGCAGAGAATCACACCCAAGAATTAGTCATTTTAGACATTTTACTCGTGAAACACACAGTTCCAATTAAGACTTAGTGCTGTGGAATTTTTCAGTATTTTCATACAGTCACATACTTTATTGAACACATACTGTAAGCTTGTGTGTGTGTGTGTGTGTGTGTGTGTGTGTGTGTGTGTGTGTGTGTTGTTTGTTTTTGTAAAGGCCAATTGATAAGAGCAGTGGTGATAACAGTTTGCTACCATGTGGCACAAGGACAGATTAGGGCAAGGACAGATACAGGGGTCAAATACTGCTGTACAATGTAAAACTGTAAGGAAGAAAAGAACTACAAAAGATTGGTTATTTGTTGGATTACAGTAAACAAATACAAATTTAAAAACATTTTTTGTTAGGTTGCTTACAGTCAAACGCCTCAAAATGTACAATAGGAAACAATTATATTCCCATTTTAGGAGCTGTAACCTGCAAGAATTGGTTATCAGATTATCATCTGTCACTTTTGTATTGACTCATTCTTTCAGCACTAATGTAAGGCAGGTTTCTAGATCACTTTGACACTGTTTATGGGGCACGTGAAGGTGTATGGCAAAATGCCTTGAGCAATTAACTGATTATAAAAACCTAGAGATGCAGAATTATTTTTTTACATTATCAATGTGTTTCTGTGACCTAAAGTTACAGATACAGACTGTGCATGGGTAGTCTGAATTAGGGCTGGGCGATATATCGATATAAAAAATATATCGATATATTTTTAAATGAGATATGGAATTAGACCATATCGCATATATCGATATAGTTCAAATGTGATCCTTGCTCCCATAGATATATATACACAGATGTCGCCTTGAGGTTCTAAACATCGCCGCCATCTTGGAACAGGGGTCCGAAGCATTCAGATCAACGCTAAAGATGCCGGACTTTTGTACTGCTTAATTATGTTCGATAGAGGAAATGAAAAGAACAAACAGCAATGAATAACATTTAACAGGTGACAATGTGTTTTATGATTATGTATGCCGCCTTCGACCAGCAACCTGAGCTCCGGCGGCAGCGGGAGGCTGAGAGCTCCGGGCCGGGCCGCAGCGCCTCTTCCCCCGGAAAAACACAGCTTTGCCTTGCTGCTGCGCCGGTCCCCGCTGATCCAAATCGGACCAGCCAAAGACAGAGTGGTGATCGGTAGGATCTTACACCTAGTCCAGGACGACCTGTATGTCGATATCGGGCGGAAAGTTCCACTAAGTTTGCCGGGCGGCAGGCGGACGGAGAGAAGCTACAGCGGGCAGCAGAGACCGTCTGCGGCTGCAGGATCTGGAGCTCAGTGCCCGTTAAAATTACATGTAACGCATAAATACATACAGAAATAAATAGTGGAGGAATGAGCCTGGACATTTCAGTCTGTTTTAAACTTCACCTTGAAGCAGAAACTCTTAGTTCAGAAGGGTGAAGTTTCCGCTTTGACTCAGATCTGTGAACCGATCATAATAAATATTCTTTGTATTAACACATTAATTAGTTTCTTTGTTTTGTAGTCGATAGTTCATCTTTTAGTTTACTTAAGTGGAAGCAGTATCAAGTGGAAGAATGGGACTATAAACCTAGGCTTACAGGCATGAGGCATTACATTTTGAACAAAGTAGATTATATTAATATCAAAAGCTTAATTGACCTTTGGAACGAATCACAAATATGGAGCTTTGATTTCAAAAAAGGTACTCCTGTTATACAGTATTTAGGTTTACATTTTATTATTTGAACAGCTGAGCATTTAATCATGAACCAGGTGAAGAAACCGGTTTATTATTTATTTGATTTTGCAACTGTTTCTATGAAACTACTTGTGACAGGTCATATTTGATTTTGGCTTTGACTGAACATTTGCTCTCACTTTGCGGAAAAAAATATCGGGATATATATCGTATATCGATATTCAGCCAAAATATATCGGGATATGACTTTTGGTCCATATCGCCCAGCCCTAGTCTGAATCCACGACGTTCCACTTCCGGGATTGCTCCGTTGCCAACGGAAATTCACCGGATTTCAATCTTTTCAGCCGGATGTCCGTTACCTTCCGCTTTCTTTGTGTTTCAAACTCTGGTCGAATTCTGAGGATTATGGTTAACTGCTCCTCAGATCTTTGCAGGGTCCAATCTGAGTTTTCCGTTGCACGATGAAAACAACTTTTGAACGAGCACATGTTCCCCCAAAAGAAGTTCCTTCCCGAGGCTATTTTGCAGCGGCACCGTGGCTCTGTCCGGAGCTAAGCGCCACCCATTACGATTGTGACTGGTTTAAAGAAATGCCAATAAACCAGAGCACGTCTTTCTCCCATCCCCGGAATGCTGGGTGGACTAGCCAGACCCTCCTCTGCAGCGCTGTGGAAGAAGGTCTGGCAAAGCGAGAGTAGTGTAAATAAGAAGCCACAGGTAAACGTCAGGTTTTAGTTTTCACTGACCAGAATCATGGAGCAAATGTTAATTTCATACCAAAAATGTACCCTCATACAGGGGGAATTCAATTGTACAAGAGGCACAGAATGGGCCAGAATGCACTGCAGCAGGGACATCTATTTTGTTTTGAGCATGTGGTGTTGCCATGACCATATAGGCTACATGGTGCAAAGCTAGAATACTCTTTGGCAAGCTGTCTACACTATGTCTGTCCTGCAACAAGTGGATGTCCCTTCAGATTTAAATGCACCTTAGTTCTACTTATATGAACACCGTTTTACAGAGAGAGAGAAAAGTGAGGTAGAGGAAGATGAGAGAGGTTACGCGATGAGAGACAGACAGATGGATGGAAGGTGAACAAAGGCGGCAGACAGAGTTGTCTTTCCTTTCTCAGGTGAAACAGATTTAGCTTGCTATCCTCACCTCTCCTCGCATGACCACAATTCCTAAAAAAAGAAAACGAGAGCAAGTGAGGGAGAACTGTTGGAGGGGAGAAAGACAGAGCGTTCTTAGGCGAGACACTTTCTCCTCACCTTTCCTCGCATCACTCTGAAGTCTCACAGACACAAATTTAGAAACCTCAACAAAACGACATAGATTTTTACTGTGAGTGTGACTCCTCAGTGTAATCACAAAGCTTTCATTTACAGCTCTGCAGAGACACAGCTATTCATTTCTAATTTGTTAACTAGATATTTTTTATTTGCACCTCATAGTTATACCTGTTAAATCGTCTTACAGCGTTATTGGAATGTTGGAAGCACGACAGATGATTCAGGGCTTATGCAGCGTTTATTAGAGAAGTTTCTAGTCAATGATAGGTTGATAAGATTAATAGTTTTATTTATGAAAGATGAGATGAATCGAGGGAAATGTACTCCATCCTTTTGTCCGTTGACTATGACCGCAGAGTGAGGAGCATGAAGTCTGTTGCTAGCCACTCCCTGCGAGCCTTGTGGTTACCATGTGTGACTCAGGGCTCTAGTATGCTCCACTCCCTCTTACCCTCTGTCTCTTTGTGTCCCTCCTCATTCCAGCTCCACACACTTCCTCGTCTTCCTACCTCCCTCTCTCATTACACCAGGCTTGAAGGAAGACCTCTTTCTCTCCCTCTCTTGCCCACTCTTATTTCCCAACTTGATAACTTGTTTGTACTTTACTTTTTTCATTCTCTTTCTCGGTCCTTCTTTCCCTTTCTTTATTAGTGAACTCACTGCCTCCACTGACGCCCCAGGACCCTCTGTTGCTTCCTTTTTTTTAAATCTCTTTTGTTTATTTTTAGCATTACATATGAATGGAGTCACACTTAAGTTGCATTTGTCGTATTTTTTACAGTAATAATTGTGCTTTATCAATCCCATTTCCAGATATTCAGTTCCAGAGAAACATCATATACTGTAGTCATAAAATGACCAACTCCTGTCCTGAGTGCATTGGTAAAGTGAATGGAGGAAAACGTTAAGCTAAATTGTACAGTTACTCAGCTGAGCTAAAAGCAAATTATTCATCACAGATTGCAAAGCAAGTTCACACTGTGTTTAGTGTGTGTGAAGTCCACAACGTCAGAGACATTTCTGTGTGTGTGTGTGTGTGTGTGTGTGTGTGTGTGTGTGTGTGTGTGTGTGTGTGTGTGTGTGTGTGTGTGTGTGTGTGTGTGTGTGTGTGTGTGTGTGTGTGTGTGTGTGTGAAAGCATGTGTTGCATACTGGAATCCAGTGTTGCTAATTTGGGAATAAAAAATTCCACAGAGAATAGGCAGCTGTCTTTGTAGTGCCGTACAGGAACGAACACACACACACACACACACACACACACACACCCACACACACCAGTGTTCAGCATTCAAACAGTTCGGTGGGGGGAGTGTTGAAAAATAGAGACAGGGACAAAGTACATGCTGTGCACACCACATCCTGTAATTCACACAGTCATATGCACACAAAAGAGAGGAAGCACAAATTGAATCTCTGCTTTTTGGCATAAAGTAGTAAAGTAGCATTTAGACAAGATAAAATACGTACTTTTACAGACTGTAAAATATTTTTTTATTTAGTTTTTTAGACATCTAGTGTATGTTTTTCATACACTTCATACCACAGATTCCTATGACACTTGTCCCCTGAACCTGAACAGGGTAAGCAATTTGAAGAATGGATGGCTAAAATTTTGGCTGTTGTAGTAAAACACTTTGCTTCCTATTTCACTAGTTTGAAGGGACAAATGTTAGTTATTGAAAGCACATGACTGTGCGTGTTTGTGTGTATGAGCATATAGGGTTGTCTGTATGTGTGTTGTCACGTAACTTAGTCACAAGGGAGAAAACATTTTCTCTGTATGTGTGCAATGTGACCCTCCGTGTGTGTATATTTGTGTTTGTGTGTTTTTGTCACCCTATTTTCCACTTACATATTTTCCTTATTGCCGACACTTTGTCGTGTTTGCTGCAGGACTTAAGAATTGGGCATGCTCGGGCAGAGACTGGGTGAGTGGACTTACCGGAGCGTTGGCATACGGCAGGCAGAGAGCATTTCTATATGTATCTCTGTCCTGTTCTTCACATCAGTGAGGCTTTCTTCTCTTGTTTCAACGAAGTGAATACATGACGAAGTGACTGGATCTATCCATCACCTCTCGCGCGTGGATTCTCAACGTCCCGGCTGTTGCCCGGTCTTTGAGACACAGCTGTTGTCTGTTTTTTTTTTAAATCACAACACGCGTTTCACAATACACGGTTAGTTAGCGTAGTTAACACTACACACAGTTAGTTAACACTACACACAGTGAAGTTACGTGTCCTGTTTTTATTTCACGCATACTATCTGCTTGAGTGAGTGAAGCTGTGGGCTTCACTCACTCTGTTTGTTTGTTTTGGAGAAGAGTTGTCAGGCAAAGTGGAAGAGCGCGTGTCACGGAGGATAATGGGAGCAATGCCAGTAAAATTGTTATAGCACTTTTTTTGAAAACAGTTTAATGAGCTTAAAATTGCACATTGCAACTGTTATTTTGAAAAGCTGGTTATGTATTAATTATATATTTAAATTTTATATTTAGTGTAGTGTGTAGCACAGAGTCTGTACTATAGACCCCCCGCTCCTTCCCCCGGTCAATGGCAACCCTACCACCTTAACTAACAAATTTTCTGCGGGAAACCCTGGACAGAGTAGTCTCGCATTGCCAGACCTTCCTCCACAGCACTGCGGAGGAGGGTCTGGCTAGTCCACGCAGCATTCCGGGATGGGAGAAAAACATGCTCTGGCTTATTGGCATTTCTTTAAGCCAATCACGATCGTCTTGGGTGGCGCTAAGCTCCGCCCGGTGCTGCTTCAAAATAGCCTCGAGAAGGAAGTTGATTTGATGGAAACAACGTTCAAGTTTTTTTAGTTGTGCAACAGAAAACTCAGATTGGACAGATAGTCTAGCTAGCTGCCTCAATTTACCATGCAGACATCTGACAGTTAGTCCTCACAAATCCACCCGAGTTTAAAATTCCAACACAAAGAAAGCGGAAGGTAACGGAAATCAGCGGAAAGACATGCATCCGGCGGAATTTCCTGCGGCAGCGGAGCAATCCCGGCAGTGGAACGTGGTGGATATAGACTAATGACAGAGTGACAGATACATCTCTATATTTTAGAGATGTAGCTGTAGCTTATTGTGTAACCTTACTGTTTGATAAGAGAGAAGAGTGGGGTGGAAAAGAGAAGATGATATTGTATGAGCGTGAGACGGGCATAGAAAAGACTTAACAAAAGGAGAGGAGAGGTGACGGGTGAAGGACATGCAGAGGTGCGTCAGAGAAGGGAAGTATCACAGGAGAGGTTTAAAGAGGCTGGAGAGGATTGGAGAGGAGACAGCAGCTCAACAAAAGCAGTAGAGCAGTTTCAAACAAACGGGAGATTCTTCAAGCTTTTCACATAGGTGGAAAAAAGTGTCAGAGAGAGAGAGAAGACAGAATGAAAGAAGCGGAGAAAGTAAGAGAGAAAAAAGTGGAAAACAGTCCTAAAGACAGAAGGAAAAAGAAGAGGGGCAGTCGGAGACAGGCCGAGTAGCATGACAGAGCCAGAAAAGAAAGCTCTTTATCCTTGGAGCCAGGCTGAGCTGGAGTAGGGGCTCCACAGGGAGAAATTCTTAATTGGTAATAAAGCCATTATTGGTATCAGCCTACATCAAACCGTTTCCTGCAACAGAATTACAATTCTTGTTTATTTCTAAAAGATGTGTGTAGTGTACTAGCTTTCCCGCTATAACTACATTAGATCTGAAACAATTAGTTGATTATTTGATTAGTCGATTAAAGGTGCAGTAGGTAAGACTTATAAAACTAACTTTCTGTCAGATTTGCTCAGAATGACCCTATGTTCGAGTAGAACTACATGAAGTAGGTAATTAAAAATAAAAAAATCTGGCTCCTCTGGCACCACCTACAGCCTGTAGTGTGATTTGCAAAAATCCACAGCTCCCTGTTCAGATGCACCAATTAGGGCCGGGGGTCTAACTGCGTGTCAATCACTGCTCATGCACAAGCATTCATTGTCCCTTGTGGGGGGAGGGGCGTAGGAGACAGTTTTGGCCTTTAGCGGAAAGGGGGAGGGACTGAGATGTTGTCGATGATCAAATTTTGTTGCTAAGTCCTGGATCTTCACAATCCTACCTACAGCACCTTTTAAGTCTATTAATTGTTTAAGTCTTTTAAAGCAGCCTCTCCAGTGTGACGATTTGTAGCTTTTCTTTGCAAGCATGTAATATACACCATACTTTACCTATCCACCAGGATGCTCTTGGCATAGATATAGAACAATAGATATGACATGACGTCATAACTAATGGTATAACTGTCCGCCATCTTACTAGGGTACTGTTTACAATTGACACGTATGGCAACAAGTATGGTTGTCAGCTGTGCAGCACCTAACTGCTTTACCAGAAGGACCACAGAGACCAGGAGGCTGGCATCACTTTCCACATGTCAGTAGGAGAAGTTTTTCTCTTCTTTTTTAACTATAAATACAGAAAAGTTGGTGAACTAGCTAGTTACGTTACCTAGCAACACACCGGCTGAGATGTCAGTTATTGGTGATTGCTGGCTAGCTCTTAACAGCATTTATGAACAGCAAACATTGTTTTAGTTGATTGATTTTTGACCTCAAATAATACATTTAGTAACGTTAACGTTACAACCGTTTTTTTTTAACACGTCGTTAATATTACCTTTATAGGCGATTTCACTCAATCTATGTTAAGTTTTCAGTTAAATTAAAGTTAACGACAAGTACTCTTCTTTACTCCTAAATCTCATTTTATAATATCTCAAGACAAATCCAGCAAGCTAACGGTACGTTAAAATGTAACGTTACACATAGAGTAAAGTTACGTTACACAAATCAACATTAGCCATGTTGGAGCCCTAACCAACCAGCCGCACTTAACGGTACATTTTCACCAGCTAACGTTAGCTCCCCAAACATTAGCCATGTGGAATCCTGCTGTCAGTCATCGTCTATTAACATATATTGTTATCAGCTTACCTCATGCCTTTACATGATTTTCCTTTCAGTAAAGAAAATTAAAACTTAATAACCCATGTCTTGATGAGGTAAAGTAACTTCAGCAGCAAAGTCTCCGCATTACTATCATTAATGTAATTTCCATAATGTTAGCGCAATGAAAATTGCGACAAGTCCATCATCAGTTCTGGTGAAGTCATTATAGCCTTTATTAACAAAAACTCATTGAAGCTAGCGAGGCTCTCCAACTACTCCGCTCATTGTCAAAACAAACTCCATGCCGGCCGGTAAACGCTAAACAGGAAGTAGCGGGGTTAATGGGAAATGTGGTCTTATAGTTAAGATAAAATCTACAGACACAAATAAATGTATTAATAAATTACAGTCTTATCGTAACTACCGCTCTATAGACCATAATACTAAATCTATTTAGGATTTCTATATTAAAAAATATTGTTTAATGTATATTAGCCATTCAGAATACCAAAGACCGTTTTTAAATATTAAGTTCAGGCAAAATTGAATAAATTAAATTATTACCTGCAATATAAATGCTAAATTATGAGATTATCTTTATAATTGAACAAATTACTTGTTCTCTTGGAGCTATATCAATCAAAATTCCACCCAAATCTCTATTTTTTGTTTTGTTCTAGAAAGGCACAGTTGTCTTACAGTCATTACTTTGAATTAAAACCACTATTGATGTATTGGTAGAAAAATATAAGGATTATAAAGACAACATGAGCCTCTTTCCCCATTGGTTCCAATGGAAGCTATTCTAAAACTTAACCCTGGTAAGATGGCCGCCAAGTGGTTCCATCTTGGAATGGCAAGTCAGAATTACATGTCATATCTATTGTTCTATATCTATATACACAATGATTTGAAATATACTCCTCCAGCACTCACCTCCTGGCTCCGCCTTACACTAACATTTGCTTTGGAATATGATCTTCAAATAGAAACAGGGAGGCGCCACCTAGTTTATATACTCTTCTGCTTTCTGTTCCTCACACCTATCTCGTCTCTTTAACCCTTTCACTTTTCTCACTCTTTCTTTCTCTCCGCTGCCTCCCGTTTCTAATAAGCCTTTCCCACTGGCCAAAAAAAACACTAACACACACTAACTGGCTTTTGTCTGCAGTGGGAAAGGTTACAATCGGCATTCACTCCAGGGACAAAAGACTCTGCAGTATACACAGATATTTATAGGCTCCAGCTCCGATGGCCAGTGATGGAAACAGCACACCTGGGGAAATGATAATTTTCCTTTTCGCGATGTTGTCAGGCATGTGCATCTCAGCTACAAAATCTCCGCCCAAGCAGTGCTTGAACATCAAATTAGTCAGCACCAAGTTTGAAAGAGAGGTATAAAAAAGAAGTAAACACCGTAACATTTTCACTGGCCTCCATGCTGCTTTCAAACCTGCATATACACACACATTTGGGTGGAAAAAGGGTATAATAGTCTCATTTGTTTGCTCTCTGAGTCTTCTTGTCTGTCCCAGTCCTTCTCGCTGTTCTCGCCTTTTCCCTCCATCTCTTCCTCCTCTCTCTACTCTCTGTGTGGCTTTCTCCTGAAGTAAACCATTCTCTAGTGGTTGTTGGCCTGTTTCCCATCCTCTACATTCCCCCTGCCTCGCCTTGGGTTGCTGTGGGGAGGCACCAGGAGAGGTGTACTCATCTTGCTCTTCACTTTCTCCCTTTCTACCAAACTCCAAATACCAACAGCAAAGGAGGGAGACACATTGTTTTACTTACATCCTCCCTTATAAAAAAAAAAGACATTTTATATATATAATATAATTGAAAAAATATTGCATCCTGCTCATGTACGCACATGGTATGGCGCACTTGGAAACTGCTAGGTGGCAGCGTCATCACAGTAAACAGTAACATTTGCAATATACATAAACATGTTGTCACTTTCGGAATCTTTTTGATGTTAACAATAAACACTTATAATACAGGGAAACTGTGTCATACCTTTCTGACTTCTTTCGTCTTCCAGTAGTTACAGTTAGGCTAATGCAAGTGCTGTCCATCAGAACGGAGCGTTTTCAGAGCCCGTGTTGTGACGGTCACGCAGCTAGCAACAGGCACGGCATACTAAACTAGCTAAAAATATAATTCAATAAATACAAGAAGTTTGTTGACTAAATAAACAAGAGAGTCATGGTGGCGGAAAAGATAGTGATTAGGGCTGAGCAATATATCGATATTATATAGATATCGTGATATGAGACTAGATATCGTCTTAGATTTTGGATATCGTAATATCCTGATATGACATAAGTGTTGTCTTTTACTGGTTTTATTTAAATTTTTTTATTTGTATTTTATTAGTGTTGAGAATCTCACATACACCTATTTAAATTTTTCAGATTCTATGACAAACAATATACTTATTCTCTTACTTATTCAAGTGTAGAAATTAAAAGATGAGATTAACAAACAAACATACAAATGAACCAACAAAAATAACACCATAGTAACAAAAATATAAATAAAACGGGGAGAAATAATTTTCAAAAAAGTGAAGAAATACAGTTAGGCCATTTATCTGAGACATAGTTGTACCACTTCTGCCAGTGCTCAAGAAATGTTTTGTTTTTTACTGGTTTTAAAGGCTGCATTACAGTTAAGGGATGTACCTTTCTGAACTTAGCAGACTGTTCTAGCTGTTTGCCTTTTCCCCACTTAGACATTATGTCCACATTACTGATGATTATTTATCTAAAATCTAAGTGTGAAGATATTTTGTTAAAGCACCAATTGTCAACCCTAGAATATCGCCGCAATATCGATATTGAGGTATTTGGTTAAGAATATCGTGTTACTGATTTTTTTCCTTATTGCTCAGCCCTAGTAGTGGTGAGGGTGATTTTGGTGGCAATATACAGCCTTTTTGAACCGGAATATTCAAATGTCACGACGACGAAAAACCGACGAAATTCACACTGCATTAACATTGTGAGATCGGGCACGCCTTTGTGGAAGGTCTGCGCCCTTCTAGTTGCCTTTGTTAGCACATTGATGTGTATCTTGGCCCATTACCGCCACCTGTAGCTCAGTGAAATAGTATGAAACCATTGGCTCCACTGTTTATCACATGCATGTGCATCATGTACACTACATAAACAAAAGGGATCCACTCAAAAAAGAAAACTACTCCATAGCACTACCAGAGGTCAAAATGTCTACCTTTGACCTACAGCACTATTTTCTCTTGTTTGTTCTCTTTGATTACTTCCGCCCTTCTCATATTTTTCATTTGTTATTCATCAATTTGTCATAAAGTTCACGTTTGAGCAAACTGAGAGGACGGACAGATCCTAATGCTGAAAAGCTGTAGCTTCAGCAGGAATTCAGACCAGTGCAAAAGGCAAACTAATTTTAAACGTACACATGTTCCACCAAAACAAGTTCCTTCCTGAGGCTTTTTTGCAGCGGGCACCACGGCATGTCTCCGGTGCCTAGCACCGCTCAAGCCGATTGTATAATAATACAATAATACAATAAATGCCATTAAATCGGAGCATGTTTTTCTCCCATCACCGAATGCTATGTGGAGTAGCCAGACCCTCCTAGTCAGACCCTCCTCCAGTGCGCTTTGGAGGAGGGTTTGGCGAAGCGAGATAGATAAACAGCCAGTCAACCCAATTTTAATTTGATGTCATCCAAATAATGCATTTTTATGCATATGGGCCTAAATGTTTGTGCTTGAGCGAGCTTTCACTCAAACGTGACTGTGTGAATGCCAGTTTGAAATGGCCACAGGTGTGTTTACTCTTCTCTATGGAATGCTCTTAACAGAAAAGTGCAGTGTGTGGAAAATCACTTCTGCGTTAAGGTGTGTCTCCTCCCGGTGCACGTCACCTCTGCTGCTGCTGCCACTTCAACATGGCAGCTAACAGCATGGACGCAGAGCCACTTAGTGCATGGGATGTCATTGTGGCTGTTAGAAAATGTACTTGTTCGTTAAGGATAATGAAATAGGGATTATTGTAAATCCCACCTTTGTGTCAGGAGAGAACTTTTAAGATGAGAGAGCTTTTTTTCAATTTTTAATCATTAGCAGGCATTGAAAAATTAAAATATCTCCATTGACTGATGGTACTTCAAAAAGAAGCTTGATACACTAATGTACGCTAAAATGACATTACAGACAGGAATAGCTTTGTAAGGGTGAGTGCACTTTAATATTATTCTCATGGATTTTTCTGTCAGCAAGGTAAATCTAGTTTGAAAGAAGAAAAATCTGGACAGTTGCAGCATGTGACTACAGTACTGTAAATTATATATGGTTGGAAAAGCCTGTAGTGAATTAAAATAAAACTATGGAAAAAGAAGAAATGAAGCGTTGGAGCTTCAACATGGCAGCAGTGTAAGCATTAAGCAGATTGATTTAGTTCCCCTATTAAGGCTTCTTTAGAGTACTTCGTACCCATCAACATCAGATCAAGTTTCTGTTTGTGAAAGAGAGTGGGATAAACCACTTGGTACCTATCTAAATTGAATCAGATTCTTTGTGTGTGCTTTAGAGGAAATGGATGTGTGTACTGTAAGAGTGAGTCTGTTTGTGTGTTGAAGTCCTATCAGTGCCCCTCAGAAAACACAGAGCGGCTAAATGTTACATCAGGGCACTGTTGACTGTTGGCTGGTATAAGCCAGTTTGGAGTACTGTAATCATCTTATTAACATGCACACAGACTTTCAAAATTGGATTATTTGTGCCATTGGGACTGGAGATAATATTATTTACCCCATGTTGATACAAGTAGAGCCTTAGTCTTGTTAGTTAATACAAGTTTTCATATCTTTATCACTAAGGGTTTTTGCTATGGTAACTAACTAGCATACAAAAATAGTATTAGTATACATCAATATAATTATCTTCTTAATTGTTGATGTATCTGATGTAAGTCATGTATTTTTTCTGTGGTATGTGTTATGTATTTATGTATCTAAGTATGTATGTGAGGCCTTTATAAAGGAAAGCCTTGTTCCTTGTTAAAGGACAATGAAGACTCTATAATGTTGTTGATATCAGTATTTGTATTTATCTCTGCAGGTGAACAGCCTCAAGCGTGAAAATGTCAAAGATCTGTGCTTTGGTGTTGATGACACGTGAGTACAACTCTTTAAGGTCTTTTTATTTAATCAATTAGTCACTTCCTCTTTTTAAAAGTCAAAGTGATTTGGATTCATTGTTAGAGTATCAGTTTTAGTCAACCAGAGAGCCACTTAGCACTAAACTCATTAATGTTCCATCTCTAAGTACTCCACTTCCTCTTTCCAGAGGAAATTCTGCCTGCAGGTCTGTCTACCATCAGCACATTGCTCAAGTATTTATATTTTTGTGACACTATGTAACATGTCTGCCGTGAGATAAAAAGCAGCAAAGTGAGTGATTGGTGTGAGAGATCATCTTGTCACTGGCTGTCTGGTTGACCCTTCACTCTAGATTTGAAACCGCCGGGACATCTGATGGGATTATGTGTCCTATAGAAATATAATGTATGAAATGAAATCCCTGTAAGTAAGATGGCAAATGAAGTGCTCTACAATTACAGTCCTGAAAAGGCGAGGATCACAACATCCACAGCTCCTTCAGGTGTTGTAAAAGAGAAAAGATGGGATAGACAAGGAGGAAGAGAGATTAAACATGCAGAGTTGTAATGTAACATATTTAAACAGATCTGGATTTCCAGATTTTAGGAGCTTTTTAAGAGGTGTTTTATTCATCAACACTGACAGTTTCATTTGTATCATCATTTCTATATGACAGACATGGCAATTTACCTGTCTTTCCTTTCCAAAAGTACCCACAAATAAAAAATAGAGAGCTCCTACAATATTAAGTGCACAAAACCAATATGAGTGAAACTATTTGTAGTATTTTAACAGTGTTTAGACCACATGGATCTATACTTTTCAAAGAAACCAACAGCAATGGGATTTTGTTTTTCTTTTCCACCCTCATGATCCATAATAAACTAAATGAGATACCTCGAGCTGTGTTTCACTATGGTAAAGTTTCTTTCTGAACTCTTGCAGTTGTGTCCCTGGTGCTGGCGGAAGAACAGAACTGTAAGTACACTAATATGTTTGTTTTTTCCACTCAATCAGCCCATCCAACTACAGAAACTAACATTTGATCTTTAGGAAGATGGCGCATGCAGCACATTCACGTGGAGCTGGTGGCAGTAAAATTTGCTCACGTTCTTCCTGAGATCTTTAAAACGGTTGATGGCAAACTGATAGTGGAAGACGAATTTCTAAACTTTGTTGTCACTAAAATGAGGACACTTAGCCAGGATGAAACAGTAATGCTGGCCTCCACTAATTTTCCGTCTGAGTGGATTGAGGAGTCAAAGAAGCTACTCTTTGAAGTTTGTCTGAAAACGACTCAACGATGTGTTTTGCACAAGGGTCCTCGGAAGGATATTAACAACGTCAAAGTGTGCCTAAAAGTTCTAAACGAGTGTGGGGAAGACACCCCAAGATTTGTATCATTTTATATGGATGAGCTTCCACCTGTAACATTCAGCAGCATTGATGTATCAGCACTCCTTGGCAGGATTGAACAGCTAAATAAGGAAGTGTCCTGTCTGAAAAAGATGATGGAAACTCAAGTAAGCGTATGTGAGGATCCGCGAGCGGTAACCGCGGCTGTGGACCAGCGTGTGGCCGAATTGGAGAGTCCTCGTGTACCAGATCACGACCACACCACCGGTATTAATCGGAAGGGAGACGGACGATGTGTGAGCACACTGGTTTCAGACACCCCACCGGGAACCGCGGCACTGAATATTCCTCCACAAACACAATCACAGTCACCTAAATGGAGCGTGATTGTGAAGGATGGTTGGCAATTAAAGCAGATGCAGAATAACGCGAATGCTGTGGCGGGGTATCCCCCGCCAAAACCCTATAACACTCGTGAATCAGCGAGAAGGGAGAGAAAGCAGATCGGAATAGTTGGAACCAGTGATGGGAGTAATATTTAAGTGGTCAAAACCAAGCTGGTGAGTGTGTTTGCTACTACATTTGCTCCTGATCTAGAAGCTGACATCTTAAGTAACTATCTGTCTGAAAAACTGAGTAGATCAGTTAGGTGTCGGAAGATTGTATCGTCACGACACAGGTTCAGCTCTTTTCATGCGACGGCTGAATGCAATGAAGTAAATGAAATGTACGATCCACAACTTTGGCCAGCAGGAATTTATGTTCGGCGTTACTATGAGGCTCGTCTGCCCCGTTTCACGTCAGCTGATGGAGGGCATGGAGCTGAGGGAGCCACTGGAGGTCAGCGGCAAGAACATGCAGTTGCAGTCCCTCCTGGTGGCCGCAATCTGGTGATTACTACGACCCAAGACAACGTCAACAACAAAGTCATTATAAAAGGCCTAATATGAAGTTTTGGGTTGGGTCATAAAATGCGCGTGGCCTGCGACAATTCTTGACAAATGTGATGTTGTGTGAGACTTTTTTAGCTAAACAGGATCTGGAAGATCTAAATAGATTACATATTGAATATTATGCTTCTGTGGAATCCACCACTGATCTTAGTACTAAAATTGTCCAAGGTAGGATACCTGGGGGTGTGGCTATCCTCTGGAATAAGAACTATTCACTAATATTGGGTGTGGATTGGCCTATTGGTATAGAGTTTAATTGTCATGATACAAAGTTTATTAATTTAAATATATACACTCCGTATGAGTGTTATCAAAATTAAGCTGAATACTTAAATAAATTAGCATTTGTTGGCTCTTTTATTCAAGACAATGCCTCAACCTGTATTTTTGTTGTAGGAGGCATGAATGCTGACATTTCTGATGCAAACTCTGTTTTCTAATCACCTAATGCATATTTGCACTGACATTGGTTTAATACCGTCAAGCAAGGTGCTTTTGCCTAATAATAGTTATACTTATATCAGTGAGGCATGGCATATTACCTCGTGGTTAGATCACTGTGTATGTACAACTGATGCACATGCTTCTTTGGATGCTATGGAGATTCATTATGATTTTGCCATTGCCGATCATACACCGTTTTCTCTGTCTCTAAATGTTAAGAAGCTACCAATTTTATCTACTGTAGCATCGGAGTTCGTCTGGGTGGTATTTTGTCACCTTTCCTTTTTAATGTGCATATGGATGATTTTTCACAACAATTAAATAAATGCAATACAGGATGTATGATAGGCTATACTCTCATTAATCACCTTATGTATGCAGATGATTTGGTAATCATTTGCTCATATAGTGCTGGGTTACAACAACTTTTGAAGGTTTGTTCTCAATACGGTGTGGATTTTGATATCAAATGCAAATAAGAGCAATACTATGATTGTTAGAAGTAAAGAAGTTAAAGAAAGAAAGAAATTATGATTTCCTGATTTCCTTTTATGTGGTACTGCCCTTAAAGTGTGTGATGAGATTAAATACCTTGGGTTTTTGCTAATGTTAAGGAAGCTTTATTCAAAGCATTCTGTACACCATTATATACTGCCCTCTTGTGGCGGTCTTACAGAAAAAAGAACATGCAGAGCCTGAATGTAGCGTATAATGATGGCATGAGACTGCTTCTAAAACAACCAAGATGGTGTAGTGCTAGTCACATGTTTGTTAGTGTTGGTGTATTCTGTCTTGATAAGAAACCTTGTTTATTGATACATGTGTAGAATGTCTGTCTCAGAAAACCGAATCATTCAAGCTTTAGGCCACATTGATTTTAGCTCTGTCAGGTATGCATCTAGACTGTGGAGACATTGGCGCTCCTGTTTGTATATTACTGGTGAAGGTTGTTTACCTTTTTATTAATTTATATGACTTGTACTGTATATTTATTGCTATGTTTGTAAATATTGTCATTTTTAATGTACTTTGGACCTTCCATTTGTGTCCTGAATAAAGTTATTATTATTATTATTATTATTATTATTATAATATATGGTTAATAGTTTTCTTTCCAAAAAGGTATTGTGTATTTATATCTGAAAATAATAAGACAAGAGAACCATAACCACCATCATCTTTTCTTTTACATTTTTGATTGAGTGTAATGTCACTTTTTGATGTTGAAATGTATTGACTTGATAGTCAGAAATGTCATTAGTGAGAGAATCAAACTAGGCAACTGTGTTTGGTTAACTGGCTTTGTACTGTTGACTTTATTATGTCACTGTTACTATCTGCTGCTTAAACCAACTTTCAACTGACCCTATTAATTTCTGTTCCTGCAGTGGAAGAGGACCCATTCACCTTTGGTAATCTAGTTTTTTTTTGTAATGTATTATTTTAAAAGTTAATGGAACTTGGAAGCTGATCTGTATGATTGACATTAAGGGCAGTTTGCTGTAAATCACTTGATTTGACTAGATAATGGTGTTTCTCGTGTAATTTGCTTGTAATGCTGCTTTACTTGGATGCCATAGCTTTATTTATTTATTTTCCAATGGTAACCATGACCTCTTTGTGCAGACTACCACAGACTGCGTGTTGGAGGCCTGATTCTAGCTGCTGTCCTCTGTCTCATTGGCATCACCATCCTGTTCAGTAAGATGCAAATGATGCACACACCCTTATCCACACAAACAGTCATAAACTGTCTCAACCCATGCACACATACACAGAAGGACAATTCCTCTTTTCCCTTGTTTCAGGTGGCCACTGCAGGTGCAAATTCAACCAGGACAAGAGGTGATCCTTCATGTGGTTAAACATTAAAACATCTGTGTAATTGCTGTGGAAACTCTGCTTTGGAAACTGGATACTTTACAGTCAATATAATATTGTAAAAACAGTACATGTGACCAAGTTCCAAAGATCATAGAAGTCTGCTGTTTTTCTCGTCTCATACTTTCTCCTTTCTTCTCTTTGCAGAAGGAGGACAGGAAGCAATGCTCAGCAGATGCTCTCCGACCAAGGTAATGCTTGTTCACCAACAGCGACCCCCTCTTCACCTTGTTAACTGACATTGGTGTGACTTTAGCCCCTTTCTACAGGACTAGAAACCTTTTGAGGAACTCCTCGCATTTAGACCGCAGGGACCAGGGTCTAAATTAAGTTGGGGGGGGGTCAGATCAGGGGGCGGTACCTTCTGAAAGTACAAGAACCTTTGGGGTGGGGGTTGCAGGGATGACCTTCGCTGATTGGATCGAACACCCATGTGCCTCTTCATTCATAAAACAAGGAAGTTCTCTGTTTGCTATTGGCTTCCTGACTCATTTTAAAAAAGACGAAGACGGATCGTGCTGGCGAGCGCGGCACACTGAACTGTGGGCTGGAGAGAGAGAGAGAGACAGCATGGAGTTGTGAATGAGAGAAAAAAACCATTATTTTCTGGTTGTTTCACGGCGGTTACGTTCTAAAGCAGGGATCTTAAACAGGGGGTCCAGGACCCCTAGGAGGTCCTCAGAGTCAATGCAGGGGGGCCTCCAAATAATTAATTCTTTTGAAAATTAAAAATATCTTAACGTGATTCCAACATATTATTAGTAAATACAAATCCCCACTGCTTACTGGCCTATGGGTAAGGTAGTCACTGAGATAGCCATCCACAGGATTTACTGTGCCACATGTATGTTTATCATTAAAACATGATTTATAAAATAATGACAACAATTATTAGGCTATTTTAATGTAATAGCTAAGTATTCTATGCAAAAGGCTTTAGGCCACCCTACACGTTATTGTAGGCCCAGTTTAATATGCAATTTCGTTTTAGACAATATTTGTAGTAGGGGGTCCCAGCTCCATCTCTCTTTCAGTTAAGGGGTCTTTGGCTTAAAAAACATTGAAGACCCCTGGTCTAAAGCACAAATGAATAACCATCAAACACCAGAAAGAAGTGCTCCTAGCGGTTGGTGGCTAAATTGCAGCGATCAAACAAAGAAGAAAAAGAAAGATCAGACGCAACACAGGGGGTGTCGTTGTCGGCACACGTGTTCCCAAAATAGCCCGCTTCTACACATCTTCACTATTTATCGCCTGTTTTCTCTATGTGCAACAACTTTGGTCTGTTTTGGAAATGCAACACATACAGTAAAGTACACGCAACCCCTCCCCCGGTTCCCCCTCAGCCCGTGCCTTGCGCTTTTATTGGCTGTAGCTCGCCGGCAGAGTTCCCAACAGCTCCAGATGTTTAGCCTTTAATATATCTGGAATGTTTTTATGAGACACCAGTTCACACATCACACTCAAGCATGTGTGCGCAAGTGCCAAGCGAATGCAAAAAGTCCTGTAGTGGGCACTTGCCATAAGCCTATGCATTAAAACGGTTAAAATGGCCGACAGCAACAACAACAACATCCGCCCTTGAAGTTAATGAGCTGATTAATGGGCGGAGATAAAAGCCTGTGTCGCACCAATACATTTTAAAAGGGCAACGGCCAATGGGGAAACACCAGCACTCTTGTCATCACACTCACTCCGACCAATGGTGAAACTTAATCACTTAGTGACTGAGTGACATAGTGACAGAATTTTGAGGTTATAGTGTATGTGCAGTTTGTGAGCCACTTAGCTGGGGCCTACGCCACTTGCCTGGGCACATACCCTGCTCATTATCTGACAATGTGAGTGTATATGACATCACTGTAAATTGAACTTAAATAGCCTAGTGTAAAATATAAAGTTAAAGTTTGTGATATTGGGATATACAGTAAACTAAAAATGTACTTGAAATAAAGCTTAAAATAGTAGTTAAACCACAGTTTAAATGTTTTTTAACTTCCATTTTGGAGAAAAGTAATCAACAAACAACATAACCCAGTTATTATATATATTATTTAGAATATTTTCAATTCACCTTCCTGTCTGTCTGTCTGTCTGTCTGTCTGCAGGTCGTTCCTGCGACTGTTAGATGTCAACCAGAAGACACAACCCGAACCTGCAACCAACAAATAACATGGAGGAGCAGCAGCAGCGGGATTTAAAATGTCCAACGAGAGGCTTTTGTTTTATCGTTAGAGCAACAGAAAGTAGTCTGTGTGTGCAAGATATGATGCTTTCTGCCTGATAAGTGAGCTACCAATCTGCAGACTGCACCTTCACATATACTCACACACACACACTTGCACACATGCACACACACACACACACACACACACACACGCCACTTTCATTTCAATCAACTGAAGTTGAAATGGCTTTGATATGAAGAAACCGTTCCTTCCATAACTCCGTGTGGATGCTTTGTCAGTCATTGTTGATAGTTTTGGTTGATTGAACTGAGAGTGACCGGTTAAAAGAAACCTATTACCAAAAAATTCCTTAAGTCTCCACATACAGTAGGTTGTGTCAATGTCTCACACTACTTCTGTTGTTTGTACGGTATGTGAAAGGTAAACATTGATGTAGATATTAGTCGCCTACTGTGACCAACCTAACCCACTGTCCATGCTTTTCTGTCACATATATGAAATCCACGTAGTCCTGAGTGTTTAGAGTGCTTTTGACAAAGTATGATAATCTGTTAATTCCCATGTTTAGCTTTATGGAGGAAAGTAGTGGATTGCACTGTTCAGAGATACAGAAACACTCTGTCATGTTTCTATAAAAAAACTATTGAAACAAACAACTATGAACTATGGAATGTGTTTTTTGTGTGTGTGTGGTTTATGTATTATTATTAATGCTAACTAGAATTTATCATTTGTTTACATTTTTTTTATTCTTTTTTCTAATCTTGATTTTCTTTTTACTCTTATTCTAGTTATAAGTATTTCCTTTTTAGAAAATATGAGTATGTGACAAATACAATCTTTGAATCTTGAATGATTTTAACGTTGTTCTCCCAAGTGTTACTTCTGAACTCTATCTAGTTATTGCATTGTAACTGGGCTATCGTATTACTTCTTAACTTTAACTGGATGAAATGACGTTGTTAAGCAGTCATCATGTTCCACTATCAACTCAGAACGGACTCAAGAAACATCTTTTAATTGATCTCAATTTGCAAAAACTATGTTACTAATGTAACTGTGGCTCTGCCCCCCTCCCCCTCCCCTTTTAAGTCTAAGCTGTCCTATAGAAATAAAGGCCTAAAAAATGCTCCAAAAATATAATATTTAACAGTAAAACATTGTGTATGTGTATGAGAACCTGAGTGCAATAAGAAATGTTAATGCACAGCAGAGTAAAACAATAAAATGAGATATAAACAACCTTTGCATATACACTACATGCAAATGATTTGTCACTATCAGGAAAAGTACAGGTGTAATAACATTTACACCTGTACCTTTTCTGTTATGACAGCGTCTGCTGGTGTCTTAGAAAGGCCCTGGTGGACACCGTGGTAAAGTTGGGTTTATATTGGACATTGGATATTCGACACATTCGAAAAATCTATTATGCGGCTTGCCATTTTGACCTATTCATGTCAAAATACTTCTGATGAACTCAGCTAACCCCCCCTACACAAAGCTTAAAAAAAACAAAACATCCTTTGATATTTAAAATATTTTTTTATATTAAAAAATGCTATAAATCTATTATGTGGCTTGACCTTTTGACCTATTCATGTCAAAATACTTCTGATGAACTCAGCTAACCCCCCTACACATAACGCAAAGCTTCTTTTAAAAAAAAAAACATCCTTTATTTTTTAAAATATTTTTTAATGTAAAACAAATGCTATAAATCTATTATGAATTATGAAAAACAAAAAATTAAATAAAGCTTTGTTATGTGTAGGGTGGTTAGCTGAGTTCACCAAAAGTGGTTTGACATGAATAGGTCAAAAGGTCAAGCCGCATAACAGATTTATAGCATTCTTTTACATAAAAAAATATAAAAAACATTAAAGGATGTTTTTTTTTTAAAATGAAGCTTTGTGTTATGTGTAGGGGGGTTAGCTGAGTTCATCAGAAGTGTTTTGACATGAATAGCTCAAAAGGTCAAGCCGCATAATAGATTTATAGCATTCTTTTACATAAACAAATATTAAAAAAATTAAAGGATGTTTTTTTTTAAAAATGAAGCTTTGTGTTATGTGTAGGGGTTTAGCTGAGTTCACCAAAAGTGGTTTGACATGATAGATCAAAAGGTCAAGCCGCATAATAGATTTATAGCATTTTTTTTTTTATTTAAAAAATCAAAGGATGTTTTTTTTTGAAAAATGAAGCTTTGTGTTATGTGTAGGGTGGTTAGATGAGTTCACCAAAAGTGGTTTGACATGAATAGGTCAAAAGGTCAAGCCACATAATAGATTTATAGCATTCTTTTACATAAAAAAATATAAAAAACATTAAAGGATGTTTTTT
The DNA here is from genome assembly GCF_004354835.1 of Perca flavescens. Classification (NCBI taxonomy): domain Eukaryota; kingdom Metazoa; phylum Chordata; class Actinopteri; order Perciformes; family Percidae; genus Perca; species Perca flavescens. The sequence goes on from NC_041336.1 coordinate 28,342,517, forward strand.
TTTTTTTAAATGAAGCTTTGTGTTATGTGTAGGGGGGTTAGCTGAGTTCATTAGAAGTATTTTGACATGAATAGCTCAAAAGGTCAAGCCGCATAATAGATTTATAGCATTCTTTTACATAAACAAATATTTAAAAAATTAAAGGATGTTTTTTTTGAAAAATGAAGCTTTGTGTTATGTGTAGGGGGGTTAGCTGAGTTCACTAAAAGTGGTTTGACATGATAGATCAAAAGGTCAAGCCGCATAATAGATTTATAGCATTTTTTTTTTATTTAAAAAATCAAAGGATGTTTTTTTTTGAAAAATGAAGCTTTGTGTTATGTGTAGGGGGGTTAGATGAGTTCACCAGAAGTATTTTGACATGAATAGGTCAAAATGGCAAGCCGCATAATTAATTTTTCGAATGTGTCGAATATCCAATGTCCAATATAAAACCAACTTTACCACGATTAGGCGGACACTGTTGTCTATTTTCTATTCTGTTTTGTTAGTTAATGTCAATGGTTAATGCAGAGACGGTTTAGCTATAGAGAATCTTTGGTAAATGTGAGAGCCCAACTTCGCCTTCCTAGGCCACTCCCTCTTTATGTATTGGCTGACTGTAATGAGGGAGATGGCAGCATCAAGCCAGCCGTGGGTAGCCAGAATAGGACCGTAAATCAAACGACTTCGCATTAAAAAATAAAAGCATAAAATCTTTCGGATTAATGATATGTATGAAATGTGTTAAAGCAACTTTAAATGTTTCACACGTTGTTTTATAATTGGAGCTGTGTGTTTAGTTAAATGATTGGTTAAGGAGGATGAGGATGAAGAAGAGCTTTTGTTTCCTACATCCTCACAACCTTTTAGGCCTACTAGGCTACTCCTTCATAGAGAGCAATAACCTTCTCTTTCATATCCTGATTCCACTCAATCAGCTTCCAGAACAGAAACCGAGTGCAAAGTGTTGTCAAAGTCTGCTCCAGGATTATCAGACTCCCTATTCAACCCCTTTTTACTCTCTGTGAGCAGCAGCTGGCAAAAAGGCAGAATCCTGAAGGACCCATCCATCTCTGTTCCCTACATTTCAGTGGCTCCCCTCTGAATGCTGGCTTTGCTGACCTATGCTCTTACACTCATGAACACATTTTAATGATACAATACATGTCCCTGTATCTAAAGTTTTTTTCAAATAGTGCACATATACATGTTAAAAATAGTGGAATGGACAAAGACACCAATGCAAGCCAACTGCTGATGTTGTCTAGAGCCCTGTAGAAGTCAAGTGACTAAACCAATTTCCCATCTTCTTCATCAGTTTTTAGTGTTTGTGGCCACTTCCTGACTTTTTTCCTATAAAGCTAAATAAATGTAGCCTACTTCCAGATTATTTTGTATAGCCTATTTAGTTATCTCTTTTAAGAAATACAATAATAAATTAAGAAATACAACTGTAGTAATAGTGGCAATTACATTTAGGAAAAATCCATGATTAGTTAGTTATTGAATATATTCCCTACACTCATAATCTATTTAATAGATTGTTTTTATGTTATATTTAGTTTACCATGCTAAATCACGCACCAGAGTTCACATAAGGGTTATCTCATCTCAGTTCATCTCATATTACGACATACTGTAGCTTCAGTAGCCTACAATATTCACCTACGCCCATTGGGTCAGAAAACTCAGTTCATGTTCGACGGTGCTTTTAGTTTGAAAGTCATTGCCGGAATTTCCTTGTTCATTCTGCGTAACTTGACACTAATCAGAAACTTATCAAAGCTCCGTTACTTGGATAATTCACCTTGTAGCAGCAGGGGTGTAAAAAAAAACAGGCGGTGGACATTTACCGATAAATACTTAAGAGATACTTGAGTGCGGAGGTTAAAAAAGAGAGATTTGTTTATTCTGAAAGCACAGAGACAAGCTCTTGCACTATGGACCCCAGTAAGTCGAGTGTTCCTCCAGCTGGATGGTCTGATGAGAAGACTTCCATGGGCCATGCGCCACCTCCGCCCTACCAGGACCAAGCGTACCCGGGGAACCCACAGCCCGGCCAGGCATACCCACAACCGCAGCAGGTAACGTTAAGTAGCCCAACACCGGGCCTCACTAATACAATATGAAATATAATAGTAAGTAATAATAATTATTAATAATTTCATGGCAGGTAACAGGGTGCTACAGTCTACGGGTGCTACACAGCTTTTTTGTTGTTTTTCCATAACACTGCTAACGGTAAATATGCTAATAAGCTAATCTGTAATATATTTGAATGCTAATTTCTTCGAGAGAAGAGTTTTCTTAATTTGTAGTATCTTCACGTTAGCGTTACTGTAATATTGTATGACAGAAAAAAAGAATTTCGCAAAGCAATTTAAACCGCAGTCCGCTCATCCGTGTAACGTTAAGTATTGCCATAACTGTGACAGTGACGTTAACATTACAGTACTTAAGTTAAGTACATACTAAGAACTCTATTTTGCTTTTCTTTCCTATAGTATATTATTATATTTACAGAACTATACCCTAACATGTTAGTCTTGGAAGGGTAATGAAACTCAGCAAGATTATCACAGTTTGTGTTTCCATTAATGTGGATTTTCTAATTATCCAAATTGAATTAACATGGAGTGTCATATTTTTTCTCACTGATTGTAAAGAAATCAGTAGGATTTTTTGTAACTGTGTCCTTATGGCCTGAATGTAGTAATGATGGTGGTAAACTGAAACTAGGCCACCACTGTGTTTACTGAAAGCACCAAAACCTAGAGAACAGTAACGTCATTTATGATCCAATGATGCCCTAACGGGAAAGTGGGTTGTTATATTCACTTGCCCGACCTGGCGTTTTACTTGCCCCGGGCCATCGGGCAACCCTTATTGTTTAGTCTATATCCACGACCTTCCACTTCCGGGATTGCTAGCCAGACCCTCATATACTGCGCTGTGGAGGAAGGTCTGACAATGCAAGACTCTTTATTGTTGAACACTGAATTGTATTTCATTTTTGTGGCCTGCAGGGCTATGCACCACCGCCACAGTATGGGGGTGCAGGATATGGACAACAGCCTTACCAAGGTCAGCAGTACCCAGGACAGCAGCACCCAGGACAGCAGTACCCAGGACAGCAGTACCCAGGACAGCAGTACCCAGGACAGCAGTACCCTGGACAGCAGTACCCTGGACAGCAGGCCACCGTCACTGTCCAGCCCACAGTGTACGTGACTCGAGGCCCGCTGCTTAACCCAGTTAACGACTACTTATGCTACTCCATCTTCACCATGCTGTGCTGCTGCTTTCCGCTTGGAATTGCTGCCCTCATCTACTCCATCTCAGTGAGTCTGATTCTCATGTGTTTATATTCTTTATGGACTGGTGCATGGATACACAGAGCAAAATGTCCCAGCCAAAATCCAAGTAATCTCATTCTGAAAATGTGCCAAATATAGAGTTGTGGAAGAAAAAATTCTCTCAGGTCCAATTCAGTGGCCGGTGGTTAATAAGAAAAACAGCTTGCATCACACATTTCTGTATCGTTTTTAAATGTTAACTCGAAGTATTGTGAAATTATTTTAAGAATAACATAAATAGCATTTAGAGAAAAAAAAGCACTAACCAAAAAGTCTGAATTATTACTGCGGAGTTGGAAAGGTATCTCCTACTGTAATCCCAGTAGTTGTAGTGATTAACGTGCTTTGTGTCTCATGGTAATGACAGTGGATTGATGAGATTGTTTTAATTAGAAAAGCCCTCTAATCAGCGTAAGAATAGCTATCTGATGAGCTTGCTACCTTCTCTGCAACAGTATTATAGCTGCAGACCAGATGAATGGGGAAAATTTGACTCATTTGTATGTTGCCGTGTATGTTGGCATGCAAGAGAGCCAAGTTTGGGGAAGTGAATTGGAGTTCCTGGAAGGGGTGGATTTATGTGAGGAAGAGAACAGAGAGAAAATGGAGGATGTGGTCAACAGTAAAATAGAGAAGATGTTTTGTGGTCTTGAATGTTCCAATTATCACAGTGGGGGGAATTGATTTTGTAATTCAAAACATGGCTGCTATCTTGTATTGTGAAACTCCAGTCTCATCAGTATAACATGGATTGTTGTTTTGATACTTGAGAAGGTTAGTAAAAAGTTCAACATTACCTCACTTTAGGATTGATTCTTTAGTTTATACTAGATAGTCATGTATTTTTGTCGTTTGAGGTAACCCAAAAAGTGAATGACTTTTGCCTTGTTCAAGTGGTGCATGTAAGGAAAGCACACACGTCTCTGGGAGGAAAAGTTGCTTGATTGTTTCCATGTGGTCAGTCTTTAATCCTCTCAGGGGAAAAACTCTTGTGACTCCTTACACATTTCGTGGCCAAATATAACATAACATTTATTTGGCCCTAAAACATTTAAGTAGATTCCCTGAGAGTCTTACTTGTGCATGGAAAGTGGACTTTTTTTGAAGTTTTAAAGGTGCTATGAAATGTCAGTGTGTAGGATAATGAATATTTAAATATTAATGAGAGCTCAAAAGTATGCAGATACAGTGGTGTGAAAAAGTGTTTGCCCCCTTCCTCATTTCCTGTTCCTTTGCATGTTTGTCACACTGCAAAACCAATTTAAACAATAGTCATAAACACAAAATTTTGTAAATGAAGGTGTTTATCATTAAAGGAGAAAAAAAAAATCAAACCATTTAAAAAGTGTTGCCCCTTAATAACTGGTTTTTAGCAGCAACAACTGCAACCAAGCGTTTGCGATAACGTGCAATGAGGCTTTTCCCTGGAGGAATTTTGGCCCAATCTTTGCAGAATTGTCCTAATTCAGTTACATTAGAGGGTTTTCGAGCATGAACGGCCTTTTTAGGCAGGTCAGGACTTTGTGTGTGTTCATTTTGTTTTTCTTCAGCCATTCGTGTGGACTTGTGGTGTGTTTAGGGTCATTGTCCTGCTGCAGAACCCAAGTTTTTCAGCTTGAGTACACGGATGGTCACATTCTCCTTCAGGATCTCTTGGTAGACAGCAGAATTCATAGTTCCTTTTATCACGGCAAGTCTTCCAGGTCCTGAAAGCAAAACAGCCCCAGACCATCACACTGCCACCACCATATTTTACAGTTGGTATAATGTTCTTTTTATGAAATGCAGTGTTCCTTCTGAGATATACTTGGACACACACCTTCCAAAGAGTTCCACTTTTGTCTCATCGGTCCACAGAATGTTGTCCCAAAAGTCTTGGGGATCATCAAGATGTGTTCTGGAGAAATTGAGACGAGCTTTGATGTTCTTTTTGCTCAGCAGTGGTTTTCTCCTTGGAACTCTGCCATGCAGGCCATTTTTGCCCAGTCTTTTCCTGATGGTGGAGGCATGAACGCTGACCTTAACTGAGGCAAGTGAGGCCTGCAGTTCTTTGGACGTTGTTGTGGGGTCTTTTGTGACCTCTTGGATGAGTCACTGCGCTCTTGGGGTGATTTTGGGCGGCCGGCCACTCCTGGGAAGGTTCACCACTGTTCCATGTCTTCGCCATTTGTGGATAATGGCTCTCACTGTGGTTCGCTGGATTCCCAAAGCTTTGGAAATGGCTTTATAACCCTTTCCAGACTATCTCAAAATTGTTCCTGAATTTCTTTGGGTCTCGGCATGATGTGTAGCTTTTAAGGATCTTCTGGTGGACCTTACTGTGTCAAGTCCCTATTTAAGTGATGCCTTGATTGTGAACAGGTGTGGCAATAATCAGGCCTGGGTGTGGCTAGAGAAATTGAACTCAGGTGTGGACAACCACAGTTATAGTATGTTTTAACAAGGGGGGCAATCACTTTTTCACACAGGGCCATGATGGTTTGGATTTTTTTTCTCCTTTAATAATAAACACCTTCATTTACAAATTGCATTTTGTGTTTACTTGTGTTGTCCTTGACTTTTGTTTAAATTGGTTTGATGTTCCGAAACACTTAAGTGTGACACACATGCAAAGGAACAGGAAATGAGGAAGGGGGCAAACACTTTTTCACACCACTGTATATCATACACTGCAAAAAAAACATACATCTTACTAAGTACTTTAATGTTGCTTGTTTTTTGCTAGTCCGCCAATTCAGTGTACTATAGCGTGTTTAGGCTGTGTGTGTGTGTGTGTGTGTGTGTGTGACCCATTTATACTCGGAGGTCAGAATTTCCGAGGTCAAAGTCGAAAACACGCCCCCTGAAGTCGGACAACACGTCACAGTACCCCGAGCTCAAAATCCAACATGGCTGCTCTGTGCAATCAACAGCAGTGAAAGCTGTATACACATACACTTTTAAGCACTTCTGTCTTATTTGTGTCTCACTATCTAAATCAGTCATACACACAGTCCTGTCCAACTTCTATCTGTGGACATGTTGTTACGCTGTTTGTATGCACATGAAAAACGGTGGAACGCAGTCAACTCGGGTGTGACGTAATTCCCAGCTCTGGCTTCCAAATTCGGAGGTAAATGGAACGCACTAGACTGTATAAACATGGACAGGTGAGTTATAAACCCTAGCAATAGAGATTGTACCAGGCTGTAAACATGTTTAATTCTGCTGTAAAGTTTGACATTTTAACAGGGGGCTCTGTGGGGATCAACTCCCTTTTGGAGCCAGCCTCAAGTGGCAATTCGAGGAACTGCACTTTTTGGCACATTTGCTTAATTTTTCAGCAACGGAGGTTGCCGTTTGTTGTGTGTGCAAGCACTTACTGTGGCATACCTTCTGTGGCAACAGTTGTTAAACTCTATTTTTAGAAAAAGTCCACATTTAGCATCCAGTATTTACCTTGATGTTTAAAAGCAACACACAAAATAGAGTCCCACATCTCTATTGTTGTTTCTATGGCCTATTTTTTTTTTTACACAGGTTCCACAAATACTGCCATAAAAAAGATCCACCATTAGGTCTACTTTGGCGCAGTGGATGTGACATATACCTTTTGTGTGGGAGATCTGGGTTAAATTCCCACTGCGATACATCAACCAATGTGTCCCTGAGCAAGACACTTAATCCATAGTTGCTCCAGAGGCGTGTGGCCTCTGACATATGTATCAATTATAAGTCGCTTTGGATAAAAGCATCAGCAAAATGGCAGGTAATGTAATGTTACCCCTGTCTGTGATCGTAAAAATATTGTAAATAAAGATGTCATAACACTCACAGATACACACAAAAACATATTAGGTAGCATTTTTCCATAAGTTGTCATAACACCGTCTGTCCCTTTTACACAGATGTCGATTTGGCCCGGTTACTTGCTCCGCTGCAACAACTTTGTCACTCCATTCAGTGTCCGTATTTTATACAGAATGGTGAGGCAGAATAATAAATGTCAACATTTCCACCTTGAACAGTCTGTTCAGAAAGGGGCTGAACAATCTCTGGTTAATGTGTGCAGAGCAAAGTCCATGAAAGTCAATTTATGGCCAGTAGGTCGTATGACTGGTGCCTGCATCTTTGGAAACAGATTTTTAGTGACAGCACTAAATGAAAAATTAAAGGTGCTCTAAGTGATGTGACGCGTTTTTTAGGCTACAACATTTTTCGTCACATCAAACATCTCCTCGCTATCCGCTAGCTACCTGTCCCCTGAACACACTGTAAAAAAACGCGGTCTGTGAAGACAGCTCAGGCAACAAAAACAAACTGCGCCAACCTGCACCACGAACCATAACAAACAGAGTTCCAGCCAATAACCGAAAAGAAGGAGCTGGTTGAGCAATCACTGCAGCAGCGCCAAAAAATGTTGTAGCCTAAAAAATGTTGTAGCCTAAAAAACGCGTCACATCACTTAGAGCACCTTTAAGGCATGACCAAAGTTATTTTTTATTTATCATAAGACATTACAGTCCAGACTAAAGTGGCGCACCGACGTCAGACCGATATTGCCATCCCTAGAGCTACTTGCTAGCGTGGCTAAAAACATAAAGCCAACCATACTGAATTGTTTGATCCTCTTACAACACAGCTTGTTACAGTAAATACAGCCGAGTGGTTATATGGGAGCATCTCATTGGCCTTACGGTAGGGTTGGGTATTGAGAACTGGCCGAGAACTGAGAGACTCAAGCCGTTGTAAAGCCTACCCTTCTCCCATCTAGTGACTTTTCATGACAGTTTGTTCTCAATTGACTGGTGAAATAAGGTATTGTTATTACATTAAAAAAGTATATATATTTAAGTTTGACCATATGCCTTAGTTTGAATTATTAACATATTATTTAATCATAGGATAACAGAAACCAAATTAAATTGCATGACATTAATTTACAGGATCCATTAATTCACGTTAAGAAGTTATTCAGCCATTTTGGTGCCTTGAGGCAGGTTTAAAGGTCCTATGACATGGTGCTCTTTGGATGCTTTTATATAGACCTTAGTGGTCCCCTAATACTGTATCTGAAGTCTCTTTTATATAGACCTTAGTGGTCCCCTAATACTGTATCTGAAGTCTCTTTTATATAGACTTTAGTGGTCCCCTAATACTGTATCTGAAGTCTCTTTTATATAGACCTTAGTGGTCCCCTAATACTGTATCTGAAGTCTCTTTTATATAGACCTTAGTGGTCCCCTAATACTGTATCTGAAGTCTCTTTTATATAGACCTTAGTGGTCCCCTAATACTGTATCTGAAGTCTCTTTTACATAGACCTCAGTGGTCCCCTAATACTGTATCTGAAGTCTCTTTTATATAGACCTTAGTGGTCCCCTAATACTGTATCTGAAGTCTCTTTTATATAGACCTTAGTGGTCCGCTAATACTGTATCTGAAGTCTCTTTCCCGAAATTCAGCCTTGGTGCTGAATTACAGCCACTAGAGCCAGTCCCACAATAAGCTTAGGACGTGCCATTTCTGTGTCTGTAGCTATTGAGGAGGGGGGGGGGGGGGTGGATGGTGGGGGTGTGGCCTTAACCAACTCCCACTTTGCTCGTTTCAAAGCCATGATGTCTCTCTCTCATGGGTGGGCCAAATTCTCTGGGCGGGCAATGCAGAGAAAGGGGAGGTAACCTTGCTCCTTATGACCTCATAAGGAGAAGATTCCAGATCGGCCCATCTGAGCTTTCATTTTCTCAAAGTCAGAGCAGGATACCCAGGGCTCTAGCCACTGGGGGACCATAGGAAAGCTGGGGGAACTCATATTAATGTTAAAAAACCTCATAAAGTGAAGTTTTCATGCCTTGGGACCTTTTAAGGCACAGTTCATTACCTTTAGATATAACATTCCACTACAGATTTTGCAATATGCTTCATCCATTTAACTTATTCTTAAACAAATATTTGGCCACACTGCTGAACTTGCCATTTGAAGAAAGATGATCCGCAAATCTGTAATAACAGCATTTCAAGGCTTTAACTACACTTGTGTGTGGTAGCATTATTGATGTTTGGAGAAGGCGTCATTGTTTCAGTATGAACGACACACAGGTGCACAAAGACACAAAGACACGCATGCTAATAATCCTGAGTTCCCACCGGTATTTATTAGTGGGAAAGGGGAGTATATTCTGACACCTATTCCTGGGAAATACGAGGATCTCAATTAACAGTATTCAACTCTGCAGGGTTAACACTGTCATCAGCAGCAGAATGAAGTCCAATTTGTTGAACAGTTGAACATCTGTCAGCTGTTGACCCTGAGTAAAGCTTAGTGAAGGACTTCACTTTATATTCCTGTAGTATTTCCTCTAAATCAGACTTGGACTACTGTTGACTTCAGTCTCAGTTGATTTTCTGGCCTCTTCTGTATGTCTCTGTCTTTTTCTTTCTGCCCCTCCTTCTGTCTCAGTAATGCATCTGGCATCAGACCCCCACGTACATTCTCTGATCTAAATGAGCCAACTTCCACTCAAGTTAAGAACTGTGAGGAACACCGCAATAGCACAAACACCAACCTGCTGCTTCCTGAATATTTCCCTTCAGAAACCGCAACGTGGCATTCTGAAACTGTTGGTTGTTGGGTCCTTGTTGTTAAGGTGAAAATGGCTAATGGCTGTCTGGGTATGTTATTGCTCATGGAAATGGTGGAGCCGTAGTAGCGGTACTACTCACAAACACTGCCTTTTCTGAAATGCTTGGATCTGTAAACATCATGAATGAAAATCCATTCCATCCATTCTGTGCTTTTCACTTCTAAGCAGTATTGACCTTTAAAAACTCAGTGACACAAACTCACAGTTCAGCTTTTTTTATTTAAACTGTTAATATATTCGGCAAAGCACATTCAAAATTACCTAAATAAAAGCTAATTGGATAACAATCTTGAGGACACTGCGATCTTGGTTGTCAGAAGTTTCGTCGACAACAACAAAGATTTTTTTTCCACGGATCTCTTGCAGCACTTTTTGCACGTGCTGGTCAAAGACCCGCGGCAGGTGGGTCTGCCTGAGGCTGCTGGCGTTTTCTGGAAGCACGCCTCCCTGCTTGCAATGTTTAACAAGAAACGGCCGTATCCCCTCTTCATTTTCTCAAGCAGTGTGTCAGCTTCAGCACACATTGCAACAAAATCTTCGCCTTGCATCGATTGATTTTGTCGTTGCCTCAATGGTAACCTGGAGGGATTTGCCCACTGTGGATTTAGCTTTGTTCTTGAGATGAACTTTTGATTTCATACGGTCGTTACATGTGTCTTTGCGGGTCCAGTCAACAGTATGTTGACTAGAGCCCGACCGATATTAGGCATTTTCCAAACTATCGGTATCGGCATTTATAATAGCCGATAAATGAATATTTAACAAAATAAGTGATGATGAATGATAAGTGATAAGTGAATGAGTGTTGGCGTTGCAGAGTTTGTCCACCAAAGGGCGCTCTACAACGTCACTGTTGGCAACACTCATGTTTAACCCTTCAAGTTTCATATCTTAAGTTTGTATTTTTATAAATTTTATTTATCAGGACTTTAATATATTTTGATGTTCCTCTGTTCTGTTGTGACAATAAAACAAACACGTTTATTTTTAAACAGCATTATCCTATTATTTTAGTGAGGACTCATTAATAACTACAAATAACTAATGTTAGAGAAATCTGTTTATGTTTTGTTACGCGTTTCTGGATTTTTTTTTTTTAATATATATCGGCCGATATATCGGAATATCGGAATTTTAAATCACCAAATATTTATATCGATATCGGCCTTAAAAATCCTTTACCAGTCGGGCTCTAATGTTGACAAAACTTACAAAACAAGTTGTTGTCCAGACTCATAGTTGCCGTTGGGGTATTGTTCAGCCCAGTATTTAGCAGTCAATTGAGAGTTTCTTAATTTTTTCGCCACCGTTGGCTTATCAGGAGCCACTCACATCGACATTTATTTTCCCCACGCAACAAACTCACAACGTGAACGTGAGGATGTATGGTTACTAGGCAACATGTTTAACAATGCCATTTGGCCACGGTTTAGGTAGAGACCTTTCTACTCTTGTGGTTTTAAACTGAAAAATGAGAAGGAAGTAAAATAAAATTGTTTATTTAATATTTCAACAAAATGTATGCAAATTCCGTGCAATTTCGCATGTATAAGAGAATTCCATTTTCATGTGTAGATTCCGTGATTCCGTCCGCGTTTGCTGCATCACGGAAATCGTAGGACCCTAAATGTGGCCATCACATGGTCATGAGGATCTAATCAATCTGGCAGTACAGGGAGCCTCTCGGATTTCCCTTGAAAAGTGAAAGAGAAAAAGTAGGAGGGAGAGGAAACCGTGCCTCATTGTGTCCCCATTATTCTCTTATGTGGCTACATAATCAGACATCTGGATGAACTGGGAGGAGATAGAGCCGAGAGAGATGCAGAAGAAAGATGCAGGCAAAATAATAAAGAAGAAGAACTGAAAGAAAGTGGCCCAGACTTTGATTGAGGACAGAGAAGACAGAGATGAAGAGGGTCTTGTTTTTGTTTGGGTGTGTATCAAAGTTTATAGCTGAAAAGCTAAACAGAAAAGAATGCAGAGACAGAAACATGATAGGAAATAACATGGGGAGTGGCTGGCTGCTAGAATCTGTCATTATCAACATTATCTCTCAGACATTTCAAACAAACCTGTTTGGCAACTGACTTAATGTTTTTTTTCACTTGGAATAGAACTAGAATGAAACGACCATTGTCTGGCAGTTCTCACTTTGGAGGACTTTTATAATTTGGAGAAAATGAAAATAACTTTTTGCTGGACTCAGGATAAGACTTGAAAGTTGAAATTCTCAACACAGCAGCAACTGGAGTGTACGGACAAGAGATTCTTTTGTCAGGATCAGTGCTCTGTGTGTTTATCGCTCCAAGCCACTCCTCGCTTCTGTGACAGCGTCGTCAAATGGTCCTTTGTTTCTAAAAACATGAGCTTTTCCTCACAGCTTAGTTCTTGACAGTGGATGAACATCCAGACAGTAATCTGCAGAGTTGCTAAAGTCCTTTTGGGACCTAGTTGGGACGATGGTGACCAACCGTTGGCCTAGTCTGTGCGGTGTGTCCCGCACGCACCGTTGGCTGAACAGACATTTTTTTTGTATTTCAGGGATTCTACCTTCTGCAACAGGATGATTGCTTTCCCTTGATTATGTATGTTGGAGGTTTAACCACCCACAGCTCTTCATCCGAGTATTTTGCTCTTCAGAAACTCACCTGCAAATGTTAACTCCAAATGTAGCTTTAGATTCCTGTAAGAGATTCACAGTAAAAGCCATAATCATATTTCTTTCAGGGTGTCCGCGGGGTTTTAAAAAGTATTAAAAGGTAGTAAATCAACTTAGTAAAAATGAAGGCCATTAAAAGGTATTAAAAAGTATTTATCGCCATTTTATGAGGTATTAATTTTTTAAATATTTTTTTTGCAAACTATGAGTTGTCCATTTGTTTTATTATGTCTATTTAAGTTGATCTTGTAAAGTTTGTGTGATACTATATCCTATCCCGCATCGGGTGATAGCCTATTTTAGCCTGACAAGCCCACATCAAGATGTTGGGTCTGGGAACACACCATTGGCAGGGCTCAATCCGAGGGGCGGGACTAACGGTTGTCTTTCAAATTCCCTCTGCACGCTACAACAAAGCAGAGCTAGTTGATAGCAGGTTGATAGGTTAAACTTTTGCCGTATCCGGTTGGCAAAACTCTGAACACATCTTCCTTTTTGAGGAATTACTTCAGTGCCGTTCTTTCTTTTCTCAAAGAAAAGCTCAACTCCAAGTCTTCCAGAGTCGCGGCCAAAGCTAATTCCAAAGACCGCTGTTAGCCAGCAGCAGCTCTTCTTTGTCTAAAGGGGTGATAGAATGGTTATATACGGTATTTCACACTGTTCCTTAAGGTCTCCTAATAGGGTATGCAACATTGGTTGGGCTGAAAATGACTCTTTTGCTGTTTTGCCTTATATGGTCTGCTCATGAATATTTCAATGAGCTGCACGCTGATTGGTTGAGCTTAGCACGCACACACACACACACACACACACACACACACACACACACACACACACACACAAACAGAGACACACACACACACAGACACACGTTCCCCTATACTGTTCGAGAACACTACCTTTGAAATTCCCTGGCTCGTCGCCATTGTCGCTGTCTTGTGTTTAGTGGCAGTCAGAGCGTTCAGTAAGACGAGCGAGCAGGGCATCCGCCCACCCAGCCAATCATCATCGCATTTGCAATGGTGTCATCATCCCCACCCCTGCTCTCTCCAGTCAGCTGATGCGTAGCCAATGCCTGACACCTCGCGCTTCATTCAACCAAATTGTAGTAACGCGCAGTGGCGGATCTAGAAAATTTTACATGGGGTGGCAAAGGGGGGGCAATAGGTCTTGGCAGGGTGGCATGGGTAGACGGTACGTGGGAATCCCTATATGTGAATGGCTTTAACCAAACTAACACAAAAATACTTTTAAACTACGGTAGTTATTGTTTAAACATGCCCTTACACACTACAAGCGTTTTTAATTTACAACAGGAATAAGCCCAGTGTTCAAACAATACAAAACTGCGCGTCTTTTAAAAAGTAAAAGTATAAAAAGCAAAATGAAAATATAAAATAAAAAGTACAAATATTGTGTCCAAGATGCAGTGGACTGTGGAAGTATAAAACAGCAGACAATACTTAAGCATATATTATAATTAAAAACGTATAATTACAGACCACAATTAACCCATGATCACCCATCTTTTTTAGGAAAGCTTAAGGCGACGGTTGTTGTAGCCTACTTTGAAGCAAAACATTTCACAAACGTATCTAAATCTAGTGCTTTTGCACGCTGTTTCTCAATACTGAGAAGAGCCAGATTTCTCAGACGGTCATCTACCATGGTTGAGCGCAGGTGATTTTTTACAAGCTTCAAAGTTGAAAAGCTTTGCTCACACCCAGCAGTACTCACTGGCAAAACGATAGTGCTCTTGTACAGGCAAAAAAGCTCAAAGAAAACCTCCTTAAAAGGCACCAAGAACGTCACAAACTTAGTCAGACTGGACGAGTTTAATTTGCCATTTGCTCCTGTTTTTGCCTGGTGTATCTCAGTTTTCAAGTCTTGTAAGTCAGAAAGTCAGAGCCATATTCCTCAGCCACTAACAAAACCAATTCTTCCTTTTAAGAAGTCATTGTTTGACAGGTTTAAAGCTTGTACACCCCTCATTATCCTGCTGCTAGAGTTTGAAAAGCACCTGTCCACCTCATTGATCATTGGGAATGAATATACCTATTCTAAAAGCATCTTTGCTGTCAACATGTGTTTGCTTTTCAAGTGTAGATGTTACAAGAGTATCATGTAGTCTCCGAGATGTGTGCTTGGTTCTTTTTGATTTGACAATGGTAGAAATGTTGCAACCATTGCATGTTTCAATTGTGGCAAATATAATTATCTAATGCAATTTTACAATACATGGACATAGCCAATGCATATAAGTGACATTACATATGAGCCTACTGTATGGCAATTTATATGGAAGAAGAATAAAAACATACCATATGGTCCAGGGGGAATTGCACCCTTCCTCTCTGTCATCTTCCTCCTCCTGATCACTCCCTGCCTCCGTCCCTCTCTCTGAATCGGGGGCCTCTTCATCCCTCACTGATTCTTCTTGTTCCTCATCTCCATAACTTATTTCCTCATCTACTTCACTTATTTTCTCATCTCCTTAACTTATTTCCTCTTCTCCGTCACTTATTTCCTCGTCTCCTTCTGTGGTCTTCTCCTGCTCTGACCCTCCTCGTCTCTCCAGTTTACTCCAGTCTCTTTCATTTCCCTCATTCTTATCATCATGTGTACTTCTTTGAATTTTCTTAGCAAAAAAGCTGGCAATATCCCCATCTTTAGCCTTCCTTTTTATGTTTAGGCTCCATCTAATTTCTTCAGTACTCTGGCCTGCAAAAGTCGATATGTGAAAAGCTCTGGTTATTCTTGAATTGCATTACACTGTAGGGCCCTGTAGCAGTAGCCTATAACAAATATAAAATCAGAAAAGATTAATCACATGCACACAACAGTTAGGCCTATGTTTAGACTAGGCTACTTAATCCTATTGTATTTGTTATTTCCCCAGTTTTAACCTGGGTTAATTTGTGCAGCCTTATTGCTGTGATATGTGAGAGTAAGTTGATTTTATAGGACTGCTTAGCTAATCAAATAAAAATGACCGATTGTTATACTTAAACGCCGTTACTCCCAACACTGCCGACCGTTACCTTAAAACCATCCAGGAAATAGACGGTGCCGTTACCTGAAACCGGTGATTTAACGTCACCGCTCATTTTACCGCTCATCTTACACACAGTTTAACAACAAAACAAAACGCTGAGTGAACATTACTAGCTACGTGTTTCATATTGGTTTTGAGCAGTATGCACCCCTAGTGGGGAAGAAAAAGCAATTCAATTGAAGCACTTACCATGACATCACAGGTTCACTTAGTTTCAAATGGTTATAATGGCATCACACGTTCAAACGGTGAA
This sequence comes from Perca flavescens, assembly GCF_004354835.1. Lineage (NCBI taxonomy): Eukaryota > Metazoa > Chordata > Actinopteri > Perciformes > Percidae > Perca > Perca flavescens. The sequence goes on from NC_041336.1 coordinate 28,358,445, forward strand.
TGCTTGTTTGCTTGTCTGTGTGTATGTCTGTTTTCTTGTATGTCACTTGCTTCATGGAATATTTTTCATGTGTACTCATTTGGGATCAGTGAATGCTTGTTTCTTTGAACTGCTTTAAATTATTATTTTATTTAATCTATTAATTGTATTCTAAAGGTGAAATAAATGCAAGATGGGTTAGGGTTGCAAGATGTTTCCAAAGTCAGTGAGTCTCAATCTATTCTGTTGACTTTCCCTATCTGCATTATTCTATTGGCCTAGAGGGTGTAGTTTTATGAATCTCAAACTCTGTTTAATGGTTAGAAAATTTGTTGCTGTATAAACCTGCAACTCAATGGCGTGTTGGTTTTAAAAAAATATTGAGAAGGTATTAAAAATGGTATTAAAAGGTATTGAATTTACCTCCAGGATTTCTGTATATACCCTGTCTTTACCGAAAGGCTTTAACTCTAAGGTAGTGGTAGTGTTGAATTTCGGTTAACATACTACAGTTACCAAAAACAACTGTTTCTTTAAATGATCCATTTTGATAGGCAGAGAAGTAACAAAAAATAATTAGTTATTGTTATAGCTACCATCAAATTGCCATTTTTTTAATTTTACATTCTTATTTATTAAACCTGCATTCATCAATTTTAATTAATTCTAAATAATTGATTGATTGGGTCAGTTTTGGAGGGCAGAGAAACAAGCTGTAAACACAACACTGACATAAGACCTTATAAAGATGTAATGGTGAACAGTTGCCTATTACACATACAGAGCAATGTCAGCTCATTTGGAGACGTGCCCTTAATATTGGACTTAACATTTGTGTCCTGATGAATTTAATTCTTTCTCCATTTAGCTCAGAAAAAATATATATTTTAGCAGTTAAATGCTCCACTGTGTTCACCAGCTAGTCGCTCACTTTGACTTTGTGACACTAGGTGCTGGGTTCATAGTTTATCAGAGTTTTTTTGTTGTTGCTGAGAACAGCTGCCTGCTGTGCTTGGAATTAAGGTATTTGAAAGCTAGGTTACAGGCCAGAAAAAAAAGGGAACTGCAGAGTTGGGTGATAATTCTCTGTGTAATTTGATAAATTGTTGGGATAAAAATATTGATTGCTGCAGCTTTAAGGTGAACTGACTGAGTAATCCACAAATTAAAGCTATAAAACACTGTGACGTCTGGCCTGTCATGGTCAGTGGTTGTTTAAATATATCCAGGGTTTCGCCCATGCTGATAACAACTTGTAGTGTCTTTTTTTCTCTTGTGTGGGTCTCACCCCAGAGAGCCAGACTATACAACATTCCAGATGGGGGATTTTAAAGACCGACCCAGTGGAGTTGAAAATCACACAAAGCTTACTTTGAGGATGCTGGCGACCCTGAAATAGGCTGTGGCCTTGAGGCTATGTCTGTTTAGGCTACATAAGCAACAACAGCCATTGGAGCCCTGGTTACCTAAAAAATACCTGCATAACAGAGCCTGTGTCCCTGCATCTGTGTATGTAACTGTATGGACGGTATACAGGTATACGTATGTCAACCACAGGTACAGAGAGCAGTGTCACAGAGTGGAATATATTTCCCCCATTGACCTCGCCATCAGCCAATCAGGTGAAGGCTTAGGGCTGAGTCAGGGGTCAAACTGTGGGAATGAAAGGAAGGGGTGGGGGCTGTTTGGTTCAGGTGTCGTAAAATGTTTTGGCAAATGGTCAATGTAATGGGAAAAGACAGGGACAGAGTGGAAAATGCAGCAACGCATAACTGTGTGGCAGAGATTTTACCATATTGCGTTAACAAGCTTGACCCTTCCGCCATCGTGACTTTCTTTTTGTCTCTGTGTGTGTGAGAAACGCCCAATAGGATTTTGGTATCTGTTCCATCCTGTCTTTCATCCGCTCCATTGAGTTCTGCCCCCTGCGATTTTTTTCACAAATATCAGCCCCCTCCCCTGTAATTTCCATCCGTCCTCACTATGACTCAAACTGCTCTCACAACAGCAAACCACAGACAGACCACACAGGCCCACTCACAGAGACAGAGCACACAGACAATACCGCAGGCTGGCAGTAAATCAGGCACCAGCACAAAAGCAGCAAAAAGCATCAAAAACAATTTAAGCACCAGTCTTGTCTGATGCAAGTTTATTACAGCATCCTTAGGTCTCTCCCCTTTTTATATCCTGAAGAACTCTGTTAAAACTAACTAAATTTTTCTAATAATTTCCTAGAACTTTCCTGGGAAAACTTCTTGTGTTCTTCTTGTTCTTGGTACTGCTTTTGCTTTTTTCGCCTGGAAGAAAAATACCATTAACCCAAGTACATATTAATTAATTGTTTATTAATTATTGGAACTCTCAATATAAGTCAAATTGTATGCTTGTCTGTGGACAGGTTCCTCATTTTTGCATGCTCAGCTGACTTGTTGTACAAGCCGCTCTAGGTAATAATTGGAATTGATTATTTGGAAGTTGAACTCTGTCTCTATTTTTCTATCATTAGTACCCAATTGCAAAATTCTTCTTAGAAAACCTCATGAAAATTATTAGGAGATTTTCTTTATCCAACTGACTTGGCTTGACACTCCTGAAATTTTGAAACTAATGGCTTGATAATTCTGTAACAGGGCTTAGTCACTGGCCTGTGCCTGGCCAATCAACATACTTTTTAACTGGCCCCGGGCCATTGCTCATGTTGAGCCCTGTGTAATCTGCCATGCTTTCACTTACCATTTTAAACCTATGTAACATTAGCCCGCACTAGTTGCCGTATTTACTTAAAATGTGGCGTACATTTTTTAATCTTTGAGCTACAAGCAGAGCTCTGCTGAGTGTTTCTGACTGATGTTAGATATTAACTACTTTGGTGTTGAGGATAAATTAGACACGCACATTCTCTTGGCCGGGATAATGGCTGTTAAGGGAGAAGTCACTCCGAGGAACTGCACAGCTGGGCTTATCGACGGTTGTAATTTCACTTTCACTTCCTAAAATCAGCCTCGTATTTAGAAGGGTGTGTACCGTCTATGGGATTTCAAGCAGTAGTGACTCTTTTCACATGGTTGTAGTTTGAACTATATGTTGTGATTTGTACCTTTTAAATTAGGGTGACCAGATTGCCCGGAAATAAAACCGGGACACTTTGCGCGTCACAGTAGTGCTGGTGCACGCACACGATTTTTAATGTGAACATGTGCCAGCCCAGGTCAGACATAAACACAGACAGTATTTTGGTGCACAGACTGTGCCCCTAGTGTTTGTTTGACGTTTACGACCCCTGTGTTGTCTCCAGAGACAAAGTGTATTCAGGGGGCAGGCAGCTAGCGGATCAAGGAGAGATGCCTACGATTTGAGACAAAAATGAAATTGCGCTGAAACCATGCAGGAACTCATAGTGCACCTGTGAGCTTTAAGCAGGGGGAGGGAAACCTGTTATTGTTCTCAGTCTGTTATTGTTGTAGACAACAGGAAAAATCACAAGCGTACCAGTTAGTGACATCAGTATTAGCCTGGATGAGGTTAAGAAACTGTTTTTGCTTAGCACTGGTAAAACTCAGGGTCTGGATTTGGCCTCATTTGCATGTTTGGAAACATGTGCAACCTAGACCAGAATAGGTTGCAGCGCATGATCAGTATGGCGAGTACAGTAAGGTCATTGAGTAAGACCTCATTCTGAGTAAGGCTGAGCGCATCCTCAAAAACCCTTCTCACCCTCTGCACAACAGGTTTCAACTAAGCTGCCGGGGCAATGGAAAGATGGTATCGAAAAAAATACTCCAATCAGTATCGAAAAATCGTAAGCCAAGCTTATCTGTCCTCTCTGCATATTGACACAGAGTGGAGCTCCGACCGACACACATACACGCACACACACAGACACACACACACGGAGCGGTGCGGTGCGGACGGAGTAACGGAAGTTTTAAAAGTTTTTTAAAACTTCATGCAGACAGCGTTTGCTGCGATGTGATATTAATGGCGAGCCGAAAGCGGTCACGGTGCTCTTGACGTAGTAGACAAGCAGCCACAACGGTGGTTTATCTGCCCTGATGACTGACTGACAGGCTGAGCTTGCAAGGCAAGTCACTTTTATTAATGTTACTCTGAGTGAGCAGTTTTACCAGAATTTTTTAATTTTGATAACTGTTTTGTTTCACAATTAAGGTGGAAAATAAAAGCTTTGTGTTTAATGTATTTTTGTTGATGTTGAAATGGATTTTAAAACATATGGTATCGAAAAAAGTATCGTTAGGAACCGGCATCGAAACTGAGGTATCGAAATTAGCACCGGATAGTCAGGGCCATGAGGAATAGTACTATGCAGTATTTGTATGGTGTAATATACTGTATATACACTACCGGTCAAAAGTTTTAGAACACCCCAATTTTTCCAGATTTTTATTGAAATTCATGCAGTTCAATGTCTTATTATACTCTGAAATGAAAGAATAGAACAAATGAACAATTTAAGTTAAAAAAGAAATCATGGAATTGTAGTGGAAGTTTCCTTTGCAGCAGGAGTGGACTTTTCAAAGTTTAGTAAATTGAAACAAATAAGACAGACTGAGACTAAAACCAAGTTGGGTTTTTGTATTTTATTAACCAAAGTATATATTTGCAAATAGGAGCAACATGATTTCACAAAAGGCCGCAGCCCAGTGTGGAGTCAGTTTCTCAAATGAGTGAACAGAAACACTAGGCTTATATGTATCTTCAGAGTGACAGCACACACGCACTTGGATTATTATGACGCTACAATTTTGACAGGCAATCTGATACACATGAAGACAATCAAGAAATACAAGAGACATCTTGGAGCCATTTCGCCTCCTCCTCCCTGTATGACTTTCACCCCCCCAGTTACATCTTAACTGGCATGGGAAAACTAGAGATAGTTTTAGAGTGACCTTGTAGCCTGTTCAGACAAACAGTGCTCACATTATGTTCCAGACTGGACGTGTCAGCAGTTAAGCAGAAACTGAGATAAACTGTCTTTCAATAATGTGAGAGAATTAAAGTAGAAATAAAACATAAAAATATAAGGAATTATGCTTAAATGTAATTTTTCCCATTACAGAATCAATTTATAAACCAAAATGTATTCTACATTTTTGACTCATCAAAGTAGCCCCCTTTGGCAGATATAACAGCTGAACACACTCGTGGCATTCTTTCTACAATGGAAATCAAATATTCTTCAGAAAGTTCTTCCCAACTCTGTTGCAGAAGTTCCCATAAATGTGTGGCACTTGTAGGTTGCTTTGCTTTCACTTTTCTGTCCAGTTCATCCCAAACCAGCTCAATGGGGTTTAAGTCTGGTGACTGTGCTGGCCACTCCATGTTTTTAAGCTTACCATCTTGTTCTTTTTTGCTAAGGTAGTTCTGGCATAGCTTTGACTTATGTTTTGGGTCATTATCTTGCTGTAGGATGAACCCCTGACCAACTAGACGCATACCAGAGGGTACTGCATGGCGCTGCAAAATGCTGTGGTAGCCGTTTTGGTTCAGGGTGCCTTTCACTCTGTACAAATCACCGACCCTGGATCCAGCAAAACAGCCCCAGACTATTATGATTTCAAATTGTGATTCATCAGTCTATAGCACCTTCTTCCAGTCTTTAGTAGTCCATTGGCGATGTTTCTTGGCCCAGACAAGCCTCTTTTTCTTATTCTTATATCTTAGCAATGGCTTTCTTGCTGCAACTCAACCTATCAAACCTGCAGCTCGAAGTCTTCTCTTTACAGTTGACACTGAGACTTGCTTATTACGACCACTATTAAGCTGTGCTTGAAGCTGTTGTCCTGTGAGCCGCCTATTACGCAAGCTGTTGACTCTCAGAAACTTGTCTTCTGATTCTGTTGTGGCTTTGGGTCTGCCAGACCTCTTCCTGTCAGAGTTTCCCCCAGTTTCTAAGTGCCTTTTAATGGTGAAGAATGCACCTTGACTTTCTTTACACTTTCTCTGTAGGAAAGACCATAAGTGTTATGATGGTCTGTCTCTATTTCATTGTTAATTGCCTTTTTCCCGCCATTTTTATGGCAACACACTACTTTCTGCAGTACATTACTGTTCAAATAATGCTCACGAGGGTATGGTACCACAGTACTTTTATACAAATAGAGGGGTTTGTAAGTAATCCAGAAGTTGGAACACCTGTGGGAACACCAACTTTCAAAGCTTGATCAACCTCCATTGCTGCATAACAGCTTTACATTGTTTACTCATTTCTTGTTCCCTGAAAAAGGCTTTTTTGTAAAATTCTGAAATGTACATTATTTTTTAGTTTTGGGTAACCTTACTTTTTTTTTTTAACCTCAGGCAGTTCACCACGTACCATTTCAAGCTATTCATTGGACTTGAACTGCTAAAATTTCAATAAAAAGTAGTGTGTGTGTGTGTGTGTGTGTGTGTGTGTGTGTGTGTGTGTGTGTGTGTGTGTATATACACACTGTTTAAATAAAAGTGCTTGTGACATCTCAACATGTGACTTACAACATTAAGCCCACTTCATACAAAGTACTGAGATATAGTACATTGTGTATCGCCCTTCAGCCATTTCACAACAGTAAAAGAATAAACCAATAAACTATCACTACAATAAACCTTGTAGTGATGTGACAGTGCAGCGCCCACTGGGAACAGCTCCAGACAGCATCTTTCCCTGATTCAGGCTTTGGGACAGAGTTGCTGTTGCTTGCACAAATTGGTTGAGTTGTCTAATCTTGTTAAAACATCAAACATCGGGGTGCCTGGGTGGCTCACCTGGTAGAACGTGCGCCGCCATGTACAAAGGCTCAAGTCCTTTCCGCAGCGGCTGCAGGTTCAATTCCTTTGCTGCATGTCATTCCCCCTCTCTCTCCCCTTTGACGCTTTCAGCTGTCCTGTGTAATGAAGGCTTAAAAATGCCTGAGCAAAAAAAAAAAAAAAAAAAATCTAAAAGAAACAGCAAAGGTAACAAAATCTGTTTGTTGGTATGTTATGTATTTTAATACGTTCAAAACGGATCTTCTCATTAACCGTAACTCTCAGCACAAAACTGAATAAGTTTATTCCCTAGAGATGATGCAAAATGTTTCCTATACATCAGGAAGTAAAGCTTTATTATGTCATGCTTCAAATCCAACACAGATCAAAAATCAGAGCTGTATAGTAACAAAGTAGAACTACTTCACTACTGTACTTAAGTACTAAAAAGCTGTATCTGTACTCTACTGGAGTATTATTTTTTTCTCCTACTTCCACTTTTACTTGAGTACATATTTTCGATGTGTACTCTACTGGAGTATTATTCTTTTCTCCTACTTCCACTTTTACTTGAGTACATATTTTCGATGAGTTTAATACTTTTACTCCGATAAATTTTTTATGTGCTGTATCATTACTCGTTACTGTTGTGAATTCCTCACGCTACGGAGAATGTGTAGGTTACGTGCGTAGTTACGGCTACGTTAGTTACGTACGATAATTACATAAATTATGTAAGAAATCCGCGGGATTGCATCGTATTCAGAGACAATGTAAGTTTGTACTCTTTCTATTTAGTTATTGTTGCAGCAGATGAAGCTATTCCTGAGTTGTTTCAGTCTGCAGTGAGTCCTGAATGTTTCACCCTGTGGTGTGAAGCTGCTAGTTTATCTTTATTTTGCTAGCTTGCTAACTTTCCACTACATCACACATTTTATTTCAGTATTTGTTAATAAGTGATTAATAACCCACTGTTATTTCAGATAATAGTAGTTATAACAGCTGTGACATTAATGTACCTTTTGGGGTTTATTTCAGAAACTTCCTTCATATCCAGCAACGTACAGCTTGTGACTGCCTGTATTGCATGTCTTAATACCAAGTAAAAAGTTGAACTCCAACAATATGATATTCAAAATGTGACTGCTTTCTTTAATAACTACATAACACAATACTTGTACTTTTACTTTTAGTACTTGAGTAGTACATTTTAAAATAAACTACTTGCGATACTTAAGTACAAAAAATGTTGAATACTTTAGTACTTCCACTTAAGTGGGGTGCTTAAAGAGCACTTTAACTTCTGCTCAAGTCACTTTTTTGATAGAGCACTTGTACTTTTACTCAAGTATGGGTCTCTAGTACTTTATACACCTCTGTCAAAAATACAGATCAAAAGATAAAGCATCTACCTGCCTAAATGACTAAAAACCAAATGTTTCTTGAGCTGCCTTTAAATTGTAGAAGAACCAAGTGTTGGATTGGGACATCATCCTGTACATAAATCATGAACGGCCGCGTGGACAGAGCCGCAGTTTTTGCAGCAGAGACACTGAGCAGAGGCTGAACACGAGCCAGACAGCTGCTGGTAATCATGACCAGCTTTTCTACAGCAGACAGGGCCTTCTCACGACACCTACAAACACACACACACACACACACACAAACATTCAGTTGTATACATAATAGCGGTGTGGGAGTGAGAGTTTGAGTTTGTTTTGACTTGGTATTTAATCTTTTATAAATAAGGAATTAAATTGGGTTTACCTGCTTAGTTTGTATTGTATGAAAAGGGAAGGTAAAGTATGTGCTTCGAATTAACTGTACTCTGACTGACTGACTGACTGACTGACTGACTGACTGACTGACTGACAGACATGGTTGTTACTCCATGGTCAAGTCTTCAAAGATATGGGTGTTTTTGAAAAGCTCAATAATTCTTTGAAAAGTTGCTGCAAGCAGTGATTGTTTGCATTCCCACTAAATTGCTTGTTTTCCTGCATGTCTCCCTTTTTTTACTGTCTGGACGATTCATCTAATTTTACTTTTAAGTGGCTGTCACATAGCAGGGGAACATAGTGGCGCATTCAGAGCCCGATATTCCCCCAGGAGTTGGTGGAAACCAAAAACGGGTGTCCAAACAGTTTCATTGGTTAAAGTGAAAGCGTAGTCTTTGCTTAAGACCCACTACTATTCATTGGCTTTCAATTCAAGTTGATCTTTGATACCTTGACCTTTTTCTACTGTTGGTTATTTTGTATTGTGTATTGTGTATTGTTTGTGTATATTATCATTTGAGCTTGTTAAGCACTTTGGTCAACTATGGTTGTTTTTAAACGTGCTATATAAATAAAATTTAGCTGAATTGAACTGGAATGTCCGCTCCGCACATTACACGTGCAATGTAGCCATTCTAAGTTCAAATGAATTGAACTTTTAAGGCGAGGAACGAGAAGCAAAATTGCCTGTTTGTGTGAAAACTGCTTTATCCCGCACATCCGTTTTTTCTTTTCGTTTTTTATGAATACTTAGCGTAATTATATAATTTTGAAATTCAAGCCTCCGTAATGGTGGAGAGCTGTCATCATATATGGCATCTGGATGTGCGTTTATGTCATTAACGATAATGAGAGGGGCTGCAGCTGGTGTTGGCTCGGCCTGTCTGGCAATTTCTTGGCTTTAATCATGTTAGACCGGCTGTTGCTTGGTTTTATAAAGTAATTTGCAATATTTCCCTGTTTCGCCATGGCTTGGGCTTGGACTTTCCCGACTTGTCATGTCTCTTGTTGTTTGTAGTTTGTAAACCTATGGTGTTCTACTGCATTCAATCAGTAGACTACATTCTACTGCATTCAATCAGTAGACTACATGTAGTTTTTTACTTTATCGCATACGCTTCGGGTCATTTTTTTAAAATTAATAAGACATGGTTGTTCATTGTTTTATTAGAACGAAATATATGAAAATCACTGTAGCCTATTTTAACACAATTCAAATTGTTTAGAGGGAGTTATTTCAACCAGTCATTCGGTCCAGTACCGGACAACGGAAACTCAGACTGTTGTTGTAAGTTTAAAGTTACTGTGTAACTTTTAAAATAAAAAGTATTGAATTCTTAAGGAAAACATACTCACAGGGTTCAATGCTTCAGCCCTACTTAGTCTAGTATAACCAGTAGCACATGCTGGCTAATGTTAGCAAACGTCCTTCTCTACTTGTGCTATGTAGCTCCAAACAGTGATATGTAGTGTTTGGAGCTACTGTGTGGTGGGTTGGGGGGGGAATGCTGGGATAACCAAGAAGGCCAGCATTGATATAATGACTAAAAGGGCTGGAAAAATGGTAGGAGAGTTAAATACAGTGGATCAAGTATATGATGACCGTCTGGCAAAAATGACACAGAAAATAACAAGGGAACTGGATCACCCTTTTCATGATAATCTGACTGGTAGAGTTATGGAACGTAGTGGTAGGCTAAGGCCTCCCGTGACACGAACTAAGCGGTATGCTCTCTCTTTTATACCTCAGGCTATCAGACAGCACAACAAGCACTTTAAACGTACATTTTTATAAATTTTGTATTTTATTTATGTATTGTATTGTATTACATTGTATTTATTGTATTGTATTAGGCGGTGTGAGCACTGTAATTTCCATTTTTATGGATGAAATAAACTTGACTTTGACTTTGATGTTTTAGCAAATTTACCACTTTCCTGTCATTGCCACTGGTGGCCACAGTGGCCGCTGTTGAGCTCAGTTACTTTGATAATGAGATGCACGTCTGGTTGTCATTCAGATCATTACCTTATGTTTAAAGCTACATTGTGTAAGAATTACTCCCATCTAGTGTTGAGATCATATATCGCAATCAACTCTCTCTCGCCACGCAGTATTGCAACTACGGTAGCCTTCACGCTTCAAAAAGCAAAGGTGTACAAAAGGCCGTATATCAGCCATCATTGTTGGAGTTCATGCGTTCTCTTAATACATCCATGAGTTCATGTCGGAGAGTGGCGCGTACACCACGAGCGGGTACGCGTGCCACCCGACGGAAAGGAGAGAGAAAGAAAAGGAGACTGCAGCGGTCCAGAGGATAATTAACTAGTTGGGATTTGGTGTGTGCCTCCAAAGCAGCTCCAATGTTCACTCTTTTTCCGGTCTCTTGCTCTTTTCAATATCCGTTTTCTTTTTCTGTGCGAAGAAGAAGACTCCTGTTCCTGACATTTGGATTTTGAATACGTGTGGTCCTCCATGTTTCCTTCTTCAAACTTCCCGGGGCCGGAAAGCGACAATACCCATTAGCAGCAGCTGTGAGTCGAAAACGCGAAAGGCGGAGCAGTATAGCCTGTATGTCCCTTACCGGCTAACGTATTTCAAGATGGCGCATCATTATGGAGCGTCTACCCCAAGGGGGTAAGCTCAAGGGGGTAAGCTTCGCTTCAGAACTCGAACCTCCGATGGCGCCATTTTGTTGCTACAAAGGTATCACCTCCTGTTAGCATTACACTGACCGCCATTTTTTTTTTTACGTCACTTGACTGCAAATAACTTTACATCTGAAGCGTTTAAAGACTCTATTTGTCCATTGTTTAATTCTAAAGAAACACGACAATGTATAAAAGGCTCCATTACCTTGTACCTCACGTTATAGCTCCGTAGCAGACGGTTTTGTAAAAATAAGCTAACGATTGTGTCATAACCAAATGACTTACTGTCGCACAGTAGAGGAATTACCGTATAGTACAGGAGAAGCTCGCAGGCAGTTTCGACTTACATGAGATGTTTAGGTTTAATTACTAATGTTAATTAGCATGTTAGTTAGCAATAATTAGCCTGTGCTTATATTATCTCCTTACATACACCTACACTCTCCGTCTCTGTAAGATTGGGAATGATTGAGATTTCTCTTGGCACAGCTACCAGAAGACTTCCAACTTTCAGACACGTTGCTCACGTCACATTCTCACAGTTGGAGGCTGCGCTGTAAAGCTGGCCATCACCGGAAAAGTGCTTCTAATATCCTTCACTGGTCTCCGTCCAGAGCAACGGGGTCTGTTGGTCCATTATATACTGTCTATGGTCTACCCCATGGATGTATTAAGAGAACTGGGTCTACCCCAGTTCATGCGAGCGCAAATGTAAAATTCCAAGCTAATATGAATACTTAAAATTGATGTTTGCGAAGGGCAATACAGATTTTGATAATGAACAACTACAAACGTTACACACTGGGGCTTTAAAAAAGAAAACTTAGTTTGATATCATTTTTTTTAACTTACCCCTATCTCATTTTAAATATTTTTCTCACCTTCAGGCCCGTGAATCCAACCACATTGGGGACCAGCTGGGGGCCGAGCGGAGCAGCAGGATGGCCCGGACACTGAACCACGTGGGCCTGGGACTCGGCATCGGCCTCCTCATCCTCACCATTGTCTACGTAGCGGTGATAACAAATCGGATGAAATACTAAATCAATTTCAACATCTTTCCCATATTTCTAGTCCCCATTTTCATTCTACATCAGGTAATCAGACTAGGAACATTACTGGTCATCTGGAAAAGTTTTGGTTGAAAATTTGTAACCCTTTTAAGTTACCTGTTGGGCTAAAAAGACTTTTGAAAAGTTACTGATATATTAATCAACAGTAGAAGGCCATGTAATCCATTACTCTTCTACACTGTAAAGAGTAACCTGCAACATATTTCTTCAACATTATTTTGTGTTTGGGATTTTCTTCTATGTTATCACACGTCAAAAATCAACATTTTCTGTTTTTGACATTTAAAATATTTTTCAGCTTCGGCCAGTGTTGCTCCACCATATATATACAATGCAGGTGTTATCCAAAGAGTTTTACATGTTTGTGTTCTAATAGCAAATGATTATCAATACACAGTTTGTAGTGCCATATTTTTATATTGAGTTGAGTTTTGTGTAGTTTTGCAATTGAAAGTGCTTTGTCTGATTGTACAATGGGTGAAATATTGCTGCCCTTTCAACAGAATTGTTGGCTGTAAATATGCACCAACACCCTCTAACTTTCTTAAGAGTCTGCTAACAAAGAATAGCATTTAAAAAAACTAACCAAGGATACTTAAATAAACACAAGAGGGAATTGGCTTTGTTAAGCTCATGCCGAGCAGTTAAAATATGTATCTGATGTAAGAGTGCACTCTACAAGGTGATTTACAGAAATTTTATAATTGCACCAATTGCAATCTTAATTCCAGTTGAACACGAATGCACAGCTTCACACAAAATCAGCAGAGAAAGTGGAGCCAACATGGCTGACACAGCCAGTTGCTCCATCAGTGGCTCAGGCTCTATTTTAAAAGCATAGTGTGTTATGTATGGCCTGGGGTTTGTATGTTATGCATCGTAATGTCTGTATGTTCTTTTCTTTACCAAAGCTGAAAAAGGAAGATTTTACTATATATAAAATTTTCTTTATTAATAAAGTTAAAGTATATTGAGAGAAAAATCCTTCTGCTGTCTGGTTTATTTACATGATTTAAATCTGACAAGTGACAGAGCCCAGGTCTAGTGTAGGTCCCTGCAAAGCTGAGAGTGGCACTATTGAACTTAATCTGCATCCGTCAAATGTGTGACTTCTATGTGCACTAATTGTGCTTCTGTGTACAGTTTAAATATTTGATTGGTAAAAAACAAACAAAAGCATACTCATTCAAGCGTATGTTTACCTCTGTAACCAGTGTTTCTCAAGTTAGATGTGTGAAAAAAGGCTACGTGTTTCAGGTAGAGGCTCAGGTTTCAGAGAAGTATATAAACGTGATATAATAACAGATAATACTTTAATACTTTTGCAGGTATGACTGCTAAAACAGGTATTAAATTGCATTCTGTGATATATATATATAAGAATATATCCTAAATGTATGTTAGTAAAGTCTGCAGAAACCCTGTTGTGGAAGGAGATTTCTTCTTTTATTTCTTCTTTCATTCTGAGGTTGTCTGCATGAACCTTTGTTCAGACATTTTAACCGCTGCAGGGGATTTTGTGTGAGTAAATAGATTTCCTGCATAGTGTCAGATACGTCTGACAAAGAACTGGCATGCTTTTAATACGTCAGTAGCACTATGACTTACGGGTAGAGAACGGGTGTGAAGAAATATCGGCACAGTCAGACATTTGGGAGTAATGAGTTACTGAAAATGTTCCAAGGCTCACGGTCAATGTTTTGCCTTCATCTCCGGCTCTCCCAGCCCCACCCTCACTTCCTCCTTTTAACTTTATTATTTATGCTTGGACAATTGGATGTCCTGCAAGACTTTGGAAGAACAATACTGGCATAATGACTTATTCTCTTTCTTTTCCTATGTACTATTGTCCTAGTCAGCTACGAGTTTCGTCTTTATTCTTTTCATGTTTTTCTGCAGCCGTGGTCACCACACTAAGCTCCAAACTGAGGCCACGGTTATGTAACACACTGGCTCCCCATTAACTGGCTGTTTTTGTACTTAAAGTTTTTGCAATCATCCTAACCATCATAAGATCTTTTTTTCTTTTCTTTTTTTTATCACCAGAAATGAGCATTCGGCCTGTTAACTGCTCAATCATGTTTCATTTTCTCCTTAAAATGTTTGCATCAATGCATCAATAACATAATAATAATATCTGCCATTTAACCAAAGATGACCCAGCACAGACTGACTGAGCATGCAGGAGGCCCTGCTTTTAATGCTGTGAAGAGGAGGGTGCTGTGGTTAAAGTGATTTGACAGGTTTATAGTTGTTAACGTTTCCCATAATGCATCTCCCTTGGAAATAGGGCATCGACATTTCTCAAGTGGCTTTTCTAATAACTACTGCGTTCCTCACTCTTGTGGTTGTTTCACTACCCGTGTTTTTGAGAAGAGCTGCACTTTATAACACTTCACGTTCACACGATGCCTCCCAGACATGTCTGATAAAATAATCTGTTATTTATATAGTTCAAGTAGAAAGGAGAAGAATGTAAGTATTTTAAATTGAAAATTACTGTAGCAAAATTCATACTTTTAAAGGTCCCATATTGGAAAAAAGTGAGATTTCCATGTCTTCTTGTTATTATAAAGCAGGTCAATGTGCTATATAAACACTGAAAGTATCAAACGGTCACACAGCCCATATTCAGAAACTGTGCCTTCAAATGAGCCATAAGGTCTTGTGATGTCACAACTATACTATATATACAGTGGTGCTCATAAGTTTATGAACCCATGCTAAAGTTGACTAAAAAGAGGAATAAACAAATCATCTTTTGGAAATTGATCTTAATGCCTTAATCTAAAAAATGAGGAAAAGTACAACCTTTAAGGACACAAATTTTCTTTGTGAATGAATATGGTATCGTAAATAAATAAATATTCTTCCTTGAAATACAGGGGGCATAAGTAAGTACACCCCTATGTTAAATTCCCATAGAGACAGGCACATCTTTATTTTTAAAGGCCAGATATTTCATGGATCCAGGATACTATGCATCCTGATAAAGTTCCCTTGGCCTTTGGAATTAAAATAGCCCACCCCATCATCACACACCCTTCACCATACCTAGAGATTTGCATGGTTTTATTTCAGTTAGCCTAATAGCTGGTTTGATTTGCATTGAGAGATGATTTTATGGAAAGCACCCCATGCCAATCTCTAGAATCTCTCTCTCTAGAAAGTGCTGCTACAGTGCCGTTACAGTCATTCCCTGGCTGCAATGACAGTGCAGAGAAACCTAAAGAGCAGATGCTGAAGACCCGGAAACACTGACCTATCAGAGCAGACTGGGCTTAAAGAGACAGGCGCTGAAACGGAGCATTTCAGACAGAGTGAATTCAGGTATCTTCAGACAGACAGTATGAGGAAAAGAATGTGTTTTTTGAACATTAAAACATGGAAAAATGTTCTATGTTCTATCCAAAATGGACCTTTAATATCTAAATTGCCGTTGCAAAATGAATACTAAGTTACTTTGCTAAAAGTCACAGTGGGTTACATTGCATGATAAATGTGGCAATTTGTAGCTTCTATTTCCCATTAAACTATGTTGTATAATTCATCATAGGCTTTTACATCCTTATAATTAACCATAATACATACTTAAAATATACATGAATTTAACACACTCAACTGATCCTGTCTCACTATGTACAAGCTGCAAACATCCAGTAACATGAAGGTTTCTCAGCAAATGTTGTTATCTTTACCTACATTCGCTTTGGTGAACCTCAACGTCACATTGCAGTGACTTCAATTATGTATGCCGACTTGTGTTAATATTTGCTCTCTCTTTATCTAGCCAGTACAGGTGTGTGATGAATGAAGGTCTTCTGGTAGGAGATCATAGTTTGTTAAATTCACATGCTGATCATGTTTCAGAAAGTGTTCCATAAAGGTACAGATGGTAGTAACTGATTCCACACAGGGAGTAACCAAGTATTTTATTTCCATTCTTTACTCAACAACAATCCTTTCATTTTCAGTCATAGTGCGGGTGCCAACTACCCACGTCACTTTCAATGCCGGCCTTTCTGGGTTTGGCTTTTACAGCCGGTCAGGATATGAAACAGGTTCGGGTTACTTCAGTGTTTGTTCAGTGATTATTTACTTCCACCTGCAAAAGTTTCCACTAAGGTAAAACAACTGCATTTACAGCAGGGATGATATAAAAGAACTGAACCTCTCACATGATAATGTTAAACTGTAACATTGTTGTGGTAAGATAACCTAATCATCTACGATACATACACATGCTGCTTAACCACATAACAACGCTGCTGCAGAACTTCTGCTTCAACAATGTGCTGTCTGCTGCCTCTTAGTGGCCATAAACAGGCATTAGACAAAAAGCTGAAAGTCATAACTCAAAAAGCACCCAAACTTGTATGTATACGTCTGAAATAGTCAACATTGTTACCTACATATGGGATTTATTATAGGGCTTTTATCATACCATTAAAATATGCAGAGGTTTGTCTTGTGTCCATTTCCTGCCTACTGGAAGAAGACAAACCAGGGGCGATTCTAGGCTCAGCTCCTGATGAGAATGTGACACGGATACAGTGCCTTGCAAAAGTGTTAACCCCACCCTCTGCTAAATCAGTAATTTCAATGGATAGCAATGAATATATGCATTTATTACTATAACAGAGGATAAATGCAAAATATTGAACATATGAAAAAACTACAAAAGTCCCTTTATGGACTACCAGAATCAAATGAAATGAGGTGTAAACAATAAATAAATAAAAAAATAAAACTTTCCCTGACTGGGTTACAGGTGCATAGCATTGGCAACACAGGATATTAAACCTGTTTGAGCTCCCCTAAAAAGGCTCTAAAATCACCACTGAGACAGACCAAAGTCTCTTGTTTCTATGCAAAGTCTACACTTTATTGAACTTTTTTTTAAACAGGTAAATAAATGAAGTCCCCCTTTAACGATTCAGTACAAGAAGCATGGCATGTGAATGTGTGCAATATGTCAAGTGACAGCATGGAGCACTTCCTTATTTCTGGATTTGCAAAAGATGTGGGTATTTCCAGTTAGTAGGGATGTCCCATCAATTCTACATCACACACAGCTTTGATTTGATGGCAAACTGCTGTTATCACAGGTGCTCTGAAGCACTTATTACTCATTACTTTTGGAAGAACATAATGAGCAACCTTAAAAGCTCTGTGTACGTCACAGCCCTTACTGGAATTTATCCTCAGTTTTCAGAGAAGATAACAGCAACCCCAAAGTGTATAAAGAACAGATGTGGCTAAAAACATACACACATCTAGCTGCTTAACTTGGTTAACCTTCAGAAGTATGAACTGTAGATAGATAGATCATCGGATTATCTACTAAGCATGATATACATTATGTACTTTACAAACTGATCCATACGCATAAAGAATCACTAGAAAGTATCGTGATTTATCCAAGACTAAAAGGCCATAATCAGTGAGAAAAGACTACCTGATACTTCAACAAGATATAACTCATGTTTATTGCACATTTCTGCAATATTTACATGCTTACATGCTTAAAACCTCACACTGTGGCTTGTCGGCGACGACTCTATTTCAAATTGCAATAATTTCTACCATCTCTTCACTTCAGAAAGCAAAAGGAGAGAAGTTATAATTAAAGACTTGTAGATTAGAGTGTCATTACAGAAAGCGAAGCGGTGAACCGCATGTTAACTATTCTTTTGTTCTTCAGATAGGGACTGAAAAGTCACCCACTTGTCTTGAGTGCCTCATAATAATGTATATACACGACATACAAGACAAGCTTGCACAGTACGAGAGGTCACAAGAACCGTGTTGAAATCTATCTGCTGCACACAGATTATATCAAGGCCACACACAGAATACAGGAAGGTGCGACAAATGGAGTTTAAAGTCAAGACAGTTTTGTATTTAACTGTTCTAAATGGATACACATGCGCAACCACAAGCACAGTTTGTCTCAAAATGTCTATTACAGGAAAGTGATCTTTATAAATAGCAGATAAATGAGTGAGTTAAATGTGAGAGGAGAGGGCAGAGAGGGAAAGGAGATCTTAGTAGGAGCGGATGGCAGGAGGGACGTGGGCACAGTCCTGTTCATCCAGAGAATGGTCAATGACGGGACGGTACTCCAGGGTCACCTATGATCACACAAAAACAAAAATAAAATCACATATTACTGACTCTACCGGCCATTTAAGTTAGTGACTGGAGCAGCCTGATGTCCAGCTGTAAGCACCACGACACACACTGTGAGGGATCGTACCTTTCCAGTCTTAGGGTCGACGTAGGACATAGTGTGTTTCCTCCAGTGCTGCTCGAAGGGCTTCTTCTCCTGACCCTGCAGGGGCTTTGCGTAGTCGTACTCATCAACACGGTCCTGGAACATAAAACTATGTCAGAGAGACTGGCTGCAATACAGAGTAAGAAGTTATATTCGCTTATTTATGCAATTATCCACACATACAAAGAAAAATACCAATATACTATAATACTGATTTATAATCAGGAGAGGGATAGAAAAGGTTAAGAGCAAACAATGGGAGGTAACAGAAAGAACAGGAGAACATTGGCAGAAAGATGGATAGACAGAAAGGAGAAGCAGAGGGGAAAAGCACTGCAAGGACAACGGATAAAGTATGGTGCAGACCTTGAAGTCCTCTCTGGCGTGGGCTCCCCTGCTCTCCTTTCTCTGCTCAGCACTGTGGATGGTCTGGACGGCATTCAGCATCAGATTCTGAAGCTCCAGACTTTCCACCAGGTCTGTGTTCCACACAATGCCTAGAGGAGAGGAGAGAAAAGGTATTTTATGACTATGGCACCTTTTTTTCAGAAAGAGGCTGACAATACTGTAAAGCTGTCAGAAACGGGCACACAAAGCGGCGCAGTACCTCTGTCAAAGGTCTTAATGTCACCCAGGGTCTGGTAAATGTCGTCCATCTTTTCGCATCCCTCCTTCAAAACAGGGCCGGTACGGAACACTGCAGCGTGGCCCTGCATGGTCTGGAAGGAAAGGCAGGAGGAGCCACACATGATTTATGTTTGTCTGTTTTTAGAAGTTTCTGTGGGCCTTAGTGAAGGAAACACAGGATCCACACAGGCCTGGTGATAATGTGAGGGACCTCAAAAAAACACTTCTACACTTCTCATTAGGGGTGACAAAAGAAATCAAATCATGTATGCATCGTGATTTTATTTTCCTCAGAATCGATATTTTGTATTTATTTTACCAGTGATTCACCTAAATATTTTCAGTTCATACGGTACCGCCGACGGCGACTACATCATATCCTTTCCCAGCAAAACAGACCAGAAGCAGAAAATCCATGTTCTGTACTTCTTTATAAAATGAAATAAATGTCAGATTGACTGACTGACTGACTGACATGTGATGTGCATTCTTTTTAGAAAACGATTAGTTTTTAGAAATCATGATATATTGTCTCTAGGCGTTGTTATTCAACGTTTGTTTTTGTTACACGCCGACTTATTGGGACGTCGTCTTATTCACCGTATCCCCCCCAGTTAGATAAGTCCATACATACCCTTCTCCTCTCTGTGCGTGTCCTAACTCTGTCTGACGCCCCCACCGCTAGCCTAGCTTAGCACAGATCCTGGAGGTAACCGGCTCCATCTAGCCTACGGCTCCCAATAAGTGACAAAATAACGCCAACATGTTCCTATTTAAATGTTGTGATTTGTGTATTTGTGTAGTGTGTGTGTGTGTGTGTGTGTGTGTGTATGTGTGTGTGTGTGTGTACCTTCTGCATGTTGAGCCTGATCTCGGAGGTCCTCAGGCTTCCGTTGGCAAACCTCAGCCTGTCCAGGTTGGCCACGGACTCCTCTCCTGCACTGGGCGCCAGAGGGGACAGTTTCTCTCCTGAAGAGAAAACAAAAAACACCAGAGTCAGCAGCGAAGCAAGCAGGTAATGTGTTACACTGGAACACTGATGCCAGATGATATGCTGTCTGTCCTGCATTACTGGGGAAATTCATCTTACTCAAAATGATGCCACCTGATTTTTCCTTTGTCTTAAATGAGCATTAGAAATATGACATGACCCTTTTACATCGATCTTGATAAATGAATTTGTTATTTGTCCAGTTTGATTGACAACATTTTTTTTGCATTATAATGCACTAGTAGAGGAAAAAAAAAAAAAAAAGCAGAACTTGAACTTTTCATTGTAATAAAGCTGGAACAGAGGCGGTCACCAGGTTTGTGCTCCTCGGCGATGGTGAGGGCGCAGGCTCTGCCGAACACCACCAGGTCCAGCAGAGAGTTAGCGCCCAGCCGGTTAGCACCGTGGACACTGGCACACGCCGACTCTCCGCAGGCATACAGTCCAGGAACCACCTTGTCGTTTCCGTTGGTATGAGTGATCACCTGATGGAAAGAAAAAAAAAAAAAAAGATAAGGAGGTGTGTCACTTTTGTCGTTGAAGTACTCCAAAGAGAGCGAGGAGGGAATGTGTGTGCACATTACCAACCTGCCCCTTGTAGTTTGTGGGTATTCCACCCATGTTGTAGTGAACTGTGGGCAGGACAGGGATGGGCTCTTTAGTGACGTCGACTCCAGCGAAGATCATGGCCGTCTCGGAGATACCGGGCAGCCGGTTGGCCAGCTGCTGGGGAGGCAGGTGGTGAAGCTGCAGGTACACGTGGTCCTTCTCTGGACCAACTCCCCTGAAGGAACAAAGACAGACAGGAATAAAGATAGGATTTACATTACATGTGCATGAAGTATTACATTATTGCAAGCACAGTTACATCACACACACACACACACACACACAGTCCATACCTGCCCTCTCTGATCTCTATGGTCATGGAGCGGGACACCACGTCTCTGGAGGCTAGGTCTTTGGCGTTGGGTGCGTAGCGCTCCATGAAGCGCTCGCCCTCACTGTTGATCAGGATCCCTCCCTCACCACGGCAACCCTCTGTGATCAGACAACCAGCTCCGTAGATCCCTGTAGTAAAGATTCACATGTCTGAAGGGATTCCCATTTTGAGACACCGTTCAGTTGCTCTTTATAAATGCAGATATTGCCGATGTGTTGTAGTAAGCAAACTTTGAGCTTAATCCTGGGTCTTTAGTACGACAGTAGTGTTCTATGTGTGGTACGTTATTCCCCTAGGTTACCATGGTAACCTGTACTCGATATCTAACCTGCTCTGGAACTAAATTTGTTCTGGTTACTGTTATGACACAATACTGTTACCAATAAAAACTATAACAGCGTGCTTTGGGACTTAACAGTGATAAATATATTTACTCAGCATTAACAATGTAATTTTACTCCAGAATATATCTCTCTCTCTCTCTCTCTCTCTCTCTCTCTCTCTCTCTCTCTCTCTCTCTCTCTCTCTCTCTCTCATTTGAAAGTTGTTACTTTTTACCCTCAAATTATTTGTATTGCTTATTCATTCAATGCTATAGTTAGAAAAAGGAATAAAAACATGAGTAATCAAGATTTCTCTGATATAACACTCTTGACAGCATTTTTACACAACACCCCTCGGCTAGTTAAGCTACTGTCTTTATTGTTCTACAATAAAGACAGTAGCTTAGGTTCAGGTTCTACAGTAAAAAAAAAAAAAAACATGACTAATGAGAATGTCTACAGTTATTCTGTTGGTTCACTCCAGTCTTCACAGCATAGACTGTAAAATGTAAACTATTTTACTTATATAAAAAAGGTATGCTGCATTTATGTAACCAAGCGTTAGCAAAGTTGGTGCATCATACAGTATATAGAAAGGCCAGAACAATCTGCAGTGACTCAGCCTTTAGTGACCTCCCACAGGCCACATCACAGGTCGACTTCATACATAACTGAAGAGTCCGGTGTCAAATGTCCAGCAGGAACCAAAATAAAGATGACCACTTGTCTTTATATAAGCAGGGTCTGCTATTAGAGCTCAATGTAAACAGAATTAGGAAGGTGAAATACATGTAGGAAGCATTAACTTACAAACAGAGGTAATCAGTGCTTACACCTCTCAGTATCTTTTAATTTGCCTGTAGTAAAATTAAAACTCAAAAAGGGGAACAGAGGATGGCAATAACCACCAGACATAAGGACAAACAGACGGTGAATGAAACACAGCTGGCACCATTTATAGTCTCATCACATTTTTACAGCTAGACAATAAAATAACGGACTTTAAGGCGAAATTACTAGAAATAATAAAGAGCATGTATGTACGTAGCTGTTGTGAAGCTTTCAAAACCGGCTTTTGGAATTTATTTTGTTGTTGTACTATTTTATGAAGTGGGTTTAATAAAGTTAATATGTTTATTTTTCTCACCAGTGGGATGGAACTGTACAAACTCCAAATCCTGGCAGGGCAGGCCAGCTCTGGTCACCATTGCATTTCCATCTCCTGTACTAGTGTGGGCAGATGTGCAGCTGAAATAGGTTCTTCCATAACCCCTGGAACAAAAGATATAACTCATCTATAAACTTCCATACACGTTTGTCAATTGTCTCATATCCACTTATAAATAAATGAAGACAAAGTGTCTACTTTTTCTGTTTTTTTGCAAACCGTGAGTGCGATACCTACCCAGTAGCAATGACCGTATTCTGGGCTCTGAAGCGGTGAATAGAGCCGTCCTCCATGCAGAGAGCGATCACTCCTTTACACTCTCCGTTTTCCATCAGCAGGTCCAGGACAAAGTACTCCACAAAGTAACTGGTGTCGTAACGAAGTGACTGAACAGAAGACAGAAGGAAATACAGATAGATAGATAGATAGATAGACATGAACTCCATGGACTCCATGGTACTTTATGTAACGAACTGAGTAAAAGAAAAGATGCAGAACAAGTGTGTGGACTTACCCGTCCATAAAGTGTATGCAGTAGTGAGTGCCCTGTCCTGTCTGCTACGCAGCAGCAGCGGTGGGCCTGGCCTCCTTTTCCAAACTTGAGACTCTGACCGCCAAAGGCCCTCTGGTAGATCTTCCCATCTTCAGTGCGGCTGAAGGGCATGCCAAAGTTCTCCAGCTGGAAAAGAGGCATAGCAACTTGAGGTTGAGATTTGCAGCTGTGTCATACATGTAGGTAGAAAGAACCATGATGCTGTGACGCAACAATGAAAATCTGTTAATTAAAAACCTCACAAAGTAACATAAAAATACAGTCTGGCTGGATGCCCGGATAGCTCAGTTGGTAGAGCGGGCGCCCACATGTAGAGGTTTACTCCTCGACGCAGCAGGCCAGGGTTCGACTCTGACCTGCGGCCCTTTTTTGCATGTCATTCCCTCCTCTCTCTCCCCTTTCATTTCTTCACCTGTCCTGACAATAAAGGCCTAAAAATGCCCAAAAAATAATAATTCCAATCTGGTAAAAAAATCTGATAAAGCCTTACTTCCGGCACTCTCTTAATCTCAATGGCATAAATAGGGCAACTGTTGTGCGGGTGTATGGGTGCGTGAAATCTTACCTCCACTACGGCTGCAGGAGCCTGCTCGGTCATGTAGTGGATAGCGTCCTGGTCTCCCAGCCAATCAGATCCCTTAACTGTGTCATAGAAATGCCACCTCCAGTCATCACCCTCCATGTTGCCCAGAGCTGCATTGATCCCACCCTGTGAACCAGGACATTGTTCAGAAATCCAATGCAATTAAAAAAGAAAGAGCTCTAATGTTGATTATATGTATATGAAGCCTTGGATTTACATTAAAAAGAAAATCTGTATGGGGTTGTGAGTTTGTTAAATCCCAATCTAATGAATGCAGAGGGATTTCAGCCTGATGAAGTTCTGCAGAAAACAAAAACATAAATAAAATCCTCAATAAACACTTAACTATTATTACTGTTATTATACCTGTGCAGCGACAGTGTGAGACCTGGTGGGGAAAAGCTTGGTGACGCAGGCAGTGTTGAAGCCAGCCTCGGACAGGCCAAAGGCTGCCCTAAGTCCTGCTCCTCCAGCTCCTACCACCACAGCATCAAATTCATGATCCACTACCGGGTACTGAGTAGAAATCTGAAAACAATAAAGAAAGTAAACATCCAATAATGAGCAGCTCGCACATAATGGAAATCATTATAGTCAGGGAGTGCTATGAGTATGCATAGTTTAAAAAAGGTGCTGTAGGTAGGATTGCGAAGATAAAAGGACAACCAATTTGAACATCGACAACTTCTCAGTCCCTCCCCCTTTTCTGCTAAAGCCCAAAACTAAGCCCCTGCCCCCACAAGGGAGAATGAATGCATGTGCATGAGCAGTGATTGACACGCAGTTAGACACCCTTCCTGGCCCTGATTGGTGCATCTGAACAGAGAGTGGTGGATTTAGGTGCTGCCTGAGGAGCTGGATTTTTTATTTTTAATTACCTGCTTCATGTAGTTCTACTCGAACATAGGGTCAGTTTCAGCAAATATGACAGAAAGTTAGTTTTATAAGTCTTACCTACTGCACCTTTAATTCCAGTTTAAGGCCACTAGTGTATATAATTAAAAGGTAGTAACTTTGTTATTGACACCTGATGCTGCAGTGAACAAAATAAGTACTATAGACTCACATTTGTATCATCTATAATACCATATCATGCAATCACACTAATAATCCTAATAAATGTTGATCTACACAAGAGTAGATAGACCTACATCATCTGATATTTTGGCACTTTTCTTGCCATAGATGGAGAAGTGAAAATTCCTGGATCCCTGAACTGCAGCAGCAGGGACCTGGCAGAAAAGAAAACAATTTATATAAGTGGAGAAATAATACAAGAGCAGCACCATTGCAACATTAACCACATTAACCATGCCTGCAAAACTTTGCCTACTCTTCGGATACGCATATACCGTTATGTTTAATCACATATTGAAGGCAGCTTTACATGCAAATTCCTAATAACACTTCCATAACAATCCATAAAAATACAGTATTAATAGTTAATAGTTGCCTCTAAAGATAGTCAATAGTCAGATAATAGTCAGATATTTGCAGTGTATCCTTTAACATTTGGCTATCTTACTCACAGTAGCGAAGACTGTTTTCCACAAGGGCAACTAAGTAACTCTTATACAAATGTAGACACAAATACAGTTTACTGAAAACATGTATCTCTACTTATAATGTGAAACAAATGGAGATGATACAGCTACATATAAAATTTCATTAGATTAGCAAAATGGCTTTTCTTTATGGTGTCATATTGAAACACCCTGATAGTTTCATAACACAGGTTACACAAGCCATAATCTGCCGGTTACGAAAGCTGAAAGTGCTGCAGAATTCTTCCTTTCAGCGTTAAAAATAAGACAATCAAAACGCATAAATCAAGCACACGTAGATATATGAGATATTTAGTATCCATCTGCTACTACTCACTGATTTAGTTTTAGATAATACCCTCTTAGAGAGGAGACGGGAGGCAGCACGAACACTCGCCATGTTGTCAGTTGAAGGACCTATTCTGAGCTACGGCAAAGGATAAGCTATTCCGTAGCAATGGACCAAACCAATCTCAGAAAATGGGGGTATGGCTTATGTTACACCTGATGGTTATACTTTAAAACCCTTATTAACGTGATTATACTGCAAAAAACAGCATTTATTTTTATACAAAGCATCCAGATAAATACATATAGACTTTAACTTTTACACCTAATAGGATCTTTATACAAGTGGCCTCCCACGAAATACCCCCGGTCGGTATAGATGGACATTTGTATAACCAGGGTGTGCAGGAACAAATGCATAAGTGACCTTAGACTTTTCATTCAAGGTGAGACACAGCACCATATATATTTTACAGACTTACGCCGACTTGTAGTCGGATTTACAAAACTATTTTGTCCCGTGTTTTGTTTGTATGAAATAATCTAGCAGGCAAGAGCCAGCAAGCAAAATGTTAGCTAGCATGTTAGCTCATAGCTAGCTACTAGCCTTGTTTGTGGTTAGCTGGGATGTCAAACTGTTGTTGCTGCCTGTCGCAGTGTTTTGGTAAATGCTTACAGGCTAATTGTTAATAAACTTACACATCTTTAGTGCTTAGTAGCAACACCATTTCACCAATGACCCACATTCTGCCAAGACATGTTAACGTTTTAAAATAGCTTTCTAGTGAGTCCAAAGACAGGCGATTACTGCAGTGTGTGATTGAAAATGCACTGCTGCTACTTTAGGAGCATCTTTTCTTCTGTTTTGCAAAATTTAAACATTTATTATAATGTCAATTCAGAGGAGTCTATTATTACTGATGTTTTTGTCTCCCATGTGTGTGTGTGTGTGTGTGTGTGTGTGTGTGTGTTTTACAGTAGCCTCCATATGAACAACTTGAATGACCCCCCCAGATGGAACATCCAACCAGACCACAGAGGAAGGGGGGCGGGGGCGGGGGCCGGTGATGGCAACCAATGGAACTACGCCCTGCTGGTCCCTATGCTGGGACTTGCTGCATTCCGTAAGTTACACAAAGAGATGTGTCTGTGGTGAGATAAGAGGCAGATCATTATGTGTGAGCTATGTGTTTATGTAAGCTGTTTGAGTTTGTATGAGATCCACCTATGAAATGTGTGAAGTTTTTAGTAACTAACTCTCTGGAAAGTGCACAGTCTTGTATAAATGTGTAATACACATCTTTTCTTATGAGATTGCCAAATGACATAGGTAGACATTATATAAAAAAACATATCCTCCTTCTTTCAAACGATGAAATGCCACCTGTCTGTATTGGGCAATATAACAAAAAAATAATATCTGAAAATGTAACTGGAGGATTTGTCAGCACTCCTAATTCAATGCAGATCCTAAAAAAATAGCCAGTAGTTTTTTATCTCAAAAATGTTTTTAACTTCCACCGTGCCCTTAGGTTGGATCTGGACCAGGGAGTCTCAGAGGGAGATCCAGAAGGTCAGAGCCCAGTATGACAAAGACGTGTCCACAATAAAAAGCGAGATGGAGGCAACGTACCGGGAGACACTGACAGAGAGGCGCAGGGCAGTAGCTACGCTAGAGCTGGAGCTGGAGAAGGAGCGACAGAGGGTCAAAGGTTACAAGCAGGCCCTGGTCTCACAGAGCCATCAGCTGATGGAAGAACGGAAACAGTTACATCAGGTAGAATCTTGTCTTGCTATCTATTTCTGATATTGTGCATGTTTCTCTTCGAACCTGTAGCCTCTCCTGCACTAGTCCAGACCTACCTCCACTGCACTGTGTCAGATATGGAGTATGGTCTGGCTACAACGCCAATCTACTCTGCGATAGGGGGGAAAAAACGCTCTGGCTTGTTTGTATTTCATTAAACCAATCACAACCGTCCTGGGCGGCACTAAGCCGAGACAGCGAGAGCAGAGGGACATCCGGCGGCTTGAAAGACTCGCCGGATGTCAGGCTTTATCCCAGCAATGTTCATGCTTTGAGCCAGACTACTCCTGCATAAACCAAAACACTGTCTTGTCCCTTACAAGGAGCGTGAGGTCTTGGAGGAAGAGAAGCAAAGGCTGGTCAAGTCCGGCGCCGCAGGGGCGGTGCTGCATCACGCCCTGGAACGAGAGAACAACTGGTACCAGCGAGCCACGGCCACTCTGAAGGAGCTAGAGGGTCAGCTTGTGGAGCGCCAGAATGCCTACTGTTCCCTCGTCCAACCACGAGACCAGCGACTGGAGATGGAGAAGAACATGCTGCTAAAGGTCGTCAAAAACCCCATCGGTGCGGAACTGGATCTAGAGTCCGATCTGAAAGATATTTTTAAGAGAGATAAGCACTGTGCGGACCTGCTAAACATGGACAAGAGGAAGAATGGAAGCCTCATGTGGGTGTACCTCAAGTACTGGCAGCTGCAGGTCACAGTCCAGAAACACAAGAGAGCTGAAGAAGCCATATTAGGAGAGAAAATCCAGTCTCACGCAAAGTGACAAACACAAGCTCGTGTTTTTCCACTTGACTTTGAAGAAAGTTGAAAGTATGTGGCTCAGGAATGGAAAATGCATGTATTATTTTGTATGATTATCTTTACTTGATAGGGATGTTATGGAAGCACACAGGAGGTAAGGCCAACAAGATAATGTTCCACATCTGAAAGTTCCTCCCTTGATCTCAGAGTTGAAAAAATAAAGGGGCATTTTGTCAAGTTTTAAGCTTGCTTAAATACAATACGGTATTACCTAGGGCTGCTCCCTCTTAGTCAACTAGTCAACTAATCGGTTGTTTTGGTCTTAGTCAACTTAGATTTCTATAGTCGATTAGTCATGTTTTATGCTTTTTTCATGCTGAATGACTTATTTCCAAGAAACGTACGAGCACATCTCTGGTAAACACAAGAATTAAAGTGGTGCTTTAGCATGGCTCTTCGCGGAGAAACTCAGATTTACAGATCGTCGATTAAATCAACTAATCGATTAGTCGATACAATTGAATGAGTGTCGGTCGACTAAGAATTTCTTCAATTGAGCACAGCCCTAGTATTACCATAACTTCAGAAGTCCCAGTTAAGTCTCATTAGCTTTCAATTAATGTGTGAAAAATGCATAATGATAAAAATGCACTATCCTACAAGTGGTATCCATATTGGATGCACATCTGATGTTAAATACATAGAACATTTTGTCGTAACATTTGTGTCAAATAAACTTCTCCTAGTGCCATGAATTACTGCTACCTTCATATATTGTGCGTCTGGACATTTTTGTTCCCATGTCTCGGTTATGACTTTAGGGAGCTTTTTAAAGCCACAGTTATGAATTTAGGGCTGCCATTAACTGTTCCCATGTGATGTGATATTACACATCTCTTTGTTGCTGCAAGTGACTTCAGAAAAAAAACTACTTTTGAACAAAACAGCCAGGAATCATTAACACGTTGACAACAATATTTGTGATGGACTACTGCTGGAGATATTTCTCATGATATCTGTTGCACTTAATCTGTTTTTACAGGCACTTCTGTCCATGACTTAGAGCAGTGGTTTCTCAACCTTTTTGGGACCAGCCTCCCCCCCCACTCTCCCCTATCAAATAAGATGTAGGCTAATTGCCCTGAATATTAATGATTATGTCCTATTATTGTTATGATAATTATTATTATTGTTGTTATTAGTCCTATTATTGTTGTAACTATTGTTATCAAAAATCATCTAAAAATCATATCATTGAATGAAAAATGTTTGACAGCTAAGTTCATAGACTAATTAAAGATAAATGATGTTAACGTTTAACATAGACTACGAAGTTCACATCAAGACCAATTCATAATGCTGCAGTACAGAGTTTATATAAGCTGATACTCTAAAGCCTAAAGAAACACTAAAGAGAAGAAGAGTGATGATCCACTGTCTCGTCCAGTCGCAGTGGCGTAAACTGGCAGCTTTTGCAAGTAGTTTAAAGTGTAAACTCGTATTGTTGTGAACCTTTGGTGTAAACTCGCCTTAAAACAAATGCCTCCCAAAGGCACCTCAACACCCCCCTTTCCACAATATTGCTTCCAGCACCCCCTGTCATCCTCTGAATGCCCCCTTGGGGGTGCTGTACCACCCCCGTTGAGAAACACTGACTTAGAGTCTCCTTCCATCTGTGACATGTGTCTTTACACTCTGACGTGTGTTGCCATTTATGATACAGTACATGGCCTGAAGCCAATAATAATAGTGTGTCTGTTTCTGATCACTGGTTTTAAAGTCTAGTCTTCAATGCAGGTTTGTGGGAGCTTTTTAAAGATCAGAGACACAGGACACTGAAGGTGCATGTGAATCGAAATAAGGGAATAGAGCACAAAGTAGTGCTCAGTACCGCAACACCTTACCACAATACTGCAACAAAAATAGCCACCCTTTTACTTCACCCATGTAATGAAAGGATTAGCTAAAGCTGTAGCATTTCTATAAAGTTACCAAGCCTCCCTACGCTGTAATGTTTTTGTTTGGACCATAACTTGGTGATTAAGTGCTTGATATAATGCCATAAATTCAAATGTACTGACTCTAACCACTCTGTGAAATCCTCCTAATAAATCCCTTCTAAGTACTTCATTTCCAGGCTTGTCTTGTTTTCTCCGTAGAATCTCCAATGTTTCAAATGCTACATTTACCTAAGTACTATACATATAAGTCCACCAATGGTCCCTTTACGACAGGGGTGTCAAAATCATTTTCACTAAGGGCCACACTGGAAAAAGAGAATCGCACCAAGGGCCAGACATGTAGAGTTTTATTGACATGCTTTTGTTACTGCATGTCACTTTTTTTTTTTTACATTTTGGTAGCTTTTTTCCTCATTTTTGTTGTTTTTGTTCCGACTTTTTGTGGCTTACTCACCTTTCTGTAAATTTGTTGTTTTTTTTTGACATTTTTGTACGCTTTTTGTTGCATTTTTGTTGACATGAAGCCCTTAAACAAGTCATCAAAAGAGTTCCTTAGCCATCATAGAATTTATCAAATCAAGTAAAACAATGATACATTTTTTTTAACAATAAATAAATCTGCAACAGGCCAGATTTGTCCCATGGGCCTTGAGTTTGACACATGTGCTTTACGATGTTGTGGTACCACGGGGGGGTGCAGCCACTGTGTTTGTATCCTGAAGAATGCTGATTGAATACAAAAGCTATGTGAAAGCTTATAATACATACATAAAAAAACAGTATGCAACAGGAATAAATGGAAACAAGTGGCACATTACATAACACTCATTCTGATTCTATAGTCCCAACCATAACATAGCACATGTACGTCAAGTTATTAGTTGTATTTTCACAGGACAGTTTAATCAACTTCAATGCCATGTAAAAAAAGAGTCGGAGGTTCCAGACACGGTTTCACTAAGCTTTGCAAGGTATGGAAATCACTGACAATGACAAACATAGTCCACAACCATTGTAAAGAATCTGTGTCAGAATGTGTTTATATCTACAATACAGTATACCATTACATTTTATTTGCAAAGTATTGCACATGATTTATGGATTCATCAATTCAGCATTATTCCACCGTCTTAAAGATTATAATTTGGTAACTGAATTAGGAGAAAATCTAGTCAATCTCTTATAAAATAAGTTAACACTCCTCGGAAGAAGAATACAAGATTCATTTTCTGTCTTGGTCTTTTGTTTGGATGCATAGATTGTAAAAAAAAATATATTTTATACAGTCATTGTTTGGATGATACTAAAATATCAAGATATTTTTACATACATAAAAACAATACTCATGAGGCATATCATCAGGAGATACCATTTTTATTTTTCTTTAGATAGTTACACAATATACAATATTACCAGTGTGCACATTACAAGTACAAAGGCTTTGTTATATTTCCTGAACCTTTACATGCCTTCCATCTCCTTGCTTCACTCCCTCCTCTGCACCCTTAGAGAGATTTCTCTTGGGGAGGACATCAGGCTCGAGGCTCTGAAGTTCACTCGGACTGGCTTGCTGAGGTCCTGGGTTATTGCAGTCACTTCCTGTGTATCCACTCCGTTATTCCCCTTCCCTAGTATAACTGGCTTTTGTTCTGGGCACCCAAAGGTGGTTTTGGCATGATGTAGGTCCCTGCTGGTGTTGAAGAATGGCAGCTGGTGCTCTGTCATGCCTCTGCTGTCGCTGCCCAGCCTCAGCCTCTGGCTGAGACTCCTCTCGACCATGAAGTGGACCACCTGCTGCTGCTTGTAACTCTCTCTACGAATGTTGTCTGTCTCTGACAGTGTCAGCCTGGAACACATTACACACATCAGATGTAGGATTTTTAATCGACTCACTGCAGTGCCTGAAATGGGCCACCAGTACTTACAAGTACTGAGTACTTCTGATTTCTATCCATGAGTACGCTTGTTTGTTTCTTTTTTTTAAGATTATGTTTTGGGCATTTTTGGCCTTTATTTGATAGGAGAGCTGAAGACAGGAAAGGGAGGAGATAGAGGAAATGTCATGCAGCAAAGAACTCGAACACTCGGCCGCTGCGGTAAGGACTGAGCCTTAGTACATGGGCCGCACGCTCCACCAGGTGAGCTACCATTGCGCCCTGAGTACACTTACTTCTAATTGTTATTATAAGTTTTATTAATAGGCTGATATTTATATTTATGTTTCATAGCAACATTTTCAGACATTGTGACGACTCTACTGTGAGATTGGTAGTCAAATCAGGCGCCTTAGATCGAATCGCTGAATAGTCCACTATTCGGGGTCACCCCTACAAGATATACCTATGAATATAAATATATCCAAGACACATGCAATGATCATTTAATGTAACTGCTGAATTAGTGTACTGGCAACTTTTTTTGATCCAATTCAGGCACTGGCTCTCTGTAATACACTAAAGAAGAGTGGTGCTGTGATCATATCTCTTTCACATTCTTTGCATAGTATAGACAATAGGGCTAAATCCACACTGAATTACTCAAGGAGAAGCCTGCTGCTTCTCTGCTCTTTGTTAGTTAAAACTTTAAAGCCGGTCACATTTTTTGACCACATCACATGACATATTACAGGTGTTTCCCTT
Organism: Perca flavescens; assembly: GCF_004354835.1. Lineage (NCBI taxonomy): Eukaryota > Metazoa > Chordata > Actinopteri > Perciformes > Percidae > Perca > Perca flavescens. The sequence goes on from NC_041336.1 coordinate 28,391,129, forward strand.
TAGTGGTCACCTGCAATGACATCCCTGCTCAGGATGAGGTCATGAAGTGTAACTTGCCTGAAATTTTCAATCCAAAACAAGGCAGTGCTGCTGCAGTTTTCAGCCCTACTGTAAGCCAATCCCTCTGGATGTTACCCTCCACAACATGTCCATGTCATGTGTTTACAGTAAAAACATGAGTGCATGGGCTGCTCTGTTGTCCCTTACCATCTATCCTGCTGCTTGTCACAACATACTCAGCACCACACGGTCTACAAATCTACAAATACTTCTCAAAGTTCACCATAACACAATAGATCACACACTATTCAAACACAACGTGAATTGCAGTGATTCAAACAAAACATCATCTAGAACTAAGCAGAATGTCAAGTGAGAGCAACCTACTTGTATTGTGGTCTCGTTTCAAGGACCAGGCTCAGCCAGCATGCTTGGTAGCTCTCCTTCTTCCACTGGTTTTCCTCCTGAAGATCACAGTAGGAGTTCAGCAGGTAGCAGCCTCCCCTGCTCACACAGTGCATGGTGGGATTTTGTCGAGGGTGTGAATGTCCGTAACTTGTGTGTGTAAAAAGTGAGCATGTACCAAGACCAACTTCTGTCTAACTTTACTTGCATAAAACTTAAGGGAGATGGATAGAACAAGCGATCAAACCATGTGTTATCATCAGTGTGTGTACCAAGTAGTCTGTTTGGCAATGTCTTAAATACCAAGCCTTGTTTCTATTTTTACTCCACTGCATCACTTTGTAGTGAATCTAGTGAATGTCCTCGCTCCAGGGATGGTTTTTATTTGAAAATGACACGAGTCAACCATATGAACCCACAGATTTCATTTGTTGAACTCATTTGTGTTGTATCATGTTCTGTAGATAAAAAGAGAAGTCATCTTAAAAAAAAATCATCTTAAATGATCCAAACAATCTGATCTTGTTCAACTTACCACAGTGTACCTTTGGATTCTTGGTATTATGGTGTGGGTTTGATCATGTGCATGCGAGTATAGGTTTAGGGAAATGGGTTTACATCCATACTGTAAGTGCATATTTGTGTTGACAGAAGAATGAAATGACTAATCTGCTTGAATGATCCAGGGTTCATTGCATCAGGTCAAAGAAAATATCCTCCAGCTCCTCGGATGTCTCTCACATAGACCACATGTCTGAGGAAGGAAACAGCTGACGGCAATCAGTCATTATTCTATACTGTCTGGAAGCGTGGAATAAATGAGAGATTTATGCAGAGTTCCGAGCTCAACAGATGTGTTTCCAGTATCTTTTTATTTTAGTTATAATTGATGCATGTGAAATAAGGTTTTGGAGGCCAGTACCTTGCTGGACTTCTGTATGTGGAGCTACTTAAAAAGTAATTTGATTCCACACTAAATTCCTGACCTTTCAATGACTTAATTCTGTTCTTATGAAAGTTCACAACTCATTTAAAGATGTGAATATCTAATATTTTGACACAGATACACAGATTACTTGTGCTGTCAGGAGGACGTTTCATCAAAGCGTGAGGGTGAAACTGAATCGGAGGGTGTATGATAGAGTGACGGAGGCAGTGTAAGGTATGCTGGACTCATCCCAGCAAAAACAGTCTGTTCCCACAACACAAGAGCCACTATTACACGGATTCAGTTTGATGTTGGATCCGGATGTTGCTGGGGCAACACAAATGTACATTTGTAAACAAAAAACGCATCTCTTCACATTTAGAAGTGGCAAAAGGTTTTCCATCACGAGGAGGCAATTCTACAATCAAGTGCTCTAATGTCGAATGATATTTGATAGGTCGTTTAATATGAGCTATTAAAACGTTATTTTTAAAAGGTGAACAAACAAAGTATATATGATTCTTTTTTTTTCAAATAATGAATTTATTATTCAAACATTCAAATATACAGTAAATTTATCTCAGTCAAAAATATGACAAACGGTTGAACCAATGACAAAAAAAAGCTGTCTGATACCATGATGTGCCTCGCATCGATGATATATACCAGAGTATGTTCACAGACATAACGTAAGTCTGATGCGCCTGTATTTATCACGGTTCCTGGTATCAGTGCTGATCAAACAATCCCTTTATGTTAGTGGTTTGTGGAAGCAAAACTGATAAATAAGCCTCCCCATTTACTGAATAACAGACTGGATAAAATATGCTGTTTACTACATAATAAAAAGAATCCGTGTCTGACCAGACCTGTGTCAAACTCAAGGTATGTATCACACACAGCATTAATATCTTGGCTTCAGTAGCTGAACCAGGCAGGCCTCTTCCTTGGTCTCTCCACAATCCTCTTGTCCTTGTCCTGCTGACTTGGTGTTTCACCCTCGTACAGGACGACAGTCTCCACAGTCGGGGCCTTCAGGGGGCCGCCTTCCATATCTTTTATCTGTTGACGAATCACAGCCGTCTCCCTGCAAACCTTTGCGTAACAGAAGCCACACATGATATGTTTCTGCTTCAAGTGGCCACACTCTGGACAAGGCTCGATGTTGGGCTGAGAGATAGAGAGACAGAGAAACTGTGGGTCAAACAATGTAATGGCAAGACCGTTTCTAAATGACTTCTGACATATCTGGTATTTTCTATACAGCAATTTCTTGTTACTTATTGGCCAATTTATAAACCAATGCTGATATATGTGCAATCAGCTAATGAGCAGCTAATATCAACCGCTAATACCAGCCTGCCTCTACTGGGGATGTTACTTATCTTGGTTCTATTTAAAAATGTTCTGCTGTTACTTAGGTCAGATATTGATAACAAATCATGTTAAACAGAATTGTACACTGATAAAAGCATAAATTATAGAGAATTTGAAGTGTGCAATCTCATCTGTAATTCTAAGAGAGTTGCACCCCTTGTTATTAACAAATATGCCCTTGGTATGCTGAGGCATACAATTCTTGAACAACTTCTCAATTAGACTGTTCACAACAAAGTTGTGCAGATAATTGTGATTGATTACATGTATATTGATAAAAAAATTCTAAACGGCTCTTATTTTATTATTAAGCGTATGATCTGATGTAGAGCAAAGTTATTGAGGAATATTAATCACTGACTGCGGACAGTAGGCAACTCTCTAAGTAAGACAACAATCCGTTAGGTTAATGGGTAATACGACCCTTTAAGAGGATCCAAAGTGTACCTGGACTTTTAGGAGTTTGCTGTCCGCTCTCCTCCTGGTGCGGTTGATCTCTATAGTACGTCTCTTCTTCGGTGCTGCCATCCACAGGATGCCGTCGAGGACGCCGGGAGGCTGCTCCGGGCCCTGCTGCTCCTCACCACGTTCCTCCTCCCCGGTGAGCTGAGGCAGGAGGCTGGGGCCACTCACTGCCAGCGCTGGAGCTGCACACAGGGAAATCATTGTAGGCTAACTGCTATTTACTGCAACCCCAGTCAATCAGTTCAGCATGACCAGATGCAAATGTAGAGGCAGCTGAGGTAAGACGACAATCAAACACAGGTGGTAGACAAAGGTAGCGTATTTAAACTTTGGATGAAATGTACGTATTTGTGTGTCAGTCAGTCTGTCAGTCAGTCAGTCAGTCAGTCGGTCAGCCAGGGACAGGGCTTGTTACCATGATTAGCAATAATGTTAGCAGCCTTCCTGAGCTCCAGTCAGTAAACTCACCCAGTTGTCTGTCTAGTCCGGCCGCCTGCAGAAGTCTGCTTTCAATGTGTAGCAAAGAGCATCTGAGGCTGTGCACTAAAGCGGCTAAATTCATCATTTTGGTTGTCAGCACGCTTCTTTCCCGTCCAGCATGTCAGCAAACAGCTCACGGTCACTGACGTTTGCTACGTCATCAAACAGCGACAACAAAATATACTTCTTTTGTTTAATTTCCGGCAGGCAAAATAGGTGTAGGCTTCGTACTGCCGTCTAGCGGCCATTTGTCTAAACTTCACTCTTTAGTGCAGGTTATATATAATACGTCCATGGTTCAATACTGCTACTCCCTCGGTTTAGAGTAATTCAACAAAACGCTTTCCAAGTAAATTCTCCAAACCAAGTAGATCCTGTGTGCTCTATGAGCTATTTTTCATAATAGTCTGAACTAAATAAAGCTTTTGCATCCAGTTATTATCTCTTAGTTATAGTTCTAAACTATATTTTCCGATATCTTGCCTAATGTTACTTTGTCATTCAATTGGAACATACTGATTATTAATGAATTTCTATTTTAAAATGTGTTTTTAGGATTAAAAAAAAGTATTTCAATAGATACATGTAGAGAAAGGATTTAAATATTTTTTTGTATTCTTTTTTTCAGATAATTTGATTAAGTTTACAGTGCACGTACAAAAAGACCCAAATGAATTTCTAAATCCTCTTATTGTACCAACAGATTACACAACATTATTCCATTGTTTATTGGTCCAATAATAATGTAGGATGGTGAATCATTAATAGAATTAATAAGTATTGCATGAACAGCTTTCTCAGTGAGTTAGCAGGTGTATAACTATTTCCAAAAAAAGCAATAGTCCAGATTACGTTTAATTTTATCTTCAATTTTAACTTCCGTACGTATGGTCTATTACACCACAGGCTTGTTCTCATATATTGTTTTATATTTAGTATTTCTAAACGTTTGCTTTGTAGGGCAGGGTCATGGCTGTAATATATTAACGGGCAGGGTTGATGTATCCTTTAACTGTTGATAGGTGGCAGCATAGACATAATTATGTCTATGGGTGGCAGTATACACCGTTAAGTGGATTTGCAAATCTGCAGTTAACACAGAGTAGAAGAAGAACAACAAGATGGCGGAACGTGGCTACAGTTTTTCCCTCACCACATTTAGGTAAACTTTGTCAAAATTGCCATAAAATTTTAAAATAGCATATAAACTTTCAGCCTGTAGGGGCTGTTGTTGAACAATAGTTTGATAAAAAGTGTGCACAGTTTACCATTCGTAAAGGAAAAGAAGGTTTTAGGGGCCGTTGTAGTTGATGCACTGTCATTGTTAACGTTAACTGTTAGCTAGCATGTAGGCTAACGTTAACATGTTTCCAAATGACTTTTTTTCTTCCGATATCGACTTAAAACTTGCCAAATTGTTGTATTTGCGAGCGTATTATTGAATAGACCGGAACAGGTCAGTTTTACATGCTAACTATAACTTTAAAGAGACTAGCTTAGCTAGCTAACGTAAAATTAGCTCTAAGATGAGTCGGTTGTTTTAGCTTTTGCTTTCAGTTTTGTCTTTGGTAATCGTCGCACTAAATCTTGTTTATTTGCAAACCACAGTAGGTTTTGTATTTGCATACAACGTTAGTTTAGTTAATTTTCCTGCTCCTCCTCACAGAATAGTAATGTAGCATCATGTGTTTCTTCCTGCAGCCCTTCGGGTAAACTGGTCCAGATTGAATATGCCCTGGCAGCCGTAGCAGCCGGAGCACCCTCAGTTGGCATTAAAGGTGTGTGTAAATGTGTGTGGTTTAGTAAACTGTAAGTTTCTGAGCAAAATAGATCGCGGGGCTATGAAGATTTTTGTATTATTGTGAAAAGTAACGTTAGTGTCATGCTTTGAATTCAAAAGTTTTTATTAAATGGGAAAATAAACCACATTCGTTTGATTACTGATTGTTATCACAGGATGCAACATGAATCCCTGCCTGGATAGGTGTATAATGCTAAATGACATGCATTTGTAAATGATAGATTAACATAAACGCAACAATTTCTGATTTATCACCGCTCCTTCAGAGTCATTTCTCCTGACTTTAATGTGGAAAAAGGCAAGTGCAGAGGGCAGTGGTGCATAATGAATAAATTTATTTCAGACATATCACAAATAAACCAAACAAAACATCAAAGAAATGTGTGTGTGTGTATATGTGTGTATATATATATATTGCAGTATTAATTGTGGAGAAACTCAGTTTTACAGATGGTTAATTAACTACATTTATATTGTGCTTTTCTAGTCTTAACCAACTCTCAAAGCGCACAGCTCTGTCAATTAAATCAACTAATCGATTATTCGACAAAATCGTATAAGTGTTAGTCGACTAAGAATTTCTTTAGTCGAGGACAGCCCTAATAATATATATATATATATATATATATATATATATATATATATATATATATATATATATATACACACACACACACACACACACACACTTTTTTTAAGTAAATTATTACCACATATTTATATCTAATTTATATTTATCTATTTTATTTATATATACAAACATACAGATACCTCAGTGAACACATTGCAATTGTTAAAGCCCTCTTTTCCTATATCTTTTGAAAATCGTTGCTTTGTACCTTTTTTTTCACTGGATTATGTTTGGACATTGCTTTAGTTCTGTGCTCAGAACTCATAATCAGGATTGTTAACCTTAAAAAACTGAACTAAATTGGTTTGTAAATGTGATACAGCTATCAAAAGTAATATACGCTATATTTAGAAGGATTTGCTATTTATCCAAAGTCAATGGAACAAACTTACAGACTGGTGCAGCACCCTAAGCAGCCATCAGCATCCTTAAAGGCTATGCATGGGATGACATAGTTAGGATTTGTGAAGATGCTAATTGTGATACTGTCTTTCATTTTCAGCTTCCAATGGAGTTGTCCTGGCAACAGAGAAGAAACAAAAGTCCATTCTGTATGATGAGCAGAGTGTCCATAAAGTGGAGCCCATCACTAAACATATAGGCATGGTCTACAGCGGCATGGGGCCTGACTACAGGTGGGGATTCCTTCTGCATTTGGAAGAAAAAGTATCTTTCTATGAGATGTCCAGCAGATTTTAAAGGCACTGAAGAGGGAAAATGTGAAGATGTTTCCAAAATGTTCATAAGCAACAATATTTCTAGGCTTATTTTTAAAATCAATTATTTTTATTTATTTAATTTTTACCAATGATTGACCTAAATATTTTCTCTTTATACGGTACAACTGAGGGCAACTACAAAATATCCGTTTCCAGCCAAACGGACCGAGAGCAGAAAATGTCAGGCCGACTGACGTGATGTGCTTTCGTCTTGGAAAACAATTAGTTTTAAGAAATGTCTCATGTTATATTGTCTCTAGAAGTGTATTCTTCAACTTTTGTTTTTGTTAAAGAAGGAAAGGAAAATCGCAATTCTCAATACTGTTGAATAATAAATGAAAATCGCGTTTCAAATTGAATAGGCACCCATGTATCGTGAAATAATTAAATCGAGACAAAAGCATATTGTCCCAGCCCTAGTATGTGAGAAATCTAGAAGACGCCACCAACATTTGTCTGACTTACTAAACCTCAAATGCACAGATAAATGAATAAGTTGTATTGTCTTTGCAGGGTTTTAGTGCGACGAGCCAGGAAGTTGGCACAACAGTACTTCCTGGTTTACCAAGAGCCAATCCCAACAGGCCAGCTTGTCCAGAGAGTGGCCTCTGTAATGCAGGAGTACACACAGTCTGGGTAGGTATACAGAAATACACAAATCACCTTTTTATTTCAGAGGAATTCAACCTATCTATCTAGTATTTGGATTTAATTTAGATTTAATCTGTGCTGTTTTTTTCCTCCAGTGGAGTGCGTCCATTTGGCGTTTCGTTGCTGATAGCTGGATGGGATGAAGACCACCCCTACCTGTTCCAGTCAGACCCTTCTGTACGTGTGCTACTTTCATTTTTTCATTTGTTGAAAAACATTTGTCTTCAATTACTTTCTAGCTCAAAGCTTAGTAATTGTTTTATTTTAATAAATCTTTGACAGCAGACTAACCCTGCCTTTGCTGTAGCAATAATACTTAATTCTTTCACATAAACTAAACTGGTCTTTATGATACTATGTCAAAAGCATAATTTGTATTCTCCTAACTTGCAGGGTGCATATTTTGCATGGAAAGCCACAGCCATGGGAAAGAACTACGTTAATGGAAAAACATTCCTTGAAAAAAGGTAAGATTTTACAATTAAAAGCATGTCTTGTTTTTATGAATAGAAGAAAATCGGTTGCGGACAGAAAATGTTTGGATTGTGAGCTTAGTACTTGACAATCGGTGTCCAATCTCCTACAATAAGGGCTCTGTATGTTTATGATGGCTATCTCAATGATAAAAACACTGGTGTCATTCAAAGTCTGAATGGATACCAATGACAGAACCGTAAACATAAAAACCATAAAGAAAGCAATACGTCTACTTTTAATGTTAATGCAGATTGACATAAAGCCCCACTGTGCTCTAGAACTGAAGGCTGAAATGTGTGCTGAAGCTTTACTATCCAATTAAAGTAATTTGTAGTTGTCACACAAGGAAAGTGAACCAGGATGGTACAGTATCTGCTTCACTACAATGGAAAACCCTGGAAAAGTAATTCAGTTTTGCATGAGCCCTAGGGTGTAGAACCAGATTTTAATGGTTCATGTTCCCAGCAAGTGACCTAAAAGGTGTGAATTGATGGCGCTTACCCACTGCTAGTACCAGCTCTGCTCGACTCGGCCGCGGTACCCCGTCCATTTTCCATTGCAGATTTAGTACCGCCTCATGCCTGAGGCGAGCGTGGCTGGTCATCATAGCGACGACGCAGGAAACTAACGCTACACACACACACACACACACACACACACACACACACACACAATGTCGAAGGTGTGTTGTTTTTGACTCTCTGCATGTGGCTGTTTGAAAAAAGGAAAAAAAGAAGCTGGAGGCAAAAAAAAAAACATGCTGGCTAAACTATTTAAAAATGGCGGGTTTGTTCACAGGACACCCCCGTCTGTCACTAGCAATGATGATGCAGTGATTAGTGACTATTCTCTCCGACCAATCAGTAGTCTGTTTTCACGTCACCTTTTGGTATCGCCTCAGCTCGCTTGGAACCTCGACGGAGGTGATCCTAAAAAAAAGTACCTGTTAGCAGGTACCGGGGACGTTTTTATTTTATTTCTTATTTTCTTTTAATGGAAAACCAAAAAAGGCGAGTCAAGCAGGTACCATGTAATGGAAAAACGCCATTAGTGTTGCCCTGGGCTCATTACGTCATATGAGCACTAGCATGGCTTTTAATTAAAAGGGCATCTTTCAACATTAAGCCCCTGACCCGGTTTGGGTCATTGGGACATGGTTTAAGAACAACAACATACAGTACACCATGAGTGAGAACAGTTTGAGGTGTTTGGTACTGTGGGCCCTCAACTCCTACAGTTTTTCTGTTCTTCACACTTCACAGATTACTAGATGACAACTTTGTTTTGTTCCCCAGGTATAACAATGATCTGGAGTTGGAAGATGCCATCCATACAGCCATCTTGACATTGAAGGTAGGGTGTTTGTTATAAAAATACCTAAGGTATGAAATCTATCTCCTTACATCATCAATCATTTACACTCTCCCATCTTTGTGTTTCAGGAAAGCTTTGAGGGTCAGATGACAGAGGAGAACATTGAGGTGGGGATCTGCAACGAGGCCGGCTTCAAAAGACTCACCCCAGCGGAGGTGAAAGACTACCTGGCAGCTATTGCGTGAACACGCCCTCCCTGTGACGGGGCTTTCTGGATACATTTCATGACATAAAAGCACAACAGCCAACAGTCTCATGACACATTGTCAGTTATTCAGGTATTTTGGCCACATTTTGTTAACAGTGATAGTGTTTTTGACCTGAAAACATGATAGGAATGCCAGCCATAACGTCACTATATTCAAGATTATTAATGTGAGTTGGCAGGATCAGACAACCTGTTTAGGATAATGCCCAGGCCTAGGTCTTATGTGTGCAGCTAATCTGGCTGCCACTCACAATTGCATAGACTAAACTCCATCAATGGCTCTGAGGTGGCAAACTCATGTTATCACATAACTAATTTGATTTATTGAAACATACTGTGAAATGTGACAGTTGGCTGCTGTGCATATGAAAAGGAATGTGGGCTCTGATAAGTGAAATCTCAAGTCTTTCATTGAATCCTTCTATTTTCTTTGTTGAAAATCCAGCACGGTTGTTTTATATTTACTCAGAATTCGATTGCTTGTAACCATTTTGGCAAAATGGCCTCTGGTTTAACAAAAAGCTAAAAATTAAAATGGTAATGAGGCTAGCAGTTATTAAATACAGGAAAGAGCTTTGGTCTTGGTTACTCACCTTGGAGATTGGTAGTTTTCCCTTTATTATCCTGACTGCACTTCATTAGTATCCCTCAAACACTAGGAATGAGGATCCGCAAAAGGGAGGATGCAATGGAAAGTTGTAAGATTTTACAGTTAGGATCTGGTTGCCTGTACAGCAGTTTTACACAATGTACTTTTTTTTTTTTTTTTTTTTTTAGGCTAGAAACAATTCTAGACTTTGTATTTTCTCTTCTGGTATCTGTCACTTATTCAAATAAAAGATGATGAGCTGATGTTGACTCCTGTGTTTTGAATTATTTTTGCTATTGTTTGGAAGTGGCCATTTGAAGCAATTTGATTGTTAACCCTTGTGTTGTCTTCCCGTCAACCTTGATGTTTGATTTTTGCTTTTTCCAACGTTTTAAATTGTGAAATTTTTCTTCTACACATTTTCAGCTCATATTTCCACGTCCCATATTTTCTGATATAAAACAAAAATTGAAAACTGGTCAATTTGACCCGAAGTCAACATAAGGGTTAAATGTGTAAACGTGAATATGCTCTTAGTACATGGTTTGTGTTAACAATGAAGTGCGCGCTATTGCGCAGTTTGGAGCAGAGCGAGCTCTTAACTTCGACCGGAAGACCTTTTTAAATAGTATTCGTATCCCTCCGCACATGTTATGTTTAAACAAATCCTATGACTGATCTCATAACACCAGTGACCATTATAATGGGCTGCGTCGTCGATGTGGTAAAATTACTGAAATATAAAACTAGTTTTACAACTTGACGTTAATAAAATTTTTCCAAGAGATCTATTTTTCCTGGCGGTAGCTCTTAGCCGCTTACCTCATAACCTCCGATGACGTTTATGGCGCCAGAAATCAAGGGGTTTAGTGAGGAGCTTGGTTGTCAGCTGGCGGATATTTACCGTTATATCTGTCATGTTGGCGCCACCGTACACGTAACACATTTGTAAGGCAGAATAGCAGCTGGTTGTCTGTCGTTCGTGCTAGTATAGAGTCGGTTTGGAGTCAAGATGGTGATACTACGCAGCAGTAGCGGCGGTGTAGGAGCTGAGCCGGTGGCAACAACTCCAAAGAGGAGATCGATGGAGTTGGAAACAAGCTCCGAGTTTTTGTCGCTGTTTCCCGCGTCGCAGAGAAAGTCCGCCCGGCAGACCCGGTCCTCCCGGGCCCTGGATGACAGCTTTAGCAGCACGGAAAACAACATGGTGAATGTGATCATCTACACTTAGACCGCTGGTTAGATAACTAGATCACCATTTATGCTCTTGGTGTATAAATTATCCATGAACATAACTTTGCTGTGCTAGTTTTGCTAGCGTGCTAAGCTAACATTAACTAGTCCGTTAGCCAGCTTGTCACTTAACGTTACTGATGAATTATCTGAATGAGCACCCGTAACGTTAGTCCCGCTAACATTTTACTGAAACTTGCATGTCTATTGGGCATTGGTTGATTCATTTGTATCAAACATTTACACACTCTACTGTCAAAATGGCACAGGTATTGGACCATTTCAACTGTAATGTTTTGCTCAGTGTTCTGTGTCATGGCTATATATAACAATATTATAACGGTGGGTTACTAGACCAGGTTGTCAAATGCCCTAACGTTAAAAGTCAATTGTTTTGGTATTGTTGCGGGCTACATTATTATTTTTTTGTAGAGGGACGATATGTATTATTTTATTAGCTTAATCATTCATTAAACCGTGTCTCAGACAGACGTATATTTTACTTTATAAAGTAAAGTTTAATAAACCGTAACCCTCAATTTTCACAGAGGCAGTCTTTTGCAAAACATGACCATTTTCTGTAGGATTAACCCTGGCCTTAGTCCAAAACCATATGCTTTATCTTACATGCATGCTTGACATGTATATTTAATTATGTTCATATACTAGTTGCTAAAGTATATTCTGAGAGTAAACTTACTTAAGCTTAAGATTTCTTTTAGGTCGTCATTTCTAATTCATAAACAACACACCCTCTGAGACACATAAGGAGTATTTTAACAAAGTGCCTTCAGAGATGGTGGTCAGCAGCAGAACCCAAAGGGCAAATAGTGGTTTAGTAACTGACAAGCAAGTCTTTAGCTTTCTAGTCATGAGATAGTCATTGCCACCCAGCAGTCTGGTCTTGGCAGCCATATAAATGTATTTATTTCTTTTTTTTGGGTACAAGAATTGATGTATTTATTTCAAATGATAATCCACATATATTCTATTAAATAAAGTTAATGTTTGAATGTTGTATGAACATTTACAAAGTGTAAAATATAATTTAAAATTCAATATACAAAAGCTGGAACAAATTAACAGAAATAAATGGGGATACTGGTAATTGTCACATGTTAACAGTGATGATTCACACAGCTTGCTTCACATTGCAAACATATTCTTTGTTGTGAATCCTGTACACCTTCAGTTTTGTACAGGTCTAAAAGTAAATCAATAAAAGCAATAAATAATCTTCATCATGGCCCATGAATAATTTGAATTTCTAATTTAATCGCAGACACTCCTCATTCCTTCTATACATGCTATAAACTCTCAACTCATAATCTGCCAGGGGCATGCTGATATGAAGCAGGATGAAGGAAGTGGACTCCATCACGCTCCGAGGACGCGAGGACAGAGAGTTAAACTAGAGGTCTCTTTTGCGGACACCGAGCCGAATACCAGCTCCCATGTGAATGAAGACCACTCTGGAGGAGGATGCCTCAGGTAATACAGACTCCCTCACTTTGATATTATTGATACTTTCTAACCAGCTTCTCTCTAAGGGGGATGGTTGCTAGTCAATCTACTCTAGTCAGAAAGTCTCAGGTTTTTTTTAATTAGTCTGACAAAACGTGTGTCAAAAGATTCTTTGCAACCTAAATATTATTAATTTAAGTTCAATTTTATTTATAGTATCAAAACAAGAGTTATCTCAAGACACTTTACAGAAAGAGTAGGTCTAGACCACAGTCTATAATTTACAAAGACCCAACAACTCCAGTAAGAGCAAGCATTTATTGCGACAGTGGCGAGGAAAAACTCGGACAGACCCAGGCCCTTGGTAGGCGGTGTCTGACGGTGCCGGTTGGGGGTGTGATGAACAATGGCAATAATGGTCACAATAAAGATAATAGAACAGTGACTAGAAATAGTAGTTATAGTAGTTCATGGCACTGCAGGGTGTTACAGGATGTAGCATGGCACAGCAGAGCATAGCAGGACGTAGCAGGAGCCTGCCTCCCTCTATTTTTATTATATTATTGATTATAAATGATAATGGTAAATTAATCTGATGACTATGAAGAGAGCAGGTGGGCCGGGTTAGGCGGACGCTGCAACTCCTCACTCCCTAACTATAAGCTTTATCAAAGAGGAGAGTTTTAAGTTTACTCTTAAATGTGGTGACGATGTCTGTCCCCCGAACAGAGCTCCCATTCTACTTTTTAATTGTCCAGAATAATTTTTATTTTTTTTGTAAGTTGGCTGCTAGCCACGTCTTGGTCTACATTTATTACAGAGTCATTCTTGGAAAGACCTTTTATGTCAGCAAATATGTGCTTGCCATATCAAATTGAATGTAAATCCCAAGTTGGGAGTATTTTTAAAAACAATTCTAAATTTGTGCACATAACTATGCACATTGTTAATACTCAAATAATGAGTATAGTAGGAATTAATTTCTGATTTTATGTGTCCTTCCGCTCTTCAGAAAATCTTCCAGGCTGCAGAGAGAGGGAAAAGCATCCAGTGGCAAACAGCAAGCAGGTACAGTTCGCTACAGTGTAATTTCTCTCCAAAGAGCACGGGAGCAACTATATAGCACACTAAGCAAGTTTAGCAGCATTTTAAGGAGAGTCTATACTAGTAAGCTAACATTAAACTGTTTCCATTGCCACAGATGTTCCAGATGAGGTGGAGGGGTCATCCACTCCCAAGAGGAGCCGCTTCAATCTACAGAGCCGACAAGGGGAGGAAGAAGAAGAGGAGGAAGAGGAGGATCGTTCAGTGCGACGTAGTTCCCGAATCACCAGATACAAACTGGATACCCGTAACCAGTCAGTCCTCTACGACCGCCTCATCACCAAGTGAGTTGAGCAACAACTCCAGCTTCTTTTTGCCTCCTGCTTCAGTTCAAAAATAACGCTGATCTATCCCCCCAACAAGTATCTAACAAATGCAGGGACATGCACATATGTGCTGTGGGTGTGGATTTCAAGCTAATGAGTAATGAGATTCGAGATAAACTCTGATAAAATCTGCTAAATTGTTACTCTGATTGTCCCTCAGCACTGCTGAAGCGGTTCTGCAGAAGATGGACGACATGCAGAAGATGAGACGCAGACTGAGGAGCAGAGACCGGGACAATGAACAAGAGGTAAGATCCCACAAATGTTACTTTTTCCTTCTAAAGCTTTACATTGCGTTGTGTAATCCTAGTGTTTATGTTGCTGTTTGAGAATGTGTAACAAGCTTCAAAACAGTGGATTAACCAGCATTTGACCGGTTTCCTCTGAGCAGCTCAGTGTGTACACCAGGGGTAAAATGACAAGGTCCCTTAGGACAGATGTGGAGAGTAAAGACTCCAAGGAGGAGAACCAAGGTGAGATGCATTAGGATTAATAACCACTTCAGGTACATAGCTGGGAAATGCTTTTTACCTTTTTAATAGAAACTTAAATAGGGATGGAACCCCCTTTTTCCCCTCTAATTCACAGGAGAGGATAAGGACGATGATGATGAAGAGGAGGAGGAAGATGGAGAAGATGAGGAGGAGGAGGAGGAAGATGATGACGATGAAGGTGGCGAGGATGAGGAAGAAGAAAATCAGAGGCGTTATGACTTCAGACAACGGAAGACTGTGGTTCGCTACCAGGCCCCACAGGATGGTACTGCTTTTGTTCAACTTGATCGCATCGTGGCAGATATGCCCACATGTGAAAGGCAAAAAATACACTTAATACCTTTTTTTTTATTACAGGGTGGCCGCGGGTCCTTAAAAAGTCTTAAATCACTTTTCCTAAAAATAAGGCCTTAAAAAGTATTAAATTGTCTTAAATTCAGATTGGATAGGTCTTAAATATGTTTGTGTCATGCCACCGCAAAAATGCAGGCAATCTGTTCTGCCAGCCAGGTCGAATATTTTTTACGCAAGGTAACGTAACCCCATTTGTACATGACCTATCCCCTGACCAATCGGCTATCCTAACCTTAACCGAGGTCAAATGCCTAACCCCTACCAATCGAGCTGCTTCGTGGGCGGGTCTTGGCGTGGCCATAGTCAGTGGGATTTGCAATTTTGCCGCATACAGGTAATACAGCAATGGTTGATAGCCACCTAGAAACATGGGAAAATGGAAGTTCAATTACAAATGGCTTGAAAAGAACGAGTATTATTGGTTAAGGTCGGTGCCTGGGAATGTTTATGAAGCGAACTGCGTTATGCGTCGGGAAGAATTTCAAACTTGGTAAACTACGTACTACGTAAAGGCTCGCCAGCAGCCCGTAATTGCTAGTTTCTGCTACACCATTTCTACCGCTAGCAACGATGTAAACGCTACAACGCTGGATGTTAGGATGGGAAATCCACAGCCAACAAAAATAAAACCATGCCAATCTCTAGGTATGGTGAAGGGTATGTGATGATGTGGGGGGTATGGTGAAGGGTATGTGATGATGTGGGGGTATGTGATGATGTGGGGGGTATGGTGAAAGGAATGTGATGATGTGGGGGTATGGTGAAGGGTATGTGATGATGTGGGGCTATTTTTATGAGCAGCATGTATACTATTTATACATATTGGCAGGTAAACAGCAGACTCTAATACCATTCTAAAACTCAAAAAACTTTTTAATTCATTCATTTTAATTTGTCTAATTAACGTATAGTGCCCTATCCATAGTTGTTATTCACTTGACAAATCAGTAAAGCTTAACTATATGATACACAACATACAAGAGGTTAGTTAATAAATATATTTATGGCACACTTGCTTTGAAATGCTGAAGTAGATCCTGGGCAGTTGCATGGCCCATGAACTGCTCCATATAAACTTGACTGGATGTGGTCATTTAACCAATAACTCACATGCAAGTCCAGTTGTTTGCTTTTGGTTGTCTGGTTCAGTGTCTCGTTGAACATAATTACAATGCACCGCATTAAAGTCTTAAATTTAATTTAGAAGTGGTCTTAAAAAGTTTTAAATTTAACTTGTTTATACCTGTAGCCACCCTGTATTAAATTGTCAGCACAACATATATTATACAAGTATAGACTAGAGCTGTCAATCTTTCTCTATAATACCATGCCAATATCTTTATTTATTTATATATATATATATATATATATATATATATTTTTAAACATCAGAATATTTAATACTTAAATGCAGCCCGTTATTAATATGCACTACACTACTCAGGCATATGCATTGTCAATGCCACTATAAGCATGTGGTTGTGTGTGTAGGCCAAGGCAAGAATGGGTAGGCCAAGGCAAGAATAGGGAGATTAGCTGATGTTAGCCAACATATTTATTAAAAAAATCACATTCGAATAGTATTGATTTTTTTTTTTTTTTACTATTCTAATTATATTCGCCTTTCCGAATTCGTTCAATCAGCCCTAGTCTAGACCGACATGGATGTAAACTGCAACTTGACTGGTTGGCGGAGGCATACAACCGCAAGGCGCTAATTCTAGTTTTAGTTAGTGTTTTTAGTGTCTACCAATATTACAACTGATAGCATTCAAATTGGTTTCAATTACTTCATTGTAGATCTTAACATATTGCATATTTGGCATGTAGCGCCACTCTATAAAATTCACTTAGAGAAACTGGATTATTCATTAGAACGCTTTAAGCAGACTGTTTGCATTTTGTTAAATTTGACGGTTTTATGGGGTTTGCTTTTTTTTTCTTAGAACCCAGAGAGCCCAGGAAGCGCAGCATGTACAGCATGGACCACTCGTCTCCTACCAGACGCAGGTTTAGATTCAGCTCCACGGCCCCCAGGAGCCCCTACAACAGGAGAAAAACCAGCAGGTTAGTATGACACAGAGCTCTAGACTGTGACCAAATTGGTTGCATATGCGTTGCACAGCGCGTGATGCGCATGTTTACGTAGCGGTGTAGAACTTTACGGAATGATCCATTTAGCTGTTACCGGGTTCCGCAAATGAAGCCGTCTATACAGTAGCTGATTATTTTAAAAAGAAAAATGAGGCTAGAGAGGAGGAGGAGGACGATGAGAGTTTCTGAGTCAGACCCCACTAATGATGAAAGTGCAGGCAGGGAGAGACTGACTGAGACAGTGAAGAAGAAAAAATACCAGGATGGCTAACGCTGTATCTGTGATTGCGGTACGAGGGGAAAGCTATGCTGTGTGTATGTTGTAGGCGATATGGCCTGCCACACTGTACCAAAGAAAAGGCGCAACCAATTCATGTGCTACCACTGGAAAAGTTAGTCTGGGACTCTGATGACAGCTCATACACCAGCCAATGGTGTATGATCAAGGGATCTGTTTTCTCAGTAACACTTATGTTCTGATTAATACCTTATGAAATAATGTTAGAAGTTACTGTAGCAGTGAGAAAAAGTTTTCTGACTAACGCAGCGTCCAGAACAGGATCATATAGCGCTCTCTCTAATAGCCAATTTAGTATTATCATTGCATGTAAAACCAATCCCCAAATTCCTCTTTTTCCTCTTTTTTTCTGATTCTCTTCATCCCACCCTCAGGAGTAGTTCTGAGAGGTAAGACCCTTGCTACTTGTCCATATTGGTGTTTATTGTTAGTCTGTAGTTTGTCTTTGGGGTGCTGTCTGTCACTGTAGTTGTTGGAGGGTGTGGCACATTTGGGACAGCAGATGGTGAACCAATCTTTACCTGAACTTAATGTCTTAACATTGTTTAACTTTGCAACAAAGAAAAACCCATTGTTTAAAGGCTGAGTTTCTATTAGCCAGTATTTGGTGTAATTTAATTGTTTATGTACATGAAAAACTGTAATTAGTGAGTGGTAATGGTGCTGTGTGTGTGTGTGTGTGTGTGTGTGTGTGTGTGTGTGTGTGTGTGTGTGTGTGTGTGTGTGTGTGTGTGTGTGTGTGTGTGTGTGTGTGTGTGTGTGTGTGTGTGTGTGTGTGTGTGTGTGTGTGTGTGTGTGTGTGTGTGTGTGTGTGTGTGTGTGTGTGTGTGTGTGACCTTAAATTTAGTTTTTTAATACTAAGTGTCTCCCCCTCTTGCTGAGGGCAGCATAGCAAAACCATATATTTTAGTAGCTTAAATGAAAAAGAAAACCATTACCTAAATGCGGTTGGGATTCTTAGTTGTAGATAAGCTTATAGTAATAATGATACAGATAGGACAAGAAATAATGTTGTTGCTTCTTTTGCCTCCGCAGAAGGAGACACGCCATCCACAGCAGCGACTCCACTTCCTCATCTTCAGACGATGAGAAATTCCAGAGACGGAGAAGTAAGAACAGGAGCAGGCCAGTCAACAGGTGAGAGCGTCAGCAGCAGCTGTCATACAGTACAGGTAGACAACAGCAGTGTTCTGTTTTTTTTTATTTTTTTATTTATCTCTTAATTCATGTAAAGGTGGATGAATAGATAACTATTGAGAAATAAATCATGCTTCATTACTAGTGTGACCTCTTGGGTCCCTTAAGGATAACATTTTACAATTTTCCGTTACCCATCACCCTGTTATTTAATGATTAATTAATATGAAAATATACATTATATTTAAAAAAAATGTTTTTGGTTAAGATGTCTGCCAATGAACCTTGCGAAAGACGACCTGCTAGGGATCCAAAAGGACAGGATGAAGATTGGTGCCAGCCTCGCTGATGTGGACCCCATGCACATAGACAAGACGGTAAGACGCATTGAAAGATGGACGGATGCAAACACATGTCCAAATTAGTCTGACAAACAGGTACATGTGTTGCAGTGTTTCCTTTAGGATTTTTTTAGCAGTGGGGGCAGGTCTGTCCGAACAAGCAGTGCCGAGGGGTACCTCCAGGCGGCACAGAGGGAGTGGGTTACCACTACATCTATAGACTATTTCCAATTGATATTATATTACACTGACTCACTTACCGTTTTAATGTTTCCAGATGTTTGATATCAGGACGATGAGCCGACAGAACTGACGAGTTGACCGTTGTCCAATTAGAACGGTCCCACCGCGGTGACGTTTTTGGTGGAGCTTTTCGTTTAATAGTCGACTCGGAAGAAAGCAAACGTTTTGACGATAAACTACATCAACACAACAGTATGTGGAGTTAAACTGGACGGGCCCAATAACCTCTGAATAGTTCTACTTGTAAAATTGCAATGTGAGCGGCAGCCAACATTATGTTGGCAGGATAGTTTAAAAGGCAACCACGACTACATTGTGCCTCTGCCCTATTTGTGATACCGTGGCGGCAGAAATTTTGCCATGGTGGGCCGCCACTACAAAATCAACATAGAGGAAAAACTGTGTTGATATGATATAAATATTGACATTAAATATAGCACAGCATAGCACACTATCACTTAAAGGGGCTTTTATTCCTGCTAATACGATACTGATGAATGGATGCTTGGACAGTTTGTAGGTCAGTAGTATTCTAAGCAAACAATCTAAGCATAACACTTATTTGTGTCATCCAGGTGTGTTTTGAAAGCATCGGAGGTTTGAGAAGACACATCTCAGCGCTGAAAGAGATGGTGGTGTTCCCTCTCCTCTACCCAGAAGTCTTTGAGAGGTTCAAGATACAGCCTCCCAGGTAAACAATGTGTGTTTGTTGTGCGTTCATTTTACATTCATGTGACTTTACATTCATTTTACATTCAATATCTCATTTACTGTTTTTTAAGACTGGCCGGCTTATGCTGTCCTGTATTGCTGTCAAAGTTTTTATTTATATATATATATATATATATATATATATATATATATATATATATATATATATATATATATATATATATATATATATATATATATATATATATTTTTTTTTTTTTAACTTCTTTTCTTTTCAGTCTGATCCCTTCTGCAGGCTTTGGTTGGATTGTAATGGCAGTAAAACTCTAATAAAGTCCCTGTTATTGATCTTTGTCATATTTTCCTCTTGTCTTTTTAGGGGCTGTCTATTTTACGGTCCTCCAGGCACAGGGAAAACCCTTGTAGCCAGAGCGCTGGCCAATCAGTGCAGTCAGGGTGAAAGAAAGGTGTCTTTCTTTATGAGGAAAGGAGCTGATTGCCTCAGTAAGTGGGTGGGAGAGTCTGAGAGGCAGCTGCGACTGCTTTTTGACCAGGTAAGCCAAACTCCTCATCAACGTACTTTTTGGGATGGATGGAGATTGTCCGTTTTTTTTAATTTATTTTGTTTCCCCCTTTGTTGCAAGCATGATTGGTTCCCATCGACAAAGAATATCAGAAAACATTTATTGGAAAAGCTACTTTTAACTCCCTGAATTTTGACACATTAACTTGTAGATTAGGATAAACTATTATCAAGTATCAGGTTTAAAGATAATGCAATCTCCAACCGATTTGAATTCTTATTGAATTGTTTCTAGGCATACCAGATGCGTCCATCCATCATCTTCTTCGATGAGATTGATGGTTTGGCTCCAGTCAGGTCCAGCCGTCAGGATCAGATCCACAGGTGAGCAGCCTCCCTGTTCTCATGTTGTACAGAACACACATGGTGATTGTAATGAGATTAGTGAGCGTTAAATGTACAGAGTGGAAGAATGAAAATGACTGTTGGATCGTGTTGGGTTGCCAGATATGGCTGCCAATTTTCTTAAAAAGAAATAAATGAATCTTAATCAGCATTAAGCATTGGCCGTCATAAGCCTAGTACATGCCTCATGTGAGAACAATCACAGTTAAGTGAATACACTAAAATAACATAATTCCCACCAGCATGATTTTTTTTTTAAACAACTTGGATGCAGCTACACAAACACACCTCACTCACTCAGTTGAAAACAAAGAAGGTATACAACCCTTGAATGTTTGTCGCAACATTTACTGTGGACACATCTTACACACACTAAAATCATTTATGGCCGCGATTGTTGCCCAGTCTGAAAATAAAGCGTAGTTAGAAATGGAAGCAGTGGGCGCCTGGGTAGCTCACCTGGTAGAGCAGGCGCCCATATGCAGAGGCCCAGTCCTCGATGCAGCGGCTCAGGGTTTGAGTCCGACCTGCGGCCATTTGCTGCATGTCTTTCCCCTCTCCTTTGTCTACAGCTGTCCTGTCTATTAAAAAGGCTAAAAACGCCGCCCCAAAAAAGAAATGGAAGCAGTTAAGAATGATCGGACATTTATTATAGTAGTTATATGTTTGAATCCTAATTTCTTCATAAGACATCTTGCGTTTATCAGGAAAAGAAAGTGGCAGCTTGAAAGGAGAACGTGGGAGTTCACTATCTTTTAAATGGATATTATTATATTGTTTTTGCAAGCAAGTAGTCACTAAAATCCAATATAATTAATTTGGCTCAGTGTTCTGCAGTTATATCCTCTTTGTTACAGAGAGATAGTGTTGACCAGTTAGAAAACCTAATCTGAGTCTTTTTTTCTGTCTCTGTAGTTCCATTGTGTCGACCCTGTTGGCTCTTATGGATGGATTAGATGGTAGAGGAGAGGTTGTTGTGATAGGAGCTACAAACAGACTGGACTCCATTGACCCAGCTCTGAGAAGACCTGGGCGCTTCGACAGAGAGTTCCTCTTCGGCCTGCCAGACAGAGAGGTGAGAAACTGTAGATACCCTCTACTGCTTGGCTGAGATTTGAAAAAGAAAAAGAACAAAAAATGACGTGTGGAATGATTTTGGGTTAAAACAGTGGAAGTCTTTCAGCTTGCAAATGTTGGACCTGAACTTGAAATGCTGTGATCTTATTCAATGTTATCAATTTGTATGGCAGGCGAGAAAGGACATTCTGAAGATCCACACCAGACAGTGGGATCCACCACCCTCCGACACTTTTCTGGAAGAGTTGGCAGATAAATGCGTTGGTATGTTCGCATATGATGGTCCAGCAGCTTGAAAAATACACATCTTGTTAAATGTCACCAGTACATATAACAATTGCATTAGATAAAAATTGTCAATACTGTATAACTTGGTATGAAGAGAAAGACATTTTTTTTTTTTAAATCTTTTAGTGCAACATCTACTGAAAATTATACAGGTATGAGCCTAGGACAAACCGGTGTCTCACAACCAAAACTGTCCTTCATCTCCATTCAGATCATTTGCACAGGAACACTGGCACACAATTTGTCCACACCTACAACTACAGATTATATAATGATTGTCTACAATCTGTTTGCCAGGTTATTGCGGAGCAGACATCAAGGCAGTGTGTTCAGAGGCCGCCCTGTGTGCACTGCGGCGTCGTTACCCACAAATCTACTCCTCATCGCAGAAACTTGTTCTTGATGTGAACTCCATCGCTATCTTAAGCAAAGACTTCTTGTCCGCCATGTCCAAGATGGTCCCTGCTGCCCAGAGGTACAACCAAACTAACTGTATATTGTAAAAGGAAAAAAAAAGAGTGTAACATTATTGTTACATTTACAGTGCCTGGTTCTTGCATATGGTTGTCTTAAATATGATGCTGATTGTGATTCTTAGGGCAGTAGTGTCACCAGCCAAGGCCCTGATACCTGCTATTCGTCCTCTGCTGAGTGCCACCCTACAGAACATCCTCCACACTGTCAGCAGACTGTTCCCGCATGCTGAGCAGGGCTTAAAGAGGAAGAGAGAACTAGGTGCAGGTTTGCTTTGTCTTGTTCTTTTGTTGTGGTTTGCATTCATTTATTCTGGCAATCGTCTGTTCTGTTCATTTAACCAAATTATTAGTTGATTGTTCCTTTACCAACCCCTTTTGGGGCATCCGGAGTAACTGCTGTACTGTGTTTCGGTGTGCGTGTTTATTTCCAGATGTGGCCTGTGGTGTGTCTGAGGATGATCTGATGTTCAGTGAGGAGGAGGACTCAGAAGTCTGCCCCAATGGACAGACCTCTCACTCCCAACTCACACCTGCTGTCCAGGGACTCCTCGACCTCAAAAGGTTGGTTAGCCATTGTTCAGGAGGCAATGTTATGCAGGGGTTCATAGAGCTCAACAGTGACAGCCCACCTGTTGAACGGCTCTGGTTCCAGAAGTGATTTTCCCCCATTTAATTGCTCCATTGACCTTTCAGAAAATGCTTCTATAAAGAGTGTTAAGCCTGGAACCAAGCCAAATAAATATTGTTTTACATAATTTCTTAATTTAAAATTGTAGTCCTAATGTCCCAGTGACTCAAATCTTTTTTTTGAAGATCTTTTAGGCAAATTAGCCCTTGAGCCCTTTCCTACCAGTTTACCCATCTCAGTGTCTCTGTCATCTCTCTGTGTGTAGCAATGTGCTGAGCTACCCGACCTCCTACCGTCCCAGGCTGCTGTTGGAGGGCAGACTAGGCTCAGGTCAGAGCTCCCATCTGGCTCCTGCTGTCCTCCACGCTCTGGAGAAATTTACCGTGTACACACTGGACATGGCCGTGCTGTTTGGAGCCAGCGCAACTGCACCGGAAGAGACTTGTGCTCAGGTAAACAAGAACACTATGCAAAATAATGCACTGGTAAATTGTTATTTGGTACATATTTAGTTACGTATAACCAGTCATGAGATGTCTTCCAGTTGGGCATTTTGCATTTAAACAGAATCAGGCCTCACACACAACTGATGTGGACTAGAGGTAGTCTCTACTCTTGCAGCCTTGTCAAATTCAGTGTGTTCTTTTCAGTGGACTTCACTGGCCAAAGTGGCTGCCACATTGACTGTAGTTCATGGGCCCCACCTCCTTACATCGTGGGCAGTGGGGATAAATATGTACTACAGACAGATACTCGTATCAAAGAGCTACGTTAATGGCAGTGGTGAATGAGTCATTGCGTTACCAAAAGTGATGTCTGGAAGTTGCTTATTTATTATGAACAGCAGTCAAAAAAAAAGATCATTCTCTACTTAGTTTATATGAAAACTACTTTATATGAAACGTTTGAACACTAATGCTTTAAATGTACTGGTGATTTTGTATGTCTACATTTTACCTTTGGTATGTCCTTTGGGTTACAGGTTTCTACTACACCCTCATATGTTTTTTATATTTCTTCACTGTGATTTGTATTCATGTGTGTGAAACAAATAAACGTAAAAGTTTAAATGTACAATGACGTGAAATGGAGAAAACCAAACAAATCCTCACTTTCGAGAGAGGCTGTAACCTGGAAATGTGTTTTTTATACGTGAAATGATGTAAACTATTATCGATACACTGTCCTTAACTCTGTAAGGTCCTCATCATACCTGTTGAGTTATGCAATGAGACTCTATCATCCCGTCAAATTGATCCCCATCTTATATTCTATGAAAGTGCCACTGTTATGTACACTCTTTTGTTGATTTACATCCAGTTTTAAATATCCATATCATATATTAATGTTTCCATATCATATGTTCTGCAGATCTTTGTTGAAGCAAAGCGGACCTCTCCCAGTGTCCTGTACATCCCTCACATCGGACAGTGGTGGGAAACAGTGGGTCCGGCCTTAAGAGCCACCTTCCTCAGCCTGCTCAGCTCCATCCCTGCCTTTGCTCCTATTCTGCTTCTGGCTACGTGCAACCTGAAATATGACCAACTCAGTATGGAGGTATGGAAAGAAGAATGATACATGAGGGCATAAGAACATAGTTGTGGTGTGAAATTAAGATTTCATGCCATCTGATGTACTATTCTGTGACAGATGGACACCGTACTGATCTACAAGCCTTCTCTCACTTTTCTTGTCTCAGGTGCAGGAGCTGTTCCGGATGGAGTACGGAGAGGTTTTTCACGTCCAGGTTCCCACCAGCAGAGAAAGAAGAAACTTCTTTGAGGATCTAATCCTCACTCAGGCTGCCAAAGCCCCTGCCTCAAAAAAGAAAAAGCTGGTG
Source organism: Perca flavescens (assembly GCF_004354835.1). NCBI lineage: Eukaryota > Metazoa > Chordata > Actinopteri > Perciformes > Percidae > Perca > Perca flavescens. The sequence goes on from NC_041336.1 coordinate 28,416,231, forward strand.
AGAAATAGACAAGTTTATAATAGATACTGTAATAGCATTGTGTGATCTGTAGTTAAAGTGGGCAGGGTTGATTTCTTGTTCCTAAAAAAACAAAGGAGAAAAAAAGAAGATGCTGATATTCACATTCAACCCAAATAGAGCAGGATACAAGCTGCTTCAGGTGGAGGATGTTGGAGCGTAAATACAGAGAAGAGAGTAAGGATGTCTGCATGCTGAAAGTCAATGTGATACTAATGTGCGTTGTGTAGTACTATGTTAGTTTAATTCACTTCTGACTTTGTGTTTATCAACTCCACTTTCTTCAGTGCTCAATGCATTGGAGGTGCTTCCTGTCGCCCCTCCACCTGCACCACGTCAGCTGACAAAAGAGGAGACCCAACGATTGGACGAGCAGGAGGAAGATACCCTCAGGGAGCTCCGCCTCTTCCTGCGTGATGTCACCAACCGCCTGTCCCAAGATAAACGCTTCAAGGCTTTCACAAAGCCTGTGGATTTAGAAGAGGTAGCTGTTCCATTATATTATATTATTAATTTCATATTTCCTAATAAAGCCTTACTACCCAGTTTGTACTCACTGCAGCCTCTTTGTCATGTGTTTTAGGTGCCAGATTACGCTGAGGTGATCGAGAAGCCTATGGACCTGTCAACAGTGCTCTCTAAGATCGACCTCCATCGGTATGGGACTGTCAAAGAGTTCCTCCAAGACGTGGATCTCATCTGGCAGAATGCCCTCGAATACAACCCAGACAGGGACCCCTCAGGTACACACAGTGATATACTAAGCATCCTCACAGAGAACATATACAATGTAATGCAACAAGTTTCATTCTTGCTTGTTTGAGTGAGTGTATGTGTGCGTTTCCTCCAGACCGTCAGATCCGCCACAGAGCATGTGCATTGAAGGACACCGTCCATGCTATCATCAGAGATGAACTGGATGAAGATTTTGAGAAGATTTGTGTGGAGATCAAAGCGTCGCGCAGCACAAGAGGTAAATGCGATGTGTTTTTGTGTATGCATGCATACAGTTAGAAAGTAAATATGTGATGTTTGACGGTCAACATTGTCCTAGCCTCAGGGATTACAAAGACATTCTGTGTGATCCCAGCTTTTAAATATTAACCAGTAAGGTACTGTTCATTTCTTATTAAATGGGCTACCGGAGGAGTTTTGGGATCTTTAGTCAAAGTAGACTTGACCCTCCCTTCGCCAACGATACATTTTTCTATGACCCTCCATAATGATTGGGGAAAAATAGGCATGACTCTCCCCAACAATTTATCGATGCCTTCTGTACTGGTTGGCGCTTGGCAAAGATGTACAGATAGCCACTGTTTTTTTTACAAACATGAAATACGTGACTTAACCTCTGCTTTTTCATCTTACACATCACACTCCTCTGTTATGGTGTGGTGGCCATTTCAGTAGATTTATTCACTAACATAGTTGTGGAAGCACAATAAGCATGGAAACTAAATGCACACTTCCTGCATTACTTCAAATACTAAGTTACTCCTCTAGTAAACTAGTATTCACATGAAATAAAACATTGAGACCGTTCAACAAAGCACACTGGGTAATAAGAAATTCAACACATGAACTGGTTGCTATGGACTCGTCACTAGGCTTCCTCAGTCATTGTATATTTTAGCATATAGGTAAAGCTGCCAAAGCTGAACATTATCCAAAACTCGATTTCTCAGACGATGTCAATTTGGGAGCTTGCATGCTACCACTCCTTCCTTCTCAAATGTGGTTTGCACAATTTCAAATCACCGGGACCCAGGTGCGGAGCTGTGGCCTGTCAAATCAGAAATTCAAAGTGTGTTGGTGTGCAAAGCGCTGCAACAATCACAACAACCATGGATTGCTGTTGTGGCCAACAACTGGAAACTTTATACATTGTTTGTCTGCTATTTCATTACTAAATTCACTTCTGAGACTTTTTTTATGCAGATAAATCAACTATGGAGAGCTCAAATATGGGTCGTTTTACGAAACTCGTTGGCTAATTGCAAATTTGGTCCGACTGTGTCAGAGTTCAGAAGCTCCACAGTCTGACGTGACAGCCGGTGGGTGCCTGCCAGGGTCGCTGGTTTGCCGCCCAGCCTGTCCACCTTTTTTTCCCCAATCGTTCTGTTTAAATAACTCGACACACTCAAACCTGTGGTTTTTATGGCTGGGTATCGTTCAGAATCTTTCGATCCGGTGCCAATTTCGATACCGGTTCCTAACGATACTTTTTTCAATACCATATGTTTTAAAATCCATTTCAACATCAACAAAAAACCCACACACACGCATCAGGCAGAGGAGAGGGAGAGCAGCGTCTGACAGGGCAGAGAGATACCAGAGAGTCTCCCTTTGACAGTCTTGTAAATAAATTATAACATGTATATTAGATCTGTCAGTCTTCCTCTATCATAGGCGCCGATTTATGTTTTCCTCTGTGGGTGCTCATTGGCGCACCCCTTTTAAAAAAAATTAAAATAAAAAAAGTAGTCAAAATATTTTGCATTTCAGAACCTTAGGAAATGACTGACACAAACGCACACGCCAATTAACTCGATAATAAAGCCGTAAAGTAGGCTGTCTTTCAATTCAGGACAGCGCCACTTCTCACAAATACAGATAGGATTGGAGATAAGAAGTTTAACTGAAACGTAACCGCGATCAGTGCTCACACGCTCCACTCAGCCCCAACTGCAATGTTTAATTTTAAATGAATGTAGCCTACTGGCAGTCTGGCACACGTGGATGATCAGTATTTTCTGTGGGTGCTCGAGGCAATGTAAAACCTTTGAGCTAGTCAGCTTCATTATATTCCATCTTCATGTCAGTGATGATACTTTGGCAACAGGTGGCGCAGTTTGCTATAGGGCTGCATTCTCAAAGATATAATAATAATAATAATAATACATTTATTTGATATAGCACCTTTTACAGACAAAGTCACAAAGTGCTTCACATGATAAACATTTGTACAAATACAGTACAATCCAACAGAAAATAAACTGAGGAAAAAAGAAAAGAAAGCAACTCCAAACTTGTGTTGCTGTCATGTTTTTTTGTTTGGTAAGACCCATCTGCTAGTGATGGGGGCCTCAACAAAGAATAAAAAGACATGATCTTCCCCTATTTTACTCCGGTGGTCCATTCCATAAATACCGAACGGTCCCTAAAGATCACTTTAGTTACCCAGGGACAGACTCTGCTTACTTATCTATTTTGTCATTTAAGTCGCTCAACTTCTCACATAACTGCACAATTGCGTCCACTTGAACCAGACCTCCAGTTCCACAATGAATCGTGTTTCTCAAAGGTGTAGAATTGCATTGTGCTTTCTTTTTCTTGACTACTTCAGATTGCTCCACTGCCCGGTTTGCTCCATCCTTCTACCACGTCCTTCCCAAACAGTCGAAGTCTCCTGCTGAGGCCAATATCATCGACATGACCCCACAAAGAGAGACGGCCGGGCCCACAGCTGCAGTCACTCCCACTACAAGTGCCTCTGCTGTTACAACGCCTAAAAACTCAGGTAAAAACTACTGCAGATAACAAAACAAAATAATTGCCTAAGAGCTATTGCAAAAACATCTTTATCCCCTTTGGTTTCTTCAGCTCAGAAGAAGAAAAGGCGGAGGAGTCGCTGGTCCACTGGTTCCTATTCAAAGAAGAAGTCTTCCTGCTCTCCTCACACGTCCAGAGATGATGCACACTCTGATGTGGAAGAGGAAGATGGGGACAATGAAGAGGAGGTTGAGAAGGGAGGAGGAGCAGAGTGTGATGAGCAGACTGGAGGAGAGGAGGAGCAGATGGTGGTTGATGTAGAGTCGGGGCCTGCACCAGCCCAGGAAGGTAGTTTTGGGCTCACTGCGAAGGAGCAGGAATGTCAGGAGGAAAGAGAGGAGGGGAGTCAAGCTGCTGAAGATAAGCTTATCCTGCGTGAAACGGGGACACCAGAAAGTGATGACCAGACAGAGAACGAAAAAGAAAAGGTGGAAAAAGCAGTCACAGATCAACCAGGTCAGCCAGAGGAAAACAAAGTGTTGACAAAAGCAGGAAATGAGAACAGTGAAACCATTTCAGTGAACACTAAGAAGGACAGCCACACTGAGACAGAAGGAGATACCCAGGGGCAATCCAACACAGAGGAGAGTAGTGAAGCTACTAGCCAAAAGCTAACAGAAACTGAGACTGAAAAATGTGTAACTGTAATACAGGCAGACAGGAACAACAAGGTAGTTACCATAGAGGAGGCAGAGCAGAACAGTCCTGCTGAACCAATGGAGGTGGAAGCAACAGATACCGCGACCACAGACACCTCTGCAGCTGTCAGAGGAGGAGAGGACACAGGCACAGGTTTGATATTACCCTTGTACTATACTTAAAACCTGGCTCTTTAACTTAATGTGTAGAGACAATATTCACTAACCAATCCCTTGCTAAAGAAAGTCAGTGTAGTGTTTCTAGAGACAGCGAGGTACAGTCCCAGTGTTTCAGAGTGAATGTGTCAGCAGACTGTCATCTACTATAGTGGTCTAAACACTTTGTGTGCATATTTTTGTGTCTCAGAGCCGAATGTGAGGCGCATAACTCGGGCTCTTAAGAACGCTGTGCTGCAGCAGCAGATGGTCGATGTGGACAAAGCTCTGCAGATCCTGGACCAGGAAACTCCCCCTCTGGTGGTGGACAGAGACAAATTAAAGGTGTGTGGGATATTGTGGGTGTCTGGCTCATTCTTGAGTCTTTTTATAGTAGGTGGTCAGATGGGTTTTCTGCATCTTGACTTTACTCATAGAAGCCCTAATAAACAGATGACAAGATGAGGCTACTTTGCATTATCTTTCCCTCATCCTGTACTCTTGGGCTTTTTCTCCATATGAGGGTATGACGATTGACAACTAAAAATGTAATCTGCATGTCATTCCTCTTTGTTTTGCCTTTTCTTCCTCATTTCCTCAGGAGCTGTTGGACAGAGTAGTGACGAAGACTGAAGGCTACGAGGTTTACAAGCTGGAGAAACTCTATGCTCTGCTCTGCCAGAGCATCTATAGACACAGACGAGACTACAACAAGGCTTCACTAATCCAGGTTAGTATTGGACTGTACTGATGAGAAGATGTAGCCTTTTTTTACTGGAGATATTCTGACTTGTCATAGCAAGAAAAGCACAGATGTGACTAATAACCTTAATGATGGCTGTAAATAAACCATGCCTTTGAGCCCAACAGCAAGGTCCTGATACACCTCATTATTAATGTTATTAGTTACATGTGTGCTTTTCCTGTGCTATGTGTCAAAATGTCTGCAATAAAGGAGATATTCCAGTTTTTTTTTCATATTTCAGTATTGCAATGGTATCTAAGAGGAGGGAAAGGTAAGGATTAATTATAGCCTTAACATAGAATATTGCCATTGTTATTAGGTATTAATTAAAATAATATTGTATATTACTAACACACAATAGATGTTACTTTTGCCTAAAGGACCTTAATGTTTCTAATCTATTGTCCTTTCCTGCTCTTCTCATTTGATTAGGAGTTGGAACAGGAGATTGAAGACTTCTGTTGACTTTTCTACAGGAAGAATGTGATTTTTCTTTTTTTAAATCATGTTCATCCTCTGAGCTATGTAAATATACATTGGTTCTATTTTCATAGAAATCTACAAGCACCTCTTTGTGCATTAGCTTAATATTTGTATTACCTCTTTTGTTTATATTTAATTAAATGGATTTCCCCTAAATGTCATTCTGTGACCATTTATGTGCTCATCACGTCATAGCTGATAGTGTGACCTTTGCTGTAACTTTTAGCAAACCCCGATTCACTTGGACACTGCAGTGTGTAGCGGGGAGGGGGTTGTATTAGAAAGTATCATGATTGGTTCCTGGAAACAGTTATGTTGTATTGTGCACATTGTACACATTTAGCAGCCTGTGTTATGAGTTATGGGTGTTGTGGTTGCATTATGAGAGCAGTATGATTCAAGGTTTTTGAAGTCTCACCCATTTAAAAGTCCTTATATCTCTGTATCTGCTGCATCATTTACCATTTTATTTAATCTTTCTCTAACAGCGCCCCAACTTAATGGAGTTGCAATACTAAATTGTTCCATATAGTGAAAAAAATCCCTTAGTCACTTTATTTATCTGCAATAGCTTCTCACAAAAAAGGTGTGCAGTTGTTTGTAAGTCCCACAGTGTTCTACCAGTCATACACTGCACCCTTGTCTAATGTTCATTTTCTGCATTTTGGGATATTAATTTTTACAGCCGCAGGCTAGTAACTTATACCCTAATAACAAGTTATCTTCTGATATTTGTCCATCCCTGTGGTGGTAGTAGTTTTTAACCACTCTTTTAACTCTGCTAGTTAACACTACAATATAATTGTACTTTCGCACAGGTATTACTATATAATAAGGCGTTTGCAAAGCCGTGTCAAACAAGATGTAAAAGCCAATTACGGTGTAGCCAAGTTAAAAATACATTGGAAGTAGTCGAAATAATCAACGGAAACTTCTAAACCGCAACACAAGACAAGATCAACATTGCAATTTTAGTGTTGTCCTCAAGTAGCTTCCCACACTGCCCTGACAGGTCATGTAAGGACATTTTGGCAGACAGCCGGGTAGGCAATCGAATTAGTTTACGGTCCGCATTAAACATCCTTCAATACCACATTTTATTTCTGGTCAGCGCGTAGCTCAATCCATCTCGTAAAGTGCATATTGTAATAGTAGAATTGTTTATTTTTGCTAAATTCCCGAAATTATTAGAGCGCCAAGAGTCGCTGACGAATGACGTCAGGACGTATTACATTGAATGATGACGCCGTTTGATCATTAAAAAAATCAGCCGTTAAAAAATATCAGAGAATTATCCTAGGTCAGCAAACTAACTCAGTACCAACGGCCACGCCATGGGTGTAACTACCGTGTTTTTGAATATATAACCTTCACAAAGACGCGACCTGGGCATACAATATACAACGTTAGGAGAGAGATGTCCGGTGTTTCCAGCATCTGCAGACCGGAGCCTTAGACCGGTCCGTCTGTCTGCTTGCCTCCCTCCGCTGGGCTTTGGAGACCCGCAAACACAAAAAACGTTAACACTAGCTATTGTAGTCCCGGCCAGGCTGGGGCTGAATGGTTAGCCGGGGAAGGAGAGACGTCGACACACACCACCAGACAGAACCTGAAGGCTGCCCTGCCGAGACCCAGGAAATTACTCCTCGCCTCGTCTCGACAGCCTGGTAGCAACACAGTGCACATTTCAGTAACGATAGTTCCAGTAAGTTTACCGCCAGACATGATCAATAATAATGACTGCCCCGGCTAACACCGGCTAGGTGGCCCACCTCATATACATACTAAATGCTGTGGAGCTAAGTTAGATGTCCTTTTATGTTAATGTGTTGCTTTAACGTTACTTTAATTATCTCGAATTAGCTAACTCACCCCTCCAAATTTTATTAATGCGCTAACTGTTAATGCAAATGATCTCATGATGGCAGTGTAGCATAGCATAACGTTACTGTACACAGTTAACGTTATTGTTAACGCGTTCTATCTAGTTAATAGACTTTACCAGCAATAAGTCATGAACCCCAGACATATTAAAGTGGACAATTACACATTTAAAATAGATACGCAAATATTTGCACTAACCAGGTAGCTAATGTGTGCCAAATGTGAAGTTAAGATGATCTAGCTAAGTAATATCCTTAAATGTATTCGGATATCATTTGGGCCCTGCTACTGTTGGAATACCAATAAACTGACTTAAGTTGGGTGTACCCTGATACACTCCAATATATTGTAAATGAATAGGAATTAGCCTACACATCAATTAATTAAGGTTTGAGTGACAATTCAGTACTATAGTTAATGTCTTTCATGTGGAATAATACTGTGTTAGGATTTTACAAAACTCAGTTGTCTGAATTAATGACTTCAAATATAGGGATGCAACGAGTATTAGTATCTAGAGACCAATGATCTTCCTATTGCTGGTTGTGTCTGACCAACAATTCAGAGATATTCAATTGTATTCAAATGTAATGCATGCATTTGATAAGATGAAACCAGCAAATGTTTAGTCTTTTTTTGCTTTATAAATTAAAAAAATTTGCATACAGAAGTGATGTAGTGCTTAGGGTGGTACAGTACACACATTTATACAACATAGGAAAAAGTGAAGAAAAAAAAACTTATGTTAGCAAGATAAGCTGTATGACAGTTTAAGTGTAAAGTAGGGCTGAATAATTTGGGGGGGATCTAATTGCGATTTTCCTACCAGATATTGCGATTATGATTCAATTTGTGTTTTTTTAGCTACATATTGCACCTTCTATGATCATGTTAATTAAAGTAATAAAAAATAAATGAAAGATCCACTGAAAATAGTAAACAATCTGTGATATGTAACACTATTCCAGCATTAATCTTATGAAAAAACAGTAAGTCTAATAATGAAAAGAGGAATAAAAAATGTTAAATCAAATCTTACACCAAACATTCAACTAAATATTTCACGTTTGATTAATCATGGTCTTTATGATCAGCTAATTGCATTCTTTCAATTTGAAAACGATTAATCGTTCAGCCCTAGTGTAAAGTACCATGTTTTTAGTGGATATAATAAACAATTTGTTGGATGTGCAGTCTTATTGAATTCCAGAAATAATTGAATAGATATCCATATATATTGTTGTTCTACTATATCATGGTTATAAGTAGGTTTAAAACTTAACTACTGATACATCTTTTGGTTATTGTTATGGTCATGGCATTGTCATAAAGCACAAGAGCTTAAAATTGCTTCTTGTCTAAGTAAGTCTAACTCTAAATCCTAATGGTAATCAGTTTCTATTGATAGGAAGCAGAAAAGCCAAACCACTCCTGTGAAGCTGCATTTTATAGGACTTAAAACCGAGGAAAGCTAATCGTCGAAAGAAGTGTTAGGAATAAAACAAATCCCTTGTTTAAGAATTAAACAATCCCTTGTATGACATTTGCATATTTGTTATGTTTCTTCCACCAGAAAAAAACATAATTCAAGGACTTGGGCATGTGAACCCAAACACCTAAGACATGTGAGTCTCGACCTTTCTGTCCCAGATCTTCTTTACCCTGAGTAGAAGTTGAAGTTTGACAATGTCGAGCCGCCGGAAATCGACCACACCTTGCATGGTGCTGCCCACTGATGTGGTGGAGCAGGAAGAGGTGGAGGAGAAAACCGAGAGGACAAAGGAGGAGGAAGAGGAGGAGGAAGGGAAGAAGAAGGAGGGAGCAGAGGAGTTGGGTCAGGCAGTAGTGGTTGTCCCCACCCCTCCAGATACCGGTAAGATTTCTTTGGGCCCATTCTCCCCAAGTGTACACAACAATGGCACTTTTTTAGCCTGAAATATGTACAAACTGTCAATGAATATATTATTATTATTATTATTATTATTATTATTATTATCATCATAGATGAGCCCAATCTCTCTGCTGTAGAAGACAGCGAAGTCCTCGCTCCCTCACTAAAGCTCAGCTCTACAAACCCTCCTGAGGATCCAAGCAGCGAACAGCCGCCCCAGGAACAACAGTATGATACACCCGAGGAGGGAGAAGCAGACCCTGCCACGGTTGCTGCCATTTCCCTCAGCAAGACCCCCATCATGAGGATGAAGACCAAATCTGAACCCAAGAGGATCGCCGTGTCCCTGAAATCAACAGACAAAGCGGTTGATGGTTTTGGAAGGGGTGGTGAGGGAGAGGTGGGAGGAGATCAGGAGCCCATTGAAGCTCCTCTCGGGCCTATGACGCCCGTGGAGATGCTGCTGCACGACTCCATGAAGCTCGGGGGAGGGGGCTTGCTGGTCAGCCCATACTCAGAGCAGCAGAGAAAATCAGCAACTTTAAACCCCACAGTTCTGCCTGCTGGCCTGGCACAGGTAGAAAGTCTTGATTATTAATGATTAAGTAGACTCATTGCAGCAGTATGGGTGTAAAAATACTTTTATTATATACAGTACATTTACCCCTATCTGTGAAAAATGAATGCATGTTTTCAGACTCAACAGCGTTCCTGCACACCTAAAAACGGCTGGGAGGCTTTAGATAATGGGTGGCCTTAATGTTAAATATCCCCAACAGAAGGGTTGGATGTCAACTTCCCAGAACAGCAGCCCTGCAGCTGATAGATATTCATTGTCTTGTTCAGAGACACTTTGGCAGGACAGCAGCCAAAAAGACCTCAGAGCAGTGTCTCACCTTTCCCACCATGTAGCATTATCTGTCCAGACCTTTTTTTCATTTCTCCCCGTCTTCCTTTATTTCAGGTGCTTTCTGCTTTCCAGGCCCAGCAGAGTGCAGCAGCAGCTCAGCCTCAGCTGCTAATTCCCCTCAGCAGCATCCCATCCTACAGTGCAGCTATGGACACCAACCCCCTGCTGGGCAGCACATACAAGAAGTTTCCTTACCCCTCCATGGCCGAGATCAACAGCCTGGCAGCACATACACAGTTCACAGAGGAGCAGATCAAGGTAGAGCAAAGTTGGCTGTGGTTTTCAGTAGATTACCTCTGCTGACAAAGGATCTTGTTTTCACCCCTGTGTCTGTTATAAGATACATGTACATCAAAAAACTTCAAATAGAAGCTCCTTACTCTGCATATTACTATGTATATATTATTTATTAAGTAAACATCCACCTCAATCTTGATTTAGAATTTAAGTCTGAAGTATACTAAGTATGGCCTTTTTGCCTATTTTGTAAATGGTGGAGTCAAATGTACTTGATCTCCACCCAGGTGTGGTTCTCAGCCCAGCGGCTGAAGCACGGTGTGAGCTGGACTCCAGAGGAAGTGGAGGAGGCCAGGAGGAAACAGTTTAATGGCACGGTGCACACGGTGCCTCAGACCATCACTGTCATACCTGCTCACCAGCTCTCAGCAGCTGCCAACGGCCTGCAGTCCATTCTTCAGACCTGCCAGATAGTGGGCCAGCCCGGCCTGGTATTCACACAGGTAGGTAAGGAAAGAAAACACGGCTTTGAACTGCCTTGCCTGGAACCCAGTGACCTTAAGACATATGACTCTGATATGCTTTAGTTAGATATAAATCGACCTGGGTCATCTGCTTTGGTTTAGCTGGTCTCGTTTGACATCACTCAACAAAAGTCAGCCTGGCATGGCTTGAGTTTAATTTTAACTTTTAAACAATTTAGTTGTTGCAACTTTGGATTGGACATGACTTGCTGTATGTCTGTCACTCTGCCTCAACTATTGATACTGAATTAGTAGTTTAAATAGGCAGTAATGGCTTAAGAGTGAAGCCATAATAGATCACAATTAACAATGTCAAAGCCTGTGTGTTCCATGAGCTGTGAAATTAATAATAGTAATACATTTTATTTATAACGCACTTTACATATCTCAAAGTGCTGCAGGGTAAAAGCATCAATATAATAGACAAATAAAGCATTAAAACGGGAGACTAAAAGCAGCAACCAGCGAGTTTAATTAAAAGTCATAGGTATTGCTAAAAAGAAATGAAACATTTTCTTTGCTTTAATAATGTTTTTATTAGGGCTGCACGATTAATCGCGATTTTATCGAAATCGCAATGATTTTATGATTTCATGTAGGTTACAAAATGCTAACCATATTGCCTGTTAGCAGATAGGTCTACTGTAGGATTGTGGGATGTCTCTAATTTACTTTTAATGATCTTGCAGTTGGAGTGGCCAAAAGAAAAATATACTGTATATAGTTAGCTCAGACTCACTCAGGGCTCTTTTCATACAGTAAACTAAAGTGTTATAGATCATGGCTACAGTCACTTGAAACTATAAATACATCCCTGTTTGGCTATCTGGCTCATCCTCCCATTCTGTGTGTCATTATTTTCTCTCTCTGTGTAGGTTGGCCCAGGAGGGCACCTTCCAGTGACCAGTCCCATCACTCTGACAGTGGCAGGGCTGCCCAGCCAGTCCCAGAGCTCCAGCAGAGTTTCCTGCCAGCCCACCCCATCAAACAGTGAGCTGAAACGGGCTACTACTGTTCAGCCTCCCTCTCTTTCTCCACAGGTAGGGACAACACTTTTTTGCTCTTGTGCTCTCAATTGTGTTACGCCAGCTTTTTTTTAATTTTAGCCCAATCAGTGCACAAAATTACAACATGGTGTCGCTTTCAGTAGTATGTAATGTGTGTCTGAACTCAAAAAAGTTGCACACATCTCATCTGTAGTCATTTTTGTCCATGTATTTGTTATGTCTGCGTGCAAAATGGCAGTATAAACGCATATTTAATATATAATTCCCTTCCCTTTCTAAGGAAAACTCTGCCCTCAGTGCTGACACATTCAGTTTGCGGCCGAAGAAGTCCAAAGAGCAGCTGGCAGAGCTGAAAGCCAGCTACCTGAAAAACCACTTTGTCACTGATACAGAAATATCCCGGCTGATGAAGCTCACCAACCTCACAAAGGGAGAGATCAAGAAATGGTTCAGTGACACCAGGTACAACCAGCGCAACTCCAAGAACAGCAATGTCATAGTTTTCCCTGACGGAGGGGGCAGAGGAAGTGGCAACTGTGGTAGCAGTGCTGGCCCCACCATTATTATTGACTCAAGCGATGAGACCCCCACATCTCCCCATTGTCCGCGCACCCCTCCTGTGAAGGAGAAGGAGACACGGCCCAAAACATGGAATCCGTTCCCAGATTTCACCCTGCAGAAGTTTAAGGAGAAGACTCCAGAGCAGCTGGTGGTGCTGGAGGAAAGTTTCAAGAAGAGCGGCACCCCATCAGATGAAGAACTGAGCCGTCTGAGAACAGAGACTAAACTGACGCGGAGGGAGATTGATGCCTGGTTCACTGAGAGACGAAAGATGCCGTCTGTCAGTACTTCCCCCCCGGGTTCTTCAGAGGGAGGAAAGATGGAGGTAGACGGAGGAAAAGCAGGAGAAGGAGCCACTTCTTCTTCTCCTTCTGCTTCCTCGTCTCGTAAAGGTAGCCAAACTCCTCCTGGCGGTCGGAGCAACAAAGACGTGAAAGATAAGAGTAAAAAGACTCCGGAGCAGCTCCATATTTTAAAAAGTGCCTTCGTGCGGACCCAGTGGCCCACACCAGAGGAGTACGCCCAGCTGGCAGAACAGAGCGGCCTCCCTCGGTCCTACATCGTCAGCTGGTTTGGGGACTCTCGGTACTCGTGGAAGAACAGTAACCTGAAATGGTTCTTCCAGTACCAAAGTGGCAACGTCGAAGGGCCAAGCAGCGGTGGAAGCAATAAAATGGGAAGCAGCAGCAGCGCCAGTCGAAAAAGACGAAGCCGAAATCGTGGTTGGGGGCGGTCCCGAACCAGAAAGCAGCCAAGAAGATCTGCCTCCTGCAGTGCAGATGTGGATAGATCTCCCCCGTCAAAGAAATTCAAGAGCGGGAGGGAGATTCTGAGGGAGTACTACATGAAGCACCGCTTTCTCAATGAGCAAGACCTGGATGAGCTTGTCACCAAGACCAACATGAGCTACGAACAGGTAAGGACATGGGATACGACTTAGGTTTGTGTCATTGTTTCCTGTCATTGTAACCCTACATATGTTCTTTTTTCTTTACATTTGTAAAAAAATGATCAAAGTTGGCCTTAGAAATCTATTGTAAAAATTAGGAATGCACAATATATCGTGTTTTTTTTTTTTTTTTTATCACCATCGCAATATCAACAGGCACAATAAACATTGCGAAAGGCTGCGACATATCGCAAAAGACACTCAGTGATTTTTTTTTGTTAGGTGTAAGAAAATAGGAGAAAACTGCACTTTATGATGTAACTCTCATGGCTGGGTTAGCTCAGTTGCTAGAGCAGGCGCACATATACTGAGAGGTTTATGCCTCGACGCAGTGGTCCAAGGTTCGAGTCCGACCTGTGACGATTTCCTGCATGTCTTCCCCCTCTCTCTTTCACATCTAGCTGTCCTATCCATTAAAGGCGGAAGAGTCAAAAAAAAATGTAACTCTCTTTTAGTGGTGTCTTTTATATTCAATTCAATGTTGTTCAATAACATTTTTTTTTTGGATGGGATTTCCTTTCATTTGTTTAAAATTCAACAAGCAATTTGTTGTATTTTAGTAGAATACTGAAAGCAGCAGAAATGCAGAACTGAGTACATTTAAGTATCCGTTTATTTATTGCAAGTAATATCGTTATCGCAATATTCTACACCGTTATCGCATATTTTCCTCATTCACTAAAAGGTTCTTGCACTCCAGGAAGTCTTGTGGACCAAAGCCTCTGAAAGAACTCACTCTGTTAATGTTGTAGTCCTCAGTCCTTCATGAGGTAAAATGAACTTTGAATGCCCAGAAATATCACACCGAAGACGTGAGCTTGGTGCCCTAAATGGTAGCTACATCCATGCGTTCATCACCCAGTTAACGCGTTCCTCTCTTTGGTCAAAAGGTGAGGGAGTGGTTCGCCGAGGTCCAGCGGCGTTTGGAGACGGGGTCGGATCCCTTCCTGGAAGCGGCGGCGGCGGCAGGAAGGACAGACGGCGGCAAAACAGGAGAGGGAGGGGAGACCCAGGGAGAGGCGTCAACCGTCACCGCGGAGCAGCCCGGCATGGGGGTGGGAGACGAGGATGATGATGATGATGATGAAGGCGATGAGGACGACAACGCCGACGACACAGACGACAGTGAGGTTTGGGAGCCGTCGCGCAGCGTCAGGAAATCCTTGTCAGTCTCCGAAGACTAATGATTGTGGAAAGCAAACAACACAGAATGTTACAAGAGAAATATAGTTTTATGATCAATGGAAGACAGTTAACTCAACCAAGTCTTTTTGCCACTGATTAGCGAATGTACTCAACATGAATTCACTGTATTTTGAAACTATTTCTGATTACACGAGACTAACAGATGGACTATTAGCTTTAGCTCACTCTCTCAATGCTTACCTTTATTAACTGTAAGTCATGTGTAACAGTTTAGAGTTTAGAGTCATGGTAAAGAAAGAATTTTTAGCAAACTCTGGCACAGCAAACTTTGAACATCAAGTGCAATCTTCAAGCTGAAGAAGAAAACTGTTGAGTTGAAATAGTTACCCAAAAAAAGACTGTGTCCAGACACATCCGTACAATGGATTTCAAT
The DNA here is from genome assembly GCF_004354835.1 of Perca flavescens. NCBI lineage: Eukaryota > Metazoa > Chordata > Actinopteri > Perciformes > Percidae > Perca > Perca flavescens. The sequence goes on from NC_041336.1 coordinate 28,431,365, forward strand.
TGATGCGTACTGACTGTTGTAGAGTTCTAATGTCAGCCATCCCCCCCCCCCCCTTGTGAAATTAGCCAATCTTTGTTTGCTCAAATGAAACCAGTAAGGAAGTTGTATTTACAGGTGTGTGCTGCATATCCTTGAGAAGGAACCTGGAGCCCGTTCAATCTTCAATGTTATGAACGTTTCACCCCTGGTACCAAACTTAACCCCGAAATTCCACCAACTGCGGAACGGCTGCGGATTGGCTCCGCTGCGTGTCGGCTCCGTGCTCTGCCGTCCTTCACTACCCACCAGGTCCGGATTTGTTGCGGATCCGCAGACATTCTGCAGCCGGTGGAAATTGGGTGTAACAGCGCACACAGAAAAAAAGTGTGTTTACACAGGTGCTTAAAAACGTATCACAGCTAGATGTCACTGCTGAGCAATGTCCCCAATGAAACGAACAAACATCTATTTGTGGAACTGGTTGAATTTTCCCTGGTACAGTACATATTTGTTTTAGAAGATCATCGCAAGAACCGGACAATCAGCAGATTATTTGAGCCAACATGGATTGATAATGACTCTGAAAGTCTGGCATTTATATCTCTTAGACATAAATCGCTAGAACGATAAGAGAAAGTACCTTACTGCCGAATGAATGCCAATGCCGTGATGGTTTTAAACACAGGATGTCTACCCAAGTCTTCCCTTTACAGCAGCTTGTCGTTTCATTAGTATTACTAGTATTATAGATTTTTAACTGAACACATACAGATCTGATGGAAAATGCCACAGTATGTGTTTAGTATGCACTGCTAATGTTACATTCTTCAAATGTAAAATTTTAAACATATTTTTCAACTTTTGATAGAACACATCCTGTGCTATTGTGACCTTTTTAAAGGCGGATTGAGACAGTATGACACTGTTGTCCCAAAGTTGAATGTGTTGTCTCCTGAGCGGTGATCTGTTTGAGGCCGATGCACCATTTGTTAACCAACCAATGGCCACTGTGAGGCAGACATCTAGGTCCCCTGAAGTAATAATAGTAACGGAAATATTTTGCTGCAGTGTTTCATTAGAATTTACTTTTCTGATGGGTTGAAGGGATGGACTGAATTTTAAGATGGTGGAAATTTTACCCAAAACATAAGCACCAGCTGCATCTCCAGTGAAAATGTAGTGTAAGTCTACCCACAAGATATCACCCCCCAAATCACCCCCGACACCTTGCCTTTGAGTTTGGGCTCATCCGCTCATGTCAAAAGCAAGACCTGTGAATCAATCTGGGTCTTCTTGACCCTTACTTAAAAAAAAAAAAAAAAGACTGTTAAACAGTATTTCAAAAAATAATTAGATTTCAGTCTGCACTGAAGAGACAAACGTGAAGCACCTAAACTAAACTTTTTAAAAAATGCACTTTGTCCACTAGTGTACATAGTGGACTAAATCCTGATTTGGCACCTTAATCTCTTATTATACTATGGAATGGCTCTGAGAGACCAAATCGTTTTTTTATGAATACAAACTGAACCAGTATTTTGCCTTTTTTATCCTCTGTGTGTTTTCAGGAGGAGAAATCAATATATCCACTTTTTTAATAATATGTGTCGTTTCATAGTTGGATGTTTATTGTAAGGCTCAAACACTTACTAGAACGATCACCCAGCGCTTTCCTACGCTAAATTGCACAAGAGCCCCATTTCTAAGCTTTTCTCCTTTTTTGAAAATGCACACGTGTTATATTTGTTGTTATGTTTTGTACTGGTGCTTTAACCCATGGGAATTGTCTTCTATCTCTTCTTTCTCTGCTCCCACATTCCCCCTGTCTGACTCTTTACCCTTCTCCTCCAGTCAACTTTTGTAAAATGAATGCCTAGACTCATGATGTGCACTTCCCAAGACATGTTTCTGTAAATGTTAGCAGTGTCCTGTTGGTTCTGTCTCTTTCAATTGTCTACAACACAGACGGACCGAGAGACAGACAGACAGGGGCTAAAGGGACATCTTCAAAAGACTAAAACTGTTCAAAATCGCTGTAATGCCTGAAGAAAGAGCACAGCATTCCCTCAAAGTCTACCAAATAACGCTCCTCTTTCTCACTGTTCTCACGCTTTACCGCATTAAATTGACAGGACAGTGGACTGAAAACTGTCTCGACCACAATTCATCACAAAAAGGGGAGAGACTCTGATGAAGCTTTGCAGATAAACCTATGTGCCTACATGGCTCGTACGCTTGTTTGAACTGAATTTCACCAACTCTCGACAGAAGAGGATGACAGAGAATTTGTGAATGCTTTTTCGAAATCACATACTGTTGGGTGATTTTGAAGGAAGGCCTGTTCAAACTAAGTTGTGATGCATGACCGAGCTCTGCTAATGCTAAAAGATGCCTAGAAACTCTGAAGTTCAGATTAGAAACTTCTGTTGTAAATCCTTAAATGGATCCCTTGGTGTTCCGAAGTGTATTGTATTTTTTTAACCAAGCACTTGTCACACTGCATATTGGCACCTTCAGCTGTCCAAAAAGGATTTTAAACAACGTTGTCTGCTAGCCATAAACTAGCTAGAATAGCTGGTTTATAGCAACCAAAGGGGAGCTGAAACTTTTTGTTGGAATGTGACAAGTACTTGGCCATGAAAAATAAAACATTCAAAATGTTACGGTATACCTTTCGTCTAATACTGCATGCAATAACCAAGACAAACAACTGCTCATTTTGTACATACAATATTTTGGGTTGGTGTACTTGGCACAGTAAAAGCCTAATCTGGGACTCTTTGTATAGCTTTAATACTAGTTACTTTTCATTCTTGGACTTTTTTTCTCAAAAAAAAAGAAAGATGGACATATTTTAGTAATTTGCTCTGAACTACGTTATCACCACAACAATGACAGTTATGATACGGCAGCCATTTTGTGCCCTATTGGTGAATCTTGGTTCTTTGAGGGCTAATTTGAGCACACGCTACAAACTGGTTGTCCGCAACTAGCTTGTTTTAGTCCACAGATTAGGCTTCATCCTGCCCCCGGGTATCCAGCCCAGTCTTTTACAGCATGCTCTGTCTTTACTATAGTCAGTCTGTTTTGAATGGTTTTATATGTTTCTATCTATGAAAACTGTGTCTTTACAACTCTTTCCAGACATCAGTGGATTGCTTGTTAATGAGACAGAATCATACGATATGTACAATAGAGTAGTGTTTTTGAAATAGAATCAGTTTTAATGATCAGCCAGTGTTGCCCAAGTGGCTTTTTTGGTACTTTGGTTTCAAAGAATATAGAATCAGAACTCAATAGAAAAGACATGCGCTCAGTTGAACAAATTGCTAAAACTAATTTCCTGTTGTTTTTTGTTTGTTTGTTTTTTTGCTTGCTAATCATGCTTTCAAATTTAAGAATCTAGAACCATGCTGTTTTTATAAAGATACATTCATTGTAACAGAAAACTAATTTCAAATCAACACAGTTGCTTAAAGGGGCACTCCACAGATTTTACACGTGAAGTTTACTCGTCATGAGAAGTATTAGTCAGCCTATGAAAAACACAGTTGAATAATGTATTCTGTGGCTCTGGAGGGAGCTTTCATAGTGATGTCATTAGGGTAATCTCAGATTTGAAAATCAAATTACAACAGTGAACATGCACTATAAATTGTAGATGTAGGGGTAAAAAGTAGGTTTTTAGAAGGTAAGGTGAATCTAATGAAAGACAATCTGTTGCATTATAGGAAATGTAGGATCTTGTGTTTTTGGAACATGACCCATTATAGAGACTAAAGATCTAGATAATTCAGCCTCTGCTGCACACATTTTGACAATTTTTTTTTTTTTATCTGTCTCTTGTGTGAGTCCCCCAAAGGCAGTACTTAAGCTGGGGTACCCCTTTAATGACGTCATGTCCATTAGACAACAGGTAGAAACAGAAGCAGCCTGGCTCTGCTGCAATATAACTGTCTAATAAACCTGTTATTTTAAATAATAAACCTTCTACTTTAAATATGAATCATGTATCTAAATAGTTTTCCTATCTGTATCTGTCACATTGTGATCGGCGTATTTTACCTGATGTCCTATTGTGCACATGTCATATCTGTATCCTTTGCTATACTCCTGTTATAGTCCTTATTTGTTTTCTGTATTTAGACAGATAGTTGGTTGAATGTTTCTTACAGCAATCAGAGATTCAAATGTTTTCACTATACAGCAGCCAGCTTTTTTTGGCAAAAAAAACTAAACCTTGTCAGAATTGTAATATACTGTATGTATAAATGTTTGTTTTTTTTTAAACTCCATTACAGTGGAAATTTCCCCTTTTGGTTTTTCTGCTCTAATTTCTATCTGTTAACAGTTTTTACCCCACGTTATTGCTTCTAAAGAGTGTGCTTTGCTTTTAACCTTTTTTCTCTTTGTTCCTGCTTCAAAACAACTTGTATTTCCTGACCTGTTTTACCGAATGATGACAGTGATCTCTCAGCTCCTGTGTTAAGTTACAGTTGGTTCCGTAGACACAGATACTGTAGGAAGAATACAATGATTTAACTGTATACTCTTATTAAAGGTTTCATTTTGGGGTGGCAGTAGCTCAGTCAGTAGGGAGTTGGGTTGGAAGCCGAAGGGAGGCTGGTTCAAGTCCCCATACAGACCCAAGTATGGTGGTGGACTGGTAGCTGAAGAGGTGCCAATTCACCTCCTAGGCACTGCCAAGGTGCTCTTGAGCAAGGCACCGGACTCCCAACTGCTCGGAGTGCCTGTCCATTGACAGCAGCAGCCCCCTCACTCTGACATCTGTGTATTTCAGGCCTGTGTGTAATGTGGATTCTAATGACAGAGTGAAAACATTGTAATTTCCCTTGTGGGATTAATAAAGTATAAACTATTATTATTATTTTAAAGATGACAAGTATTTACTTGTTTTAAAATGTCACTCCTGACTTTAAGTAACATTTTGTCCCCTAGACCCTAGACCCAAGCCGGGATCTTGAACTTGAGAATCCACCTTGAACTGATATGCCTTACCCCAGACTTACCCAGAACACCTCATTAACGACAAGAAGGGATTCCGGGAATGAAACTGACTTAATAGAGTTGATTTTTTTTGCAGGTAATGTAGGCAAAGATGTTGTTGTTGATGATGATGATGACCTAAAACTAAAACAAAACAGGACAAATTGGTGTTATTCTGTGTCCACGGAACTGACATTTCCATCTAAGTTATTCCTACACTCTGCCTGTACATCCGAAATGTGTTAAAAACTGAGAGAGTATCTTTCATAAACTTTGATTAAACATGATATGTATGTGCGCTCGCCTCTGGAGGCTTCCTTTAGAAAGCTAACAATTCCTTTTGCAGTCCCTGCAAACATCAGCTTGTAGCTACCAGCTGTGAGGCAGACAATTTGTGCAATGTTAATTTAAAACCCCAGCTTTTATTGAAGCTTGATTTATAGTCTGATTTAAAAGAGTTATATTTTATACTTGTTTGAGGACAAAACCCAATAAAGATTATAATAAAAAAATTCGATAAAAAGATGTGCACTTGTGAGCAACATTTTGCATGTTTTGCTTTGAATAAGTGTGAATTGAAGCAGTGGACTAAATACAGATGCCGAGAACAAACTACTGCATAGTGTCCCATTAAAACTATGACCCTAGGGTCAGTCACCATTTGTTACTTTGAATCACTGTAGCTACTTATTAGTCATTTTAGGAATTTATCATCACAGTTGATAGTATTAACAGTGTTTTAAGTAAACCACCAGTACCAGTTGTAGAAATAGTTGTTACTATTCTTATGTTCTTGGAGTCCATCAAAAGTCTGTCTGTTGAAATGTAACATGTAACTGACAATCAAATTTATTTTGTGGCAAACTTTGTGAATAGATTTGTATATATTTGTATCAAACTCAAAACTTCTCTGTTGAAGTGAATGCATACAATATCATGGGGCTGCAGAGGTGTTTGCATGTGTTGGAACAATCATGCGCTGACATTCTGTATGTTGACCACAGAGAGCATTGCAGTCCCGATATCTTGAGAGATTTGAATATTTCCTGGAGGTGCTTTGACTAGGGGAATAGCTGGACTCTGCATGACAACCAGAAGAGATAGCATTGCTTGGGGTTAGTGTATTTTCATATAGGCAACAGTCAAGGAAAGGAGATAAGTAGAAATACAGCTGTAGCTGGGAGAGGGCATCAATTTACCATCTTTGTGGAGAGAGATAAAGGCTGACAAGGTGAGGAAGGTTAGTACAACATAAATTGTTTTTCCTTTTTTGTAATGTTCAAGAGTCCTTCCAAAGTATTTTCTTAGATGTAGAGACATTTGTGCAATTTAAAGGAAATTGAAAGCTTTATTTCTGATTTTAATGGACTAGTTTGTTACTTGTACAGAACATTTAACTTGTCCTTGGTCAGCTGATGTTGCTGTGTTTTCTCCTCCACAGTAAAGATGCTGTGGACTCTATTGGTCTTTTCTCTGATTGGTAAGTAGCTCGCTTTATTCATATCCACGTCAGTGACTTTTTAAATAATTGACACACAGAATGAGATGTCCACCAAAATGTGAATCATGGATAAAGTGATGAAATAGGTCACCGCATTTGACTGTAAATTGCTCTACACTCATGAATGAAGCACACAACTTGAGGAGAGGATTTGACTTGTATGCCATGTAGGCCATTAAGTATTTATTGAAGTATGGGTATTCCAGTAACTTGACATGACTAATATATATATATATATATATATATATATATATATATATATATATATATATATATATATATATTATAAATAGGGAACAGGAATACTTTTTTTTAATTCTCTGGCGTTTCACATTTCACAGGAAGTGCACACTTAAAAGATACAAGAGGTAGGACTAAATGCATTTTTACACCTCAGTTTAATTTCTCTCAAGTCATGTAAAAAAAAAAGTATGAACATATTTTTATGCTAAATATGTAAGGGCCAATATTTTGAAGTGAATTTTAGATATTTTTTCTCTTTTCATTTGCAACTTGCTGCCAAATAGAAGATATAAGACGTAATGGGACAACATCTCAGTCAACAGTCTATGTAGACAATAAAGATGGCCCCCGTATCCCCTATATCGCTGACAGAGCTATTGATGGGGATCTGAAAAAATGTGCTCACACACTGCAACTGAACAACTCCTGGTGGAGAATTGACCTGCTCGGTGTCTACAGAATTTCTAATATCACTATCTACAACATAATACAAGACAATACTGATATGAGCGGCGCTCAGATCTACATTGGGAACTCTCGTCAGAACAACGGCACCGCCAACCCATTGTAATACCTTTGTGTTATTTCACAATTTCAGGCTTCGGCCTGTCCAGTATTTGCTTTTTTAGGTGGTGCATATAGGCTAATGTTGTCTCCCCCTCTTACTATATGTTCATCTTGTTCTCTCTTCCAGGCGTAGAACCATCCAAAACTTCCTAAAAAACGTTTTCAATTACTATGTATTTAATACAACAGTGTCGGGGCGCTACATCACAGTCTTTTTACCGGAGGTAAAAAATTTAATTCTGTGTGAAGTGATGATCTTCGGCACAATAAAAGGTAAGCTACATAAAAGTTCTCCTCAAAGTGAGTTGCTTAGAAATGAGGTAATACTTTCCTTGAATGTGAACAAAGGTAATTATTAAAGAACAGATAGTATTATGACAAACAGCAGGCTAAGCAAAAACCCACACTAATATTTTAGTAAATTAAAGATTTGCAAAACTATGGCCTACTATGAAGAATTTAAATTGACATGCTGTATGCAGGCTAATTGTAAATAATCAGGGGAAAAGCTCAAATTTTTTTGGATTGTTTTTCAAGTGAAGGGATGGCCACAGGGCTCAAGGTTTGATGCATGATGTATTCTGAGGTATGATGTATGTATTCTCCCTAATTTGTAATTATTTCAATCCTCAAGTGTCTCGTGAAACTTACAGGCTATGCTGCAATTTATAAATGACATCACATGGGCTCATTTTTGTGTTTCTGTTTTTCTCTCAGATGTTCTGTTTCTGGGAAATCTTCCCATCTCATACCCTATTTTTTTCTAATTTGCCCTTTTCTTTGTATTCCAAAATTTAAGAAAAGTAAGAGAATAAGAGGGAATAAGAGCCATCGTAGAAGACATATTTGTTTCTAAAGTGAAGGACTCCCTTATGTTTTTCTCCCCTCTAGAATCAAGCTTTGAGCTGGTCAAAGAGAACAAGACGTGGGAAGATGCCCTGTACTACTGCAGGGACAGAGGCATGGACCTGGCTTCCATTGTTGACGAAGACACCCAGGTCTGGGCTGAGTTGGAAGCCCAGAAGGCTGACACTCCTTTTGTGTGGCTGGGCCTTCGCTACACCTGCACCCTCGGCTTCTGGTTCTGGGTCGATGATCAGCGCTTAGAATTCAGTCGCTGGGCCCCAAATAATAAGACAGAAAAGTGTGACATGAGTGTTGCCATGGACAGACAAGAGGACCATCTCTGGTACAGCAAGCTTGATGACAAGATGTTTAATTTCATCTGTGCAAAGTAGCCTACATGAAATCAGAAATCACTGTTTTGCTGTTCTCAGTCCCTTTTTTTCATTTGGTTGAGTGTCAGTGGGGACATTGTTGTGTTGTGACACATTCTCCTCTGATGTGCTGTAGGTGATGGGTTCAGGCCCACTGCAGCAGCTTTCCACATAAAAGTGATGGAATGATACCGAGAGCATCTCCTCTCTCACCTGAAGCGTAAATATGGCTTAAAACAGGGGTGTTTCTAGGTGTTACATGCCAGACAAAGGGCCTGTTTGCATGTGTTCTCCCTCTTGTTTTTCTTTCTCTTCCCCACTCTGTTTTGACTATGTGTTTTAACATCATTTTGGACCATCATTGTATGGGAAACACTGAATTGTGTAACTAGAAAGAAACCAACAATTCTTACTTTAATGTTGAGCCCCAGGGCCATTACTACAAAGGTGAGGTAGTAGTACAAATGAAATTGGATATGTATCTATGGATAAGCAGACATTTCCAATATGCGGTATATAACTTTGGAAGATTTGAGATTCATGCGATTTTTACTATTTTCTAAAAATGGCTCAGAATGTTTTTCTGAATGATCTAAGCATCCACATTCTGGGTTTAGTTTCACAATGCTCTGATATTCCTAGAGCAGAACTCCTTAGCTCACAATAGGTTAACACAGACTTTTTTTTTTTAGCAAATATTTTTTAGGGGTGCCGGCATCAAGTTTAAGGGTAAAAATTGCCCCTGGCTTTAGAAACTATTTATTTATTAGTTTCACTCTGTATTTTAGGCCATGCATGCACTCACTTTGTAGATGTTTGGAATATGTTTAAAGTTGAAGTTTGAAGTTGTGTCAATGTATCCATTTGAATTCATGATACCGTAATATAATGGTTATATGATAGAGCAATAATTTCCACTGTTATAATATGTAAGAACATTAAGAAAAACTTTTTTTTTTCTCTTCCTGAAAATAGATCTTGCTGGAAATATCTTTTTAGATGTCTCAAATATACAAAAATGATGAAAAAAATGCATTGCTATTTATATTGTATAGGCCTACATTTTATGTGGCCACATATATTTGCATATACCTTTGTTGATATAAAACTTTGGCAGCCTTCAATATGTATTTTGATTGAATTACATTTACTCTATATTATTTCAGCTGAATGCATAGGAAATAAAAGAAGATTATTAGGCTATATAATGTATACCTATCGGTTAACTTTTTTAGTGCACTATGAAGATGCAAACTTACCTTTCACACTATTTGTTTTTAGGATGTCAGTGTCAGTTAAAATAAAAGTTCAGAATTTGAACAATTAATTGTCGTTACGTTCATGTGTGCTGCATGCACCCGTTTTCATCATCTGCCGGTGTTGTGCCAAGTTCTGCATGCCAAGAATTGCATCCACACGGGAAAATAATGGATTTTAAGCCTACGGTTTAAAAACTATACTTCTTGGCCATGTTCAATTTTCATCAATGATGATAAATGATCTGAAATCTCTAATTTTAGAACGTTTAGGGTCATCAGTTTTAATTTTTATTCGGCAGAAATTATTGATGCTGCCCGAGCCGGAAAAACTCGGCACAACACCAGAACACCGGAACCTTTCTGCCCGGAACTATAAACCCTGGACACTGTTATTAGTTGAGCACTTTACAGTTAAGGACCGCGTAACCATGAGGGTGTAAACAAACATGAACTACAGCCATAGACAGTATACAGCTAGCTGTTTTGTTGACACGCGTAACGTTACCTGCTGAAATTGGGGAATTAATCGTGTTTTCGGGTCCGGATGGAGATATTTGGAAGCACGTTTGACGATTCGGTGTTTTTGGAGGCGAGAGACCGAGTCTCTGTGGCTCTGTCGTCTTATAACGCCAAACTGTGTAAACCAGAGGTGAGTCAACATAGCTAAACTTCATAATGTTACATGCGGCACAAAGTTGTGTGGACCGACGATGCTGGACATGGATGAAGTGGCACTCTCTGGAAGGCTTTATGACGAGAAAAAGCTGCTAGCAAGCAAGCTAAGGTTAAGTTGAATCGGTCGTTACAACAACATGCATGAACAGTTGCACACTCGGCTAATATGCAAGTAACACAATAAAAGGGAAGAAGAAAGCCCAAAAAAAAAAAAAAATCACAGATTCAATCAAACATGGGAAGTGAAAAGACAAAAAGGAACGACGAAATAAAATAAACCAAACTATAAATAGCATGTAACACACACAAGGTGTTCTGCTTAAATTTTAAGCAAAGACGGATCTGTAATATGTTTGTTTCTGGATTCAGTCAACGTTTTTTTTTTTTAAATATTGCTTTACATTCTATTTGTGGCACTGTACATGTCAATAATGCATTGTGCATGCAGCTTTTTTAAATTGTCATCTTTCCCCCTGTTGTTTGTCTCTGCAGTGGTTCTGTGAGAGCACTGCTCTGGACACAGATGATCCTTTGGAGAAGCAGAAAGTCTTTAAGTTTAGAGGTGACTTGGCTGTGAGACAGGGAAACCATCAGGTATATTCAGTTTGGTCAGTTATCCCTAATTTCAAATGCTTATTAATGACCATTGTGACTCATCAGTTATGTAAATAACTAGTAAATGTTTCTGTAGAGCTGCTGCAGAGATAACACCAGACAGGACTTTGTTACATCATTTATTCTTGTAATGTACACATTAACATATTATATCCAACAGGACACACAGCAACATTATCAGACAACATGAAAAAGACTTGTAAAAAACATCACACCAAAACTCTTGAATAAAATAAAGCTGGGTTCAATTGCTAGAGTATTAAATACAGCCGTAATGTTGACAACAATTAGTTTGTTGTTTAAGTACATTTACAGTAATAGTACCAACATAAGCTGCTTGGGACAAATAAAAAACTGGGTTTGCCTCATAATGTGCCAACCTTTTTTCTTGCTCATTCATACCACTCTCCATTGTCCACTATGAGGTGTGTAATGTTGTGTTGGGGGATGGTGTGGTGGGTATAGAAAGCCTTGGATGCATACAGTAGCTGCCTGGAGTGGATTGCTGACAACAACCTTACTATCAGAAGAGATGTGCTGGAGGGAATGGCCCGATGCTGCACCAGACTGGGACAGAGAGACAGGGCGCTGGACTTGGCTGACTTACTGGTAATTCTTCAAAGCTTTTTCTGCCTTTCCTGCTTTTACTTACTGTAACAGCTTGTTGTCATTGTGAAAATCACATATATATATATATATATATACACATATATCTCAATTGGTGTTAAAGAAAATATCTGTGTATGTTGTACTGTGTATATATAGTTTCTGTATTATATGTTACAATACACAATAAGTATAATATTAATGATCGTTTCTTAAAGTATAGCATAGTTTTGGTGGAGGAAAAGTTTATTTCTTACCCTCCAGGTAGCAATTGCTTTTTTATTCACACTATGTTAGTTATTTGTTTTTTACTTAAGCTTTATGAGCTAATAAAGATTTTATTATCCCCCGAGGCTCCAATATTAAAATTTTACCAGAGTCCACTTTGCTTATTTGTTTACTGTATATGATTACAGTCTCCTGGTGTCGACCAATGTAGCTCATTATTGCAGTCTGTGTGGGCAGTTGTCTCCTAAATCCTGGATGCTACTTTACCATTAGCACACAAGGCTTGTAACATGAATAAAGCTACAGGTAATTTAAAAGTTCTCTGTGATAGATAAACTATCCGAAGAAGCAAGTGAAATTTGAAAGCTTTGGCTTAGAAAATGACCAGAAATCAGTCGTAATGTATAGATGATGTTTCTCCAGAGCAAAGAAGCCTCCAACACCTGTCACCTGATCAGCCTCCTGCTGCTCAAAGTCAGCATCTACCAGCATTTTGGAGACATACGATTAAAGATGTCGTCTCTGCAGCAGCTGTGTAGCATGCTGCCCTTCAACCCCTGGCACTGGTACAGCCTGGGACAGACGTGTCTGCAGCTGCTGGAGAGTGACAGAACCACCGGTAGGATAGAGTTATCTTCCTTTCTTGAGAGACAGTTATACAGGAAAAATGGTTTGCTGGATGAATGCTCCTGCTCTTTTTTTCTTTTTGCAAGTTGTTGTTTGATGAACAAATTATTTGTCTTCATGGTCTGATGTGAGCTGTCATATTTGCCTTTATTAGGTTTGTGTTCCCCACAGAGATTTGAATCAGTAGAAGAACAGAGTGCGGAACAACAGGAAAAGGCAGCAGAGCTGGATGAGGACAGAATCTGGCTGAAAGCGTGCACCTGTTTCATTAGGACGAGGTACAGCATAGCAATTGTAATCCCTAGGCCTCATATACTTTGCACACAAAATATCATCCAATTTTTTACATATGTAACATATTGTAATAGTTGAAAGCCACTGGAAAGAGCAGCTGGCCCAGATGTTGTATAAACTTCTTGAAGGAAAGGGCTTTTAGGTTTAAAAAATCTAACCAAGACATCTACAGCTTTTAAAATATCTAATTTTAACCAGTTGTCTTGTCCAGATAATCTGCAAAACATTAGTTATGTAGTTTGTACTAAGGTACTCTGTAATACCACGGTTGGATATGTGCTCAAATTAGAGATTTTCTCTGAGTATTTATAAAGAGTTTAAATTATAAATCATAGTGTCTGAATGTCTCTTCTGTCTCCCTCAGACTCCTGTTGAGAATCCTTCGACAGCAGCAGTCCTCCTTTGTGCTGCAGCGCACTGAAAGCACCCTCAAAACGACCGATGAGGTGTTACAGAGGCTAAATCCCAAAGAAACCACCCTGCAGGCTCTCACTGAGGTGAAGACACGCTCCTGGTTTATAGTTTGTGGTGCTCATAAGTTTATGAACCCATGCTAAAGTTGACTAAAAAGAGGAATAAAAAAAATTATCTTTTGGAAATTGATCTTAATGCCTTAATTAAAAAAATAGGAAAAATCCAACCTTTTTCTTTGTGAATGAATAATGTATCATAAATAAATAAATAAATGTTCTTCCTTAAAATACAGGGGGCTTAAGTATACACACCCCTATGTTAAATTCCCATAGAGGCAGGCAGATTTTTATTTTTAAAGGCCAGTTATTTCATGGATCCAGGATACTATGCATCCTGATAAAGTTCCCTTGGCCTTTGGAATTAAAATAGCCCCACATCATCACATACCCTTCACCATACCTAGAGATTGGCATGGGGGTACTTTCCATAAAATCATCTCTCAATGCGAATCAAACTAACTAGGCTAATTGAAATAAAACCATGCCAATCTTTGACTGTACTTTAAAAATAAAAATCTGCCTGTCTCTATGGGAATTTAACATAGGGGTTTGTATCCTTATGCCCCCTATATTTTAAGGAAGAACATTTATTTATTTATGATACATTATTCATTCACAAAGAAAATTGGTATTCTTAAATGTTGGATTTTTCCTAATTGTTTTAAGTAAGGCATTAAGATCAATTTCCAAAAGATGTTTTTTTTTTAATTCCTCTTTTTAGTCAACTTTAGCATGGGTTCATAAACGTATGAGCACCACTCACAGTGTCGTGCCTTAATTTTGGGCAGGTTAAGGTAAAGTCAGTAGTTTTTACACAGTAACACACTTTGAGTTTCTCTCTGTTTGATCTCCCAGGTGGTGTCAGAGGACCTGATCCCGGAGAAGATGAGGGAGGACTACCAGGACGGGGAGAGTCTGGCCAGTGTGTGTCTGCAGAGCTTCAGGGGGCGCTGGTGGAACAAGATCTTACTGACTGGGGTGCTAGAGACTGATGGCTGTCAACATCAGACACAGACGGACACAGAGTCCTGATGCTCCAGTGATGCCTGTTTACAGAGAAGTTGGCAGACAGGGAGGGACTGAAGAACATGCTGAAGGTCCCGTCACTGTACAGACCCCATCAAAGAGCAAAAGACACTGACTGAATGATCTGAAAGCCAGGTTCAAGTCCTGAAACAGAAGTGGACATTATTGATATATAACAAGTCCACATACATGTGGAAATACACAAATACAAGTCAAAAGTCAAATTTAAATTCTGTCAATCTCAAAAGTACCACAAAAAAATGAATGTTCAAAAGAATAAACCACACTCTTAAAATGTCACAGAATTCTTCATCCTCACCTCTTTGCTTAATTCAAGCCTAAGGAGAACTGCATAGTGAATGTTAATCCGACAGTATCAAACAAACCAGCCATACACAGACCCACTGTTTCATCCACTTCATACTGTGTGTAATATCGTTTATGGCAGTGATTCTGTTCTACATTGTGACAGGAATCAAAGTGAAAAATTCTTTGAATGTTCTGCCTAAAATGTCACTAATGCCTTAACATGTTCATATTTTAAGAATGATTTAAATAAAATTGTTGTCGTTTGTTGCTGAAATATTGTCAAAAATTTTGTGCAGAAGTAACCTAAACGGGCTGAAAACAAAGGATGGGTTAGCAGACATTTTCACATGTCATAGCAGGAAAAGCATGCATATTATCATTAATAGCTCCATAGGTGTGACTATCATAGTCATAGTATGGTATGTCGAAAAAGTAAGAAAAAAGTCATAGTATAGCATGTTGAATAAGACCTTAAAGAGCGGAACATTTTGATATTTGAATGTTTTTTGTAGCTGAAAGTATGCAGAAGCATTAGGCCACTAAAAAAACATGGAGAAGAAGCGGAATGATAAAGCTTCGGACAACAATACTGTAAATGCTGCTGAATCAGCCTTCACACAATGCATGGAATTGAAATAATGAGCAGTTGGTAAGGGGAGACTTTATTTTCTTTTACATGGGTAATAGAAAGCCCCCACACATGTTATACCCACATAGGTGTTTTTCCTTACAGTAATGGTCTCATTAGACCTCACAAAGTGCTTCATTGATGTCTCCCTCACTGTTTGTTGTGTTGTATCTGATATTATTATTATTATATATATATATATATATATATATATATATATATATATATATATATATATATACACACATATATATATACACATATATATACACATATATATACATATATACACACACATATATATATACACACACATATATATATACACACATATATATATATACACATATATATATATATATATATATATATATATATATATATATATATATATATATAT
This sequence comes from Perca flavescens, assembly GCF_004354835.1. Taxonomy (NCBI): domain Eukaryota; kingdom Metazoa; phylum Chordata; class Actinopteri; order Perciformes; family Percidae; genus Perca; species Perca flavescens. The sequence continues at coordinate 28,447,019 of NC_041336.1, forward strand.
ATATATATATATACATATATATATATATATATATATATATATATATATATATATGTATATATATATATATATATATATAACTCCCAGCATTAACCTCAGCAGAGGTCAATCAACTAATAACTGAAAACACCTGTGTGGGTTTGCAGGGCTTTTGAATAGGAACACGACAAAGTCAACCGAATATTCTGTTAAAAAAACCATCACATTTTTGACACAATTGTATAGGCTTTTAAACATTTACTGAGCAAAAATTAAATCATTTTGTTTTTAACAAACATATTTTTTTAAATGCTACTCACAAATCACATAAAGGTTGATGCTCTAAAAATAGTTCACACATCAGTCTTATATATATACACTCATTTTATATAATTTCATATATTTTTTTAAACAGTAAAATATATTTCATATGTTTTAAACAGTAGAATAAACTTTAAAGATCAACTTAGTCTGTATATTGCTTGGTTATGTTTGGATTAAGGCTTGCTAATTGTCTGTCAGCCATGCTCTGGCTCCTCCCTGCTGATGTATTCATGCTGCTATGAAACGGCCTCCAGCCCATCTGTCCGTCCGTTTGCTGTCCCGTCCTGTAGGTGGTGCTGAAGGAGCTGTGGCGAGCCACAGGTCTGGGTCTTTCAGTGCGACTCTGGCTCATCCAGTTTAGTCTTGGAGGGGGCCTCGCCTGCTGGGAAGAGTGGGGCTCTAGATGTTGTGTGGCTCCTGTACCTGGTAAGAACAACTGGGAGTCTGACTGGAGCTGAGGTTTAAAATGAGCTCCCAGGGCTGATGATGCTGAATTTAAACCTGGAGCCTCTGTGGCTTGGTGCAACTGGAGGTCGGGTTGGCGATGCCTCTGGGAGTGATCTTGCCTCCTGGTTCCTAGAGAGGACACTTTAGTTTGTAGCCCAGATGTGTGTCCCCTCGGGCGGGTTAAAGGAAGCCACAGGTCTGTCTTTGCTTGTTTTTGCTGTAATGTGGAAGGAGACAGGACTTTGGAATTATCAGATAGAAAGTCAGCCTTTGGTTTAAAGTTAAGTAAGTAGTTCCATTGTCGTCTTTGTGTGTCTAGACCTGCAGCAATCCCAGAATGCTCTGTCAATCTGTTCCTATTCCTTTGGTGAAAGAAAAGACCTTCAGTACCCACATAAGGGCGCTCAAGATTAGTCCTGAAAGTTGATTGATAGCTGACAATCCTGTGCTGATTGTGTGCTGGGGAAGCAGTGTGTAGAGGGTTTGACTCTTGAACTCTCGCATTCTTCTCAGCTGTAGCGGCGATGAAGTGGTGGTGAGACTGAACATTTGAGACATGGGGCTGACTGAGAGGGTTTAAGTAACTCTGGATCTGGGGTTGATTCTTCTCCAGAAACTCCACATGTGTTTGTGCTCCAAGCTGTGTGCAGACAGCTTCTATTGTATGCTCTCCCACAGATACACTCTGCAGTGCCCCTGGTTGAATAAGAGGTTTTAGGCACAATTGTGGAGGTTTTTCATGCATTTGTGTACCAGCGCCTGCTCTGTGTAGAGGTTGGGTCTTACCCTTGCTGCACTCCAATTCTGCACTCTGTGAATTGGATAAAACAGGCATTTTTGCTTTTGTTTGAGTGTCTTGACCATCTTCCTTCTGAGCCCTGGGGCATATTGTTTTGGTCGGGCTTGGTTTTGACATACTGGGATCATTGTAAGTGCTTTCAGCTGCATGTAATGTGGTGTAAAGAGGGAGAGTGTGAGGCACTGTGATAAAAGTATCAAAGCCGGGGATTGGTTCGGAGCTGGAATGTAGCCTGAGGAATTCCTGATGGAAAGGTGTGACTGCGCTGCCCTTTACAAGAACAGCAAGACTACGATGGGTCTGCCAGGACAGCCAGGAGAAACTGAAGAGAAACCAGACACGCGCGCACGCACACACACACACACACACACGCACGCACGCACGCACGCACACACACACACACACACACACACACACACACACACACACACACACACACACACACACACACACACACACACACACACACACACACACACACACACACGCACACACGCACACGCAAATTAATGGTAGAGCAGAAAACTAAAAGAGACGAGACAAAGGTAAAGTGGACACAGACTGAACATGCAAATCTAGACTTAGAAGAACACAAACGTTTATTATTTATAAAAACAATTTCTATTTGAATGTGTTCAAGTGCGTGTGTGTGTGTACCTGTATGAGCCAGTCAGCACCTCAGTCCAGTCAGAGATGATAAAACTCTCAGCAATCTCACCAGTCAGCTTCCTGCCTGTCTTGGCACAGTAGGTCTGTCCATTCACACTGTGTACTGACAGTTTCTATTCACACACACACACACACACACACACACACACACACACACACACACACACACACACACACACACACACACACACACACACACACACACACACACACACACACACACACACACACACACACACACAGCAATTCTTAATCAATTATTCAATGTATAATTTGTTTTTCACTCGAAGAAGCAGGGGAAAAAGCACATTTTCCAAGGCAGTGAGAAGTTGAGATGTTTTAATAGTTTGGGAAATTGGTACATTAATAAAAAGTCAATTATCTTCACCACCCAGTGTAGTTATTTTGCAATAGCAAACTTTCGATGTTATGCATATTAAGTAGCTGGTGATCCACCCCATCCTGCTGTACTGTTCCCCGGGTTTCTACAGCATGCTCACCATTTCTAACAAAACCTGAATCACCAAGATCACACACACTCTATTTATCTGTTGACATATTTGTCCATGTATATTGCCATGTACCTGTCAGACTGTGAAAACTAATCTCGCTTATGGGACAAAAAATATCTATCTATCTATCTATCTATATATCTATCTATCTATCTATACCACCAAAAAGAATGCAGCAAGGCTCAAACAGGCAGGGGGTGGAAAGACGAAGATGAACAGACTCACAGGAAAGTTTTTGCTGTTGAGTTTGAGTTCCTGCCACATGCTCACAAACAGGTTCAGGTGGAGATGATCCAGCAGCAGATAAACAGACACATTCCTCTTCCTGCTTGCCTCGAGAAGATCACAGAGCAGCTCTACATCACTGAAACTGTCCATCACTATGGCCAGGGCCTAAACACACACACACACACACATACACGTCTTAAGCTGTCTATCACTATAGCAAATACATGCACAGACACATATCACCCACTGTGTATGACTGTGTATGTGACTTTTCAGCACACAAGATCCAATACTAACATTTTCCATCATCCCTCACATGTACAGGAAAACACGTCATGTTCCGCGCACACAACACACACATGCACACACACACGCACACACACACACACACACACACACACACACACACACCATTCCAGCCTTGGTGATGAACTCTCTGACCAGGTCTTTCATGCTGGCTGCTCTGTTGTCAAACTGAAAATAAACTTGAACATCTGGCTTATCCAGGGCAGGGTCAGTCTGCTTTACATCTGGAAGGGACAAAAACATAATCAGAGATGGCAGCAAATGAGAATGGATACTGATTCAACATATAAGTACATTGGGCTGACACACTAAAGTCTCTGCAGGATTTTAAATACCAAGAGTTAAAACACCAGAAAAAAATGTACTAGTAGCAGAGTAATAGTAGTTTGTTTTTGGAAAGGACTTGCTTCCATATAGGTTTTTGACTCCTGTAATACCTTTTTGGCTGCTCAGGTCCAAACCTGCCAAAATGGGGTCACTGTCTGTGGACACTGCAGGACATTGTGTGGCAGACTGGGATCCAGTAGACAAGCTGTCAAACTCGGTGGCACTTTCATCAGACGCACCAGGATCAGCTGTGTAATGCAAGAAGCGGTGAAAAAGTAAAACAACCAGCTATCTTTTTACTTTTTAATCCAATGAATCAATCTGATGGTTATCTTATGTTTTCAAACACAACAGGCTGCAAAGAGTAGGAAAAAATGTGAAAAGGATACATCACAATGTAAAAACAAACACTTACAACCTGTATTTCCATCCCTCCCATTTTCCAGGATGTAAATCTTCTCCAGCTGTGACAGAAAGTCCACTTCTCCCTCTGCGTTCAACACCTCGTGGTATCCCTCTAAGCCGTGGCTCAGCAGGGAGTCCACTGCCAGCCGGGCACTCTCGTTATGGCTCAGATCCAATGCCGGTCTGCTGGCTATGAAGTCATAGCAAGACGGGGAAGGGATTCGGAGGTCTTGAACCCGTCGCCTCACCTTCCCCAGGGGTTTTGATCTCCAGTACAAAGGCGCTGACGCACTGCTGTCATCCATGGATGGTGGACTTAAATGCAAGTCTTTTTTAGTGGTTTGCTTTTTTAAAAGGTAGAATTATCTCATCTGACAATTAGAAGAACCACAAGCAGGTCCATGTTGCAGCTGTGCACGATCGTCAAAGCGTGGATGAGAGTCTCATGCATGTCTCTGACATTTGTGAATGAACTACTGGTTGAAGCTCACTGAGAGGTAAATGGCAAATGGTAGAACCGCCCCTGCTTAGGGCAATACTGTTTCACAGTAATAAGTGATGACAGGTGACAGCTGAGAGCAAAAAAAACATGCAATAGAGAACAAAAGAATGTAGCTGTGGTAAAAAATCCAGCTTTCCTCAGGTCTCCTTCAGGTCAGTGTCCAACATAACAGCAGTAGGTAATAACCTGTCTCTGGCAGAAGAGTAGTTCAACTCCAGGTCTCCATAGATGATGGGAGACGTAACAGCTGCCTGATAAGACTACTGGTTCAAATGCTACAATCCCACCTAGGTCAGAAGAGAAAACACACATAACACATACTCACATTTGTATGCACACACCAAGTATAGGCTCTATTGCAGTATGGTCAAGCTGACATTGTTAAGGTAAGGATATGTGTTTACAGCTCTCGCAATATCATTGTTTACATTTATGATTCTGCGAAACTTAACATCTCCAGCTAGGTTTAAGTACACCTTGAGGAAGAGATATTTCAGAGTTGGGATGGGACTACACAATAAACAAGTTCATTGCTGCTTCTGTGTAAGTCATCAATATCTCCTGAACCTTCTTCATGCATCCAAAGTCAAGCTGCTGCTGAGTTTCTTCATAACAACTCAGCGTCAATGAACAGGATTCCAAAATAAACTAAAGATCTGGTAATTGCAAATTTTCTTTTGCCTTACCATGTCTGAGTTTTTACAGAATCATAAACTGTGTTTGAATTTGGCTATAAAAAAAAGGCTGCTAAAACTAAGACAGCAGATTGTTTTCCTGGGCCATTTTATGGTTGAGGGCAGCACAGAGTAGTGAGATCATATCTTTAACAGGGTGATGTTATAAAGTGGCTGAGAAATGCCTTTTTTATATAAGTCAATACTCCACAAAAGCGTTTTGTCCTTTGGAAATGTTAGCCTCTGAATTGCCTTTGACACAAAGGTAAGGTGCTATTTGGAATATGTACACAAGAACAAGAACTTCTGAATTTACATCACTAGGTCTCAAATTACCACTACTGAAATACAAAGTTAATGAGCAATGTAAAATGCGAAGAGCTTTGATGCAACTGCAGTGTTTATTGCTGTCTATGTCTGTGTGTTCAATGTTTTAATGTGCATGCTGTAAATTGGTAGGCTAGCCATCAGTCCTCAGCAGAGTCTAACATTCAAACTGTACCACAATCACGAGAAGAACAGGCAAATCTCCTAGCAGTGAGCAAACACAGACACAGAGCAAACAGACAAGCCTGCAGTGTCTCCAACACCAAATCTCATGTCAAAGCATTGTACTCTCCACAAATGGCGGTAGGAATAATTGGGATGGAAATATGTTTTTCTATTCACTTGCTTCTGTGTGAATACACAAACGGCCAATGGCCTTAGAAACAGCTGCAAATGTTTGCAAGACTGTATGAAAGTGTGGCAATGGCTTATCACCATTGTGGTGAAGACTGCGAGTGGGGATCTGATGAGCTTAAAGAAATGATTTAACTGATTGCTACGCATGTCGCTGTGTGTCATTTGCTGATATTGGAGGACGCTTTATAGGCAAAATCAGGTAGAACTGGAGCAGCAAGCGACTGCAAATAGGAAAAGACAGGAAGGGCTAGACAGACTAGAGGCTGAACAAGTTAGAAACTCAGCTGCTCCTGAGTTTTTACATAAGAGAAGGAAATATTTATTCATATGCAAGTTCATAGCATTATGTGTGACGTGAAATTGTGCTTCAAGACATATTTGTGTACTTCCACGAGGCACCAAGTGTGTGTTTTTGGTTGTTGATTCAGATGATAGAACAGAAAATATTCAACTGATTTTGCTGTATTCCTTCCAGGGCCTGAGAGTGATTTAGAGCACGTCAGGACAGATCAACTTTGGGTGGAGGGAAAGAAAAGAATGAGTGACAGGAATGGAGATGGCTGTCATTTTAGCTCATGTCAAACAACACCTGAATGACTATAGGACCAAAAGACAGAGACAGACATTCACAGGCACACCCAGTGAGGAGCAGAGTCCAACCTGATCTGGTTTATGAAAAGAGACAAGTTGCTTATTGTCTTGACATAAGCAGACAAACCATGAACACCCTGAAACAAACTCCCTGATATATCCAATCAAAACATACCTCTAATCCAAATTATAGTGAAATCTAAATGATAATGCCTGTAGTGGAAGCCCTGAGGAACTGGATTTGCATATTGCATGTTGTCTGTTTGTAATACACTACCTATGAATTCTGTATAGAGAACATTTCTTGAAAGGCAAAATGAAACAAAATTGTAATCAGAATTTTCTTTTTTTTTTTTAAACATTTTATCCAAACCAGGTTTTAAATAAGACAAATCACACAAAATTGTATTGAAATAAAAAAAAATTCTAAATGGAGCACCAGCGCAAATATTTAAAAAAATGACAACCATGAATATAAAGTGTACAACTGAACATTAAATGGAATGTGGTATGATAACAAATTCAGAGGTATAATAGTTTGTATAAAGATGTTAAACTGCAGACACTATAGAACTAACAGATGTTTCACATACAGTTAGTTGAGCTAGACATGGTACCGACAGTATTGTACGCTGCATCAGTTTGTAACAGTGCTCACAACTATCCCCAGTTATACAGGACAGTGTGTTTCTGGAGTGGCCACAGACAGACTTGAGTTAAAATGAATGAAACTGCCGTTGCTTGCAGGAATATTATCAGAGAGCCCAGGCATGAATGATGGTCGACCTAGAGTGGTGACAAAAGCTAAACAATTGTGCACATCACACGAGGCAACATCAGAGCACCCATTTCTGTCCTCACAGGGAACCAGAGGACTGGTGTCTTAAACGGAAGACGTGGGTGTTCATGAGATGGTGGTTGATGATGCGCAGTTAACATGTTTGACTCTATTTGCGTTAATAATGTGTAGTTTAAAAGGATGGTATATAAGCACATGGAAAATGGTAAACGGAGTCTGAGTCATTGTATCTGTTGCTTGCTTGAGGCAAGAATATGTTTTTGTGACACTATGAAGACAAGAGAGCAGTTTGTGGTCACGGTGAGACAGAGGACAGTGTGAGGACAGACTGTGAGGAGGCAGAGCTGCCCTCTCTGGCTCTGGCCGCCAGCTTCTGTCTCAGTTCTCTGACTTCCTTCAGCAGTTGTCTCTCGCTGCTGTCCAGCTGGGCCCGGCCTCGGTCCAGGGAAACTGACACAAAATAAAAAGCACAAACAGGAAAATTATTGCCGCAGAAACTCAAGGTAATGGTGGTCACATTATATCGAGCTGCAACAATTAGTGGATTAGTTTATTGACAGAAATTTCATCAGCAAATACTTTTGATAATTAAATGTTAAGGGCCCTATTTTAATGATCTAAGGGCTCGGCGTGAAGCGCATGGTGCAGGTGCGTTTAGGGCGTGTCCAAATCCACTTTTACTAGTTTGACGGCAGAAAAGAGGGTCCGTGCACCGGGCGCCTGGTTCAAAAGGATTGTACTTTGTATCTTCATTAATTTATAGGTGTGTTTTGGACGTAACATGCAATAAACCAATCAGAGTGTCATCTCCCATTCCCTTTAAAAGTCAGGGGCGTACGTATCTTGGCGCATTGCTATTATGACGGCGGATTTGCACCGTAATATTTTTGTTTGTGTGCTGCTGCGCTTCCCTGTGTGTGTGTAACAAGCATAGTGCACGAGCACGAGCATAGGCGCATTTTACCAATTTGCTGTTAAAATAACAATGAAATGCTGCGCTATTGACTTTTTTTCTTGGTCAATGGCATGATCACTTTCCGCTGCCTCAAGATAGCAATACGCCAAGAATTCACCTGAACACACCTCCCTGGAAGACCTGCGCGCCCATAGGCGCAAAGATGGGAGCAGGTGCATTTGCTATTTAAACGACACGGGCGCTGGACGGGAAATTGACAACTGTGTCGGTCTTAAACTAGCAAAGACACTTGTGTCGGGCTTTGTGCTGCACCGGGTGCGAGATAGGGCAAAGTCTATTTTCAAGCAAAAATGGCAAACATTTAACGATTCCAGCTCCTCCAATGTGTTTCCCAGCCTTATATTATAGCAGTAAAGTGAATATCTTTGGATATAGTCTTAGCCTATCATAAGCCTATATAGTTATAGCCTTATCTACTTGATGAATGAATGACTTACAGTTGGTGGCTGTGCTCTCTGAAGGTGAGCTGCTGTTTAGACACACCAGGTTGGTTCCTGACTGCTTTGGGCTGGTGGCAGGGTTGTGTCTGACTGCTGGACCTGCAGTGCTGCTTCCAACATTAACAGCAGTGGTGGCACTGGCTCTAGGAGGAAGTCCTCTGGTCGAACACAGGGATCTTACCCCCATCTGTCTCTGGTTGTCTGCCACAAAGCAAACACATATTACAACACCAATATGCAACACCCAGCTTCTTGAATATAATTCAAACCCCTGTGCAATATTCACCTTGCCATAGGCCTTGAATGTATACATTTTTTAAATTGCTTCTTATATTTTATTGTTTTATATTTTATATGCCTTTCTATATTTACTTTATTTCCTTTCACTCATTTGTTATGCACTTATTTTATTAAATTTCCCTTACATTTACTACTCCCAGCATAAGCCTTTCACACATTTGTGCTTGTATAACAGATGTGACAATAAAAAAATTTTGAATCTTGAATATTAGATCCACGTCTGGATAATGGACAGGTCAGCTCAAAGGCCACAAACACAACAGGTGTATATGTGGAGTAACACCTTTGTCTGCTGTAGATCTGGGTGGCTGCTGCTCCCAGGGCGGCGGCTGCTCCTGTAACTGGGCTCTGGAGCTCATCACTTCATCCCACTGCAAATTAACAAATACTTATTGTCTAATTGAATAACGATAACCAAACAGCATAATTTTCTCAGCAAGGAAGACAAATCTTAAAACCAATTTTGCAGCACTGATTTTATAGGTCACAGAAAAGTCCATAAATGATGTCACAATCATTGTACATAGTCAAGCAAAAACATCATGTAATTTGTTCAGTCACCCTCCTTCCGGCCACATCTCTCACGGTGTCAGCCAGTCTCTCCTCCTCTGCCAGGGTTTGCCTGTGAAGCTCTGCCAGTCTCTCCCTCTTCCTCTCCTGCTTGGCATCGACCTGCTGCAGACGCTCCGCCACCTCTCTCTGCCAGTCAGAGTCCAAGCCGAGCTGGCACGCCTCCGCCAGGGACTCCTCCAGGACCTGTGTGTGTGTGTGTGTGTGTGTGTGTGTGTGTGTGTGTGTGTGTTTTAGAGAAAGTTAACGGATAGAGGAAGAGGAGAAGATCACCGGTACCTGTGCCAAAGTGAGTTTGCATGCCTTCGTGGCTAACGTGATAGTTTCCCCGTAAAGTCAGACCAATTTTCGAGTGCATCGAGATGGTGTGCTTTTATCGAGATTATTACACTGGCTCCATATTGGAATGTGTCACTAACCTGCATGTTTGTCTCTGTGCGGTGTAGCAGCTCTGTGTAGCTATCACCCTCTCGTTCTGCCCTCCTCATCCTCACCTCGGTCTCCTCCTCGACCTCCCGTCCCATTCGCTCCTGCTCCTTAAACAGGTGCTGAGGGAAATGGCCATGGGGAAAAAAAAAAACTTCAGGACAACGTGATGTCATTAGATGTGTTTGTGACTATTACATCATCTAAAAATTGCTTATTTTACAGACCTCAGTGTTTGATTGTAAGAATCTAAATGCAGAATATGTGTGTGATATTCATTTATTATGATTTTAGAAGGTGGTGTCTAGAGGAGGCTACAACACTGGAAAGTCTTGAATTAGGTACAACCATCAGTGATTTCACTTCCTATAACAATAAAGTCTCAAACTTAGAGGCTGACCTGTACCTCTATACTTAACGTCCAGTAAGAGAAAGCACATTTCCTTTTATGCTTCTAGGTAATTCAACTGCAGAATGCTTTCTAGGTTTAGGGGAGTCATCATTGGGGGATACATGGTCACAGAGAGAGAGGAAGGGAGGTAGAAATGAATCAAAAGAAGGATGTTGGGAGAGAGGAAGCTGCAAGCATGCAAGCTGTTTGTAACCTGTTCGAGGCGTCTCCTCTGAGCCTCCAGCTCCATCTGTCGGACTTCTAGATCCTGGACTGATGCAGCTGTTTCTCGCTCCCGGAGATCCATCTGTAGCACAGCATTAAAGGTTATTGGTTGGTTAGTGCTCAAAAGTGATGGCTACTAAATCCATGATGAAGATTATTTGGTAGAAAAAAAAAAAAATGTAATAATGAGAAGCACACTACCCATAATAAAGTGAGCAGCAGAGTTCGGGATCTGTGGTATGGCTAATGCAGGCTCCTTCATACAAAAGACTACCTTGCATTTTAATCACCAGGTTACCTTTCTACTGATATCCTGGTCTAGTCTTTGGACCTGTGAGGCTCTCAGGTTGTGTTGGTGTTTGAGGAAACGTCTTTTAGTTTCGTCCAGCAGCTGTAACTCCTTCACCTTCAGCTCTCTCTTCATGGATGCCAACCTGCAGAGGATGGAGCGGTGTCAGCAACCAATGCTGCTAAATCACATCGTTCTTTTGTCCTCATGACTCAACTATGGAGGTGTGAGCATCTGGTGCTTTTTACTTTGCCCTCTGCTGTGTTAGTTTTTCCTCTTCTTGTGCCAGGATGTTTTTGCGCTGTTCCTCAGCCTTCTGCAGCAGCTCCTGTGTTCAAATCAGTCAAAGTATTCAGTTCACTTAACTTCCATTTCAGGCTTGTGTTTCACATACAGGTTAACTTTACGAGCAGGCAAAACAAAACCAATTCCAACCAAATTTATGGTTGAATTCATTTTGACAAACAATATCTACCTGTTGTGCATAATAGGCCTCCTCTTTAGCTTGGCGACGCACAAAATCTGCGTGCATGGCTGACACCTCCTGCCTGATGAGACAAACAAACACTTTTCATCTGTTGGATATTTTCTCACTAATGGCTTTGGAATGTATTATCTGACGCTAGTTTTAGCATTTCTTATCTTATTAACACTGTGGATCCACCATCTGTAATATCACCTCTCGCGGAGATACTCCATCTCCTGCAGTCGTATCTTCTCCCTCTCCCGGCTCTGGTAATCCACTATGAATTGGGGGTAGTGGTTGAACACGGGGTACTGGCCTTTGGTCAGTGGTGTGAAGTCAGAAAGCATAGTCCTGGGATGGATGTCAGTTGGTGTGCTGCCCATGAGCCGGTACGCTTCCTTTATCATGGCTCCCAAATCCAGGTTGTTACGGTGGTGGAAAAAATACTGGAAGCAAAAGAAAACAGGACAAAACATTTGATGGAGGAAGAGAGATGGAAACATTTCCTGACTCACTATGAGAGTTACCTCAAAGTCCTGTTTCTGGGAGCAGAGCAGCAGAGGCTCACGGCAGCAGGTGACGTAGGCCACGCAGGTGATGAGCAGGAAGGACGGATGGTTGGAGAAGATGTTGTCAAAGAGTCGGAGCCACTCATCGCGAGTCAAAACCTCTGAGAACAAGGTCTCCAGCAGGGGCCACACGTAGAGCTAAATGATATAGAGATGCACATCACATGGAGTTCCAGGACAAGCCTGTCTCTCACCACTCGTCCACTCTTCTCCTCCAGTTGTGTGTAGTTGCGTACAGCTGTTACCTGTGAGGTGATGCCACAGTCCACCAGGTGCTGCAGCAGTTCCTTGTCATGATGAGCCAGAACGTTCTCCGCCATGCTCAGGATGTTCAGAGGAGGGTTGGGGAAGTACTCGAACCAATGCTGACCCCAATTCACTGTGCAACCAAACATCAGCGTATTCAGACAGACTGATAACACAAGACTTGGACTCAAGACATTCAGATGCCTGATAAACAGAGCCAGAGTTGTAAAATGTGAATGTTGCACTGCCATTCTCTACACATAAACAAGGCACAAAAAACATGTAGTAATCCTGGACATAAAGCAGCAGCCCAAAATATTGGAAAGCTTTCAAATGTGTGTAGTTGAAATTTCATATACGTTCATAATGTTGCGTTGACTCGGGAAATGGCATTTTATAATTACTACCATGAAGTACCTATGACAGTGGCCACCACCTCAAAGCAGAGCATCGGGTTGTTCTGGAAGAGCTTGACGAAAGGGAAGGCTACCAGGGGAAGGTACTCCACCTCTCCAAAGATGGCTGCCCAGTGAGCGAAGGCAGACAAAACCCTGTGGAGCCCAGGAAAGGACTAAATAATTAATTTGTTAAAAATCATTTATATTCTGCAGAAAGAAGAAAATACATAGAATGAGTTGCAATTGTGTGTGTGTGTGTGTGTGTGTGTGTGTGTGTGTGTGTGTACCTCTGCAGTCCCCTCTGTAGCTTGTGACTTTTGATGGGGTATTTATCATTCAGAGCGAGGTAGGCTGAATGCAGACCTTTATCAGTCAGACTGCTGTACGCCGCATGGTTCTCTGGGAGACACAACAAAGACCGCCATACAAACATCCTGCAACACAGATACACAAACGAATCATGGAAATGTTACATTAGGTGTTAAAAACTTGGCATGATGCAGTTTTTAAGTCATCAGATGCATGCATGAATCCTGCATGAAAGTAACCTTTACCTGTATTTAGCAGGATACTCTCCAAACGCCTTGAGCAGAGCCACCAGTCTCTTCTTATTCAGACCAGCAGGTAGTTCATTCTATTGACAGACACGAAACCGTAACACAGTATTAAATACGCCCTTATGCATCTGGTTAGAGCGAGGGAAATGCTTTGTGTGCATTTGTGGTGGAACATCTATGATAAATAAAATTTTACATCACTCCGCAAAAAGAAAAACACAATGTATAGGAAACATTGTTGTGTGTTGTTCCCACCTCTTTATCCTCAGCTGTAGACCCAGCGGGGGGTCGGAGTACCTTCACCTGTGTCCGCCTACCCAAGCTCTTGGCTGGTCTCTGAACCACCTCGGACCGGACCCTGACCTTTAGGTTAGACAAGTCCTGATCGTCAGCTCCACCGCCAGTGACCACCGCCACCTGGGAGGGAGGAGGCTGGGGGAGGGGCACACACAAACGCAGGCATTATATGAATACAGATCAATATCTTATTATCAGCAAATGAGAAAACTCTTGCCACCTTGTCCATCTTTGCACAACTATCACAACTGACTGTCACCTTGTTGACTTCCTGTGTGAGACTCTGAACACTGTAGACTTTGATGCTGCCATTATCCATGATGGCCACAACGTGTCGGCCGTTAGGGCTGACCGCCGCCGTGGTGATGGTGTCATCATGGGAACCCATGTGGAAAAGCAGCTTGCAGGTGTGAATGTTAATGAAACGCATCACGCCGTCCTGGCTCAGTACACCAAGTGTCTACAGAGGCAAAAAGTCTCAATTACACAGGGCACAGGCGCAGAAAAGTGCAAACATATGCATACAGAGATACAGAAACAGACGATGGGCTCATTAACATGTACAGATACACAGACGGGGCCTCTTCCAGGCAAGTGATGTCAAAGATGTGTAAAACGAGGTTCCATAGCAGGAGAACAGAGGAGATGAGTGAAAATTCCTCGGTTGTCTGTGTACCTGGCTGGCTCCACCGTCAAAGCTGTCGGGCAGGAATTCCAGCTGTCGGATGGTTCGGACCTGCGTGGGCATCTGAATCACCCTGATCAGCTGTTTGCTGTCCAGACACCACAGGTGCAGCAGGTTGGAGCGCCCACCAGCAGCAAGGCTCTTACCATCACTGCCAACACAAGTCAGGTATATCAGTGTTTGATAAAGCCTTCTGATCCCTATTTACTTTTTATTGTGCTTATGAAGTGTTTAGAGCCAAGCAGGGTGGGACATATAGTAACGAAGCACTACACTGGAAAGCTATATAATCAATGCGCTAGTTAGTTGTTGTGATGTGAAAGACCGTGTGACAGCAAAGGCCTTGTAGGAGATTTTGGGTCCGCAGTCGGGGACAGGGAGCTGGTATTTGCAGATCAGCGTGTCGCTCTCCCAAGCAAAGATGGAGTCATCACTGAAACAGCTGAGGATGGTGTTACTGAGAGGCAGGAAAAACACCTGCAACACAAACAACAGTGGGCCACGACAACAATGAAGAAAGAACACATTTAGTGCGTGCATACCATAAATGCACTTGACATACAGTGCCCTCCACAATTATTGGCACCCTTGTTTAAGATGGGGTCATGGACTTCTAAAAATTCTCCTTTTTTTTAAGCAACATAGAACCCAAATGCAAAAAAAGAGAAAAAATCCAACCTTTTTTTTTTAAGTACATTACTTTGGTGGTAAAAAAAAAAAAAAAAAAAAAAAATCACACATTTAGAAAAAAAAAACTTGAAATCATGTGTCCCACAATAATTGGCACCCCTAACAATTCCGCTGAAAAATTTAATTGATTTTTTTTTAAATATATTTTTCTGTAGTTGCTAAAGTTGGTCAGGGTATCTAGGAACTTTTAAATAGTTAATTATGTAATAGTAATTCATGACTTCCTGTTTCCCTGGGGTATAAATATGACGTGACACAGTGACAACCTTGTTAGGGTGCATGGCATTATGAATGCTTTGAACTACCAGGACATTTTAAATAAAAACCTGATGGCCTCTGCCAGAAAGCTGAAGATGGGTCGTCACTGGGTCTTTCAGCAGGATAATGATCCTAAACATCTGGCAAAATCTACACAAAAATGTTTTTTTTTTACAGTCCTCCCATGGCCATCTCAGTCCCCAGACCTCAACCCAATCGAAAACCTGTGGGGTGAGCTAAAGAGGAGAGTGCATGAGAGAGGACCCAGGACTCTGGACGATCTAGAAAGATTGTGCAAAGAAGAATGGTCAAAGATCCCTCTCTCTGTGTGCTCCAATCTTGTGAAATGTTATAGAAGGAGATTAGGTGCTGTCTTGTTGGCAAAAGGAGGTTGTACAAAGTATTAACATCAGGGGTGCCAATAATTGTGGGACACATGATTTCAAGTTTTTTTTTTCTAAATGTGTGATTTTTTTTTTTACCACCAAAGTAATGTACTTAAATAAAAGGTTGGATTGTTCTCTTTTTTTGCATTTGGGTTCTATGTTGTTTAAAAAAAAGGAGAATTTTTAGAAGTCCATGACCCCATCTTAAACAGGGGTGCCAATAATTGTGGAGGGCACTGTAGTATATCAACAGCTTCAAATTAACCAAAAACTCTATAACTTCATCATTAAACTACTATTTGCAAATGTTGCTTTCATTTTGCATGTTTACCCTCTGAATGCCAACAGACTGTCGGATGTTGAGCTTCCTCTTTCTCTGGAAGGTGTCCAGGTCCCAGAGCTGAGCCGTGTCTGAAGACGTGCTGATGGCGTAGCGGCCTGAGCTGTGGACAGAGATGGACGAAACTGCTCCCTCGTGACCTCGCATCCAACTGACCAGCTGCTTTGTGTCTGAAAGAAAAGAAAATGAAACAATAATAATGATAATAATAATAATACCTTTATTCAGGACACAAATGGAAGGTCAATAGTACATTAAAAATGACAATATTTACAAACATATAGCAATAAGTATACAGTACAATTCATATAAATTAATAAAAGGTCAACAACCCGTAATATACAAACAGGAGCGCCAATGTCTCCACAGTCTAGATTCATACCTGACAGAGCTAAAATCAATGTGGCCTAAAGCTTGAATGATTCTGTTTTCTGAGACAGACATTCTACACATGTATCAATAAACAAGGTTTCATATCAAGACAGAATACACCAACACTAACAAACATGTGACTAGCACTACACCATCTTGGTTGTTTTAGAAGCAGTCTCATGCCATCATTATACGCTACATTCAGGCTCTGCATGTTCTTTTTTCTGTAAGACCGCCACAAGAGGGCAGTATATAATGGTGTACAGAATGCTTTGAATAAAGCTTCCTTAACATTAGCCGAACACATGCCAAATTTACATGCAAGCACATAAGCCTGAGCGTACATCTGGCGACACGGTCTGTTGATTTCCTTATCATCTGATAAATCATTAACAATATGATGGCCAAGATATTTAATCTCATCACACACTTTAAGGGCAGTACCAGATAAAAAGAAATCAGGAAATAGTAATTTCTTGTCTTCTTTACTTCTAACAATCATAATATTGCTCTTATTTGCATTATATTTGATATTGAAATATTGAAAAGTTGTTGTAACCCAGCACTATATGGGCAAATGATTACCAAATCATCTGCATACATAAGGTGATTAATAGCAAGTGTCATTGAAAATTACATTGTTTGGAAAAAGTCCTGAGAACCTAAAAACAGGGTACATGCCTGAAAGTTACTATGAAAAGAACAAAGCAACGTGCCTGGATGTGTTTATCCTACCTTTGTCAAAGCACTTGATGGTGTAGTCAGCCAGAGCCACAAGGAACTCTGTGGTCCTGCGAAGGCTGAATGCCAGAGCAGTGCAGGCCTGTCCTGTCTTCTGCACCAGACGAAATCTGCCCCGTGAAAGAAGCGATGAAAAACACAAGATCACATACACACTCGCTCACATCAAGACCACTTTGTTCAGCTCTATACAGAAGGAAGATACATTTATATTTGGAACACAATCATCGGATCACGTCCTTGTAGATGAGAAGATCAATTGGGAAGAAGATAAAAGTATTTTTTACCATATTTTTGGCTCTAAATAGAACACATTCAGGTGAGAGAAGAGACATGTCAAAATGAAATGCCTATGGCATATATAGGAAATGTGGGCTTATGACTGTATATGGACCATACTATTCGTAAACATGTCACAAGGCAAATCATGTTAATAAAATAGAATAGTGATAAACAAATACTTAAAACACTCAATTATTTTGGGGCTTTTGAGCAGTCAGCCACCTGTTCCTACTGATGTCAAAGACGTAGATGTTGCCATGGTGATCTCCAGCCAGGAAGGAGTCTCCTGTGGTGTCAAAGGCAACATGGAGGAAACGCACCGTCTTGGCCTGCTGAGCTCTGCGGACCACCGTCACTAACACACTAGGACACACAAGGAAGACAAGACAACACCCAGATAGTACTCAAATGAAAAGCAACAAACTGATGAATCATGGCTGCTCTCTAGTGGTTACAATTACCCCCTGAAAAAAGTGGTTGAACATGAACAAAAATGTAAAGAGGCATCCCCTGGGAGTATACAGTACAGTATCATACTTACATACATGCAACATGTGTGACTGAACATAACCGCATTGCAAGCAGTTAGCTAACCTTCCAATGTTAACGTTAGTTTAGGCTCAGAGGTATGCGTTATAGAGACATTTTACAGCCTAATCCAGATAAATGTGTCACTCCCCGCAGCATCAGGTGCACAATGACAACTAACGTTAACGTTAATCAAGCATCGTTTAGCTATTTCCTACCTTTTGCCTAGTGTTGGTTTTCGATGCCAGACTTTCCCCTCTTCTTTGTTTCCGATGTCCGTCACTTCCATTTTAAAGAAGTCTGAAGAAACTCAGTGCATACATTTACAATACAAAATAATATCCTCCTTACTTGACTTGCCCCAGTTTACAGTAGCATGGCTAGCTAACGGGCTAGTTGGCTAAGTTAACCCCTTTAAAGGCGGAGCAAACAGCGCGAAATTTGAAAGCTCAGGCAGTAACGTTAACGTTATATTTAGTTTTAAGTAACGGCCAGAAAGGCCGTTAAGGTCAGCACCATTTAGAAAAATCGGAGCTCAATAGTCCTTTAAATGCTTATCAAACGATACGCTAACAGTTTAACTACAGTTTCAGGAGATGTTGCTTGTTTTGAGCTTGAGGAGTTATTTTGTCGCCCAAAATTGACGTCAAAGGTATACAGCGACGTGCAGTATGGGAGTTGTAGTTCAAAACAGTTTTGAACACACTAACTTCTATGCTTATAACACAAGGCTTACAGAGATATCATGTTTTAAACTGAGAGTGACACTCGATGAAATGTGGTATATACCTGTACCTGTACATATTTTAATTTAGTTTGTTATAGGCCTATGTATGTACAGTATATGATTCTTCGATTAAAAAAAGACACGTTTTAAACTGGAATTGTTAATTTGCTTATAAATATTTTACATACATTTTACTTCCCAACATGAATGTCTAAATGCAGGTGTCTCTGAATACAGAATGTCTTCAGGAGAAGACAATGAGAGGGAATAGAAAGCTCCAAAGAGAGAAAAGAGAGTATTGGACCGGACCCTGAGTTAAGATTTTTTTCTGAATATGTTGTTTTGGATTTCTAGGACTTTTCTTTTCTGCAAATAATACATTTTGAAGTAGTCAAAATGTTGAACCATTCACTGAGCACATGGAGTTGTAACAGCAAAAAATAAATACAAATAAGAGTAAAACAAATAAACAAAATAATCTAACTTCATCTCTTGCTTATCTCTTATTGTGGCTTTGTTTTTGTTCTGTTCTTCCTTTTTCATCTGGTCTATCCATTGACATATATATAATGGACCAATAGACCCCGTTGCTCTGGACGGAGACCAGTGAAGGCTATTAGAAGCACTTTTCCGGTGATCTCTTGCTTTACTGCGCAGCCTCCAACTGACAGAGACAACGTGAGCAACGTGTCTGAAAGTTGGAAGTCTTCTGGTAGCTGTGCCGAGAGAAATCTTAATCATTTCCAATCTTACAGAGACGGAGAGTGTAGGTATATGTAAGGAGATAACATAAGCACAGGCTAATTATTGCTAACTAACATGCTAGTTAACATTAGTAATTAAACCTAAACAGCTAATGTAAGTCGAAACTGCTGCGAGCTTCTCCTGTACTATACGGTAATTCCTCTACTGTGCGACAGTAAGTCACTTGGTTATGACACAATCGTTAGCTTATTTTTATAAAAGCGTCTGCTACGGAGCCATAACGTGAGATACAAGGTAATGGAGCCTTTTATACATTGTCGTGTTTCTTTAGAAATAAACAATGGACAAATAGAGTCTTTAAACGCTTCAGATGTAAAGTTATTTGCAGTCAAGTGACGTAAAAAAAAAAATGGCGGTCAGTGTAATGCTAACAAGAGGTGATCGCTTCGTAGCAACAAAATGGCGCCATCGGAGGTTCGCGTTCTGAAGCGAAGCTTACCCCCTTGGGTCTATCTGCCAGTTTGGGAAACAAAAATATAAAACACCTAAGATGATTATCTAAATCTTTTTATTTTAAATAAAAATTGTTGGACGATATATGGTTGCTTCCATTCACCCATGCCTTTCTCTCTTTTTTCTTAATGCTGCAAACATGTAAGTCAGATCAACCCTGTTTCCTATTTATTCTGATATAAATAATCATTCAAAATGGGCAACAAAAAACCTGAAACCTAACATTTGAGTTATGTATTTAAGTGAGAACATGAGGTTTCATAAAAAGGGATAATTTCCCCAGTATTGTTCCTCAGTAATCATTATGCTTGTTCTTATTTACATTCATTCCATTCTGGTGGCTCGACCCTGTCCACAGGGACCACTGTACAGGAAAACTATCGCGTCTGGCACGCCTCTTTCTGGCTGGCTGCCTCTGGATTGGTCAAGTGGGAGCTTTTGCAAATTTTACAGGAAGTGCTATAAATTCAAAGCAAAATCAAAAGATGTTTGTGAGAGAATAACAATACATCCGGTTCTAACAAGTTTTCTTCAAATTAAGAGCATCATATAAAACATGTCTTTAAAATAAATAAATAATTATGCATATTAAAACTACATAAATATACAAACCCACAACTTGACAAAATGAATAAAAAATGTACAGACCTTCATTGGTGTTGCCTGCATCTATTGTAAAGTTGTCCATTGTCAACATCCCTATAGCGTGACCAACACAATTTATTATGACCAGTGTAATACTATTTGATAAGAATAAGGTGAAGCAAAAAAACGAAACGTACCTGCCAATTCACTCTGGTTGAATTAATCAGTTATTCTCTAACGTTAAGTGAATTTAACTGCGAGTAATTTCACATTAATCTGAACAGAAATGTTTGCAGTATTTCTCTAAAACCAACACTGGGTGTATCACATCATAAAAGTATTCTCAGCAACAAGCTCAAAATTGTAATACGATATATATAACATATGAATAATGATATTACAGCCCTTATAAAACGAATAATTTTCCTTATGAATTGAATTTTACTGTTCAATTTTGACAAACATGATTTATTTCCCTAGAAATAGGACAATAGTTTTACTTTGAAAAGCATAACCGGATGTGTCTGCTCTGACCTCAGCAAATGGATCAGTAAAGCTAGCTCCCCTTGATTAGCCACGTCATGTTAAGTTAGCAGTGAGCACTTCTGGAATAAAGACAGCGAGGGGTCGCAGTGTTGTAGTGATATTAGCTCATTTTTAGAGAGGCGCTCTTGTTTCCTGGTTATAACTCGGCAGTAATCATATGGAAAGATGTCGGACATCGGGGACTGGTTCAAAAGCATCCCTCTCATCACCCGGCACTGGTTTGCTGCCTCGATTGTTGTTCCCCTTATTGGAAAACTAGGATTGGTTGATTTCAGGAATCTCATGCTGTTTCCAGAGCTGGTCTTAAGCAGATTTCATGTAAGTTTATCTTGTCTCTGTTCACTTGTGTGTTTTGGAGTAGCTGATACATGCTATGTTGTGTTCTGGATGCGGTGAGTTAGTTAGCAGGTGGCTAGCAAGGCTAACTGAGCAGGCCTGTGCTGTGTGACAGCCAATGAGAGGGCGAGACGCAGAAGGTTGTGATTTCCGGATGCTGTCGAAAAAGCTTTTAATTTAGCAACACTGAAAAAAAGGTGCAGATATACCTATCATTAGTTCAAAAATGTATTTTAATTACTAGAGACAAGTGTTGCATTTTCGGTATTTGGTGAAATAAAAGTAGTTAGTTTTCAGGTGCTCGTGCTGTGCATGTCACAAGGCGGAGAAAGTATTTTGGACAAATTGTAAAGGGACTTTCCTACACTGTGTAATGATTCCTCCAGACAGCGTTTTTTTTACTGTACATCACTACGCTGTCTGGTTCACAATGTAAACAAGGTTAGGAGGTGGGACGTGGATACGTATCCTGAAAGTCTCACCTTAGGGCAAAATAGCCTCCATAAACTACTTAATTGCAGTGGTGGAAAGTTACTTAGTGCACTTACTCAAGTACTGCACTTTACTTTTTTTCAGAGGGAAATATTTAGCTCCTTTACTAAACTTAAAATGTATTTCTACATTTACTGGTTACTTTAAAGAATAATATTTCAATATATATTAAGATATATTGTTAGTTTATAGAATATGATGCATTGCAAAATTAAACTACCCAAGTAGATTAAATTATTATATTTTTTTTATTATATTTCAGTAAATGCTGCTTCATTAACACTTCAGTAACAACCAATTTAATATAACCTATAATGGGGGTGCACGATTCTGAAAATGTCACAATTCACTATTGATTTTCAGGCTCAAGATTAGATTCAAAAACGATTCTCGATTTTAAAAAAACAATTCACAGTATGTAAATGTAGTTACTTTTCCCATGTGATTGCAGTAGACATACAATTTAAAAAAATATATATATAAAAAATTAAATTCTTTTTATTTTCTTTATTAAACAAATATGAATCGATTTTTGGAATTCTATGAATCGATTTTGAATCGATAGAGCTTGAATCGCGATACGAATGTGAATCAATTTTTTTTTATATTATTTTGCACACCCCATATATATATATATATATATATATATATATATATATATATATATATATATATATACATACATACATACATACATACATACATACATACATACATACATACACAAGTAATAAAGTGTAAAACTCATGTGCCGCTTGCAAGCATAATATAGCAGAATTACTGCTTTTACTTTTGATACCTTTTTTTTCTAAATACATTTTTCTGTTAATACTTCTGTACTTTTACTGAGATAAGATTTTTGACTAACCTGACAACTTTCATGCTGTGGCATTGCTACTTTTTACGTTTAAAGCGTTTGAATACTACTCCCACCAGTGGTTATTTAAACAATCATTGCACTCTCTGTAGTGTTATATGATGTGTATGGTTTAACCTGCCAGAGAGCAAGCTGGTGTGGCAGTTACAATAGGTTACTGATATTGAAGAGAAACACCGGCCGTGCTGCAGCTGAATAGCTTATTATAGTATTACTCTATTCATATTGGAGTAGTTTTGTCGCTTTGCAACCAAATGAGAAATTAAATTTTAACCTTGTGACCTACTGTGGTGGGTTATTCATCTTGAGGGAAGATGAAGATAAAAACCATGATTCATTTCATTATTGCTAAATGGATATTCAGTCAGTGCAATATTATAAGCTCCTGAATGTTTATAGACCCTTGAAGTTTCCTCCACCATACATTGATTTTCAATAACTGGCAAGTCCTGTTATTTGTGATGGTACATGAAAGAGGACTACTGTCCTGTTTTTATAAAAAAAAAAAAAAAAAAACCCAGTTAGCATCACTTTAACTATTATGCTGTTTTATATGGCTTTAGAAGTCCAGATTTTAGATCAAGTGGAAGTTTATTCCAAATACCAAGGCTGTAAAGCTAAATACCTATACATATCAATCCATTGTTGAAATATGGACAATACCAGTAAATAATAATCAAGCAGCATATTCTCTAGTTGTAACCAAGGCACAGTTACAATTTGTTTCACTCCACTCTTGTATGTTGTAATTATATCCAGTCATTTCCCTCTTGATTAATAGTAATTTAACATCAGCCCTCAAACCGCCTCTTAAATGCTGTTTTCATCTGATGTCTGATGTTACCATCAAATAAAACCTTCTGAATCTACTTGTGAGGTGACCGTCTCTGCAGAGGAACACCAGCTGTCTGGGGCCACTTTTTCAGTGCTTAGAAGTTATCATTTACAATCCACACGAGACTTCATGTGTGTTACAGGCACAGCCTTCAAAAATCTGGATCTCTGCCCAAACACAGCTACAGTATTTTGATTTCTATTAGACTAATGTCTCTTCTGTTTCTTTCAGCTCTGGAGACCAGTGACTGCCACCTTGTATTTCCCAATAACCCCTAATACTGGGTTTCTGTTCATGGTCAACCTGTATTTCCTTTACCACTACTCTACTCGACTAGAGACAGGTGAGACTGTTGGCTTTAGTGGCTCACACAACACACAACACACAACCCACAAGCTAATGTTTTTTCTTGGTATGGTTTTCCAGGGGCGTTTGATGGCAGACCCGCAGATTATGTCTTCATGCTCCTCTTCAACTGGATCTGCATTGTTGTATCCTTTAACTGGCATCACAAAGTACCAAACTCTTTAAAACCTCCTTTAAAAATGTTTCAATCTCCTTCAACATAAAGTTACATCCCTGTTTTCCACTCCACCATTGATCCTAGCTCTATGCTGCCTCCTTTGCTTCTCTCTCTCTCTCTCTCTCTCTACACTGTGCCATGTCAGGGTGGCTCTGTGCCAGTGGCCCAGTGTCAGTCTACCTCTGCAGAGAAACCTAATCTAGGTCACATGCAGTACAGCCCGGCCCATATCTCCACACTATCGTTTTTGTCAGGAGTTCAGCTCTGATTGTCACCTTGTCTGACTTTTTCACAGGCATTTATAGTTTATTAGAGACAGATTTGGGCAAAATCCTGTTCTCCTTAAACCTGATCTGGACCAAGTGTTCAGTTTTTGTTATCGCAGGCAAATTGTGTGGGTGGAAAATGGGTGGAAAAAAAAGAGTCAGGTGTGGGAGGTTAGGCTTACGTAAGGGGAAGAGGCAGAAGTGGTGGTTGACAGTCAGCCAGTGTGGGGATTGGACCTGGTAACCTTCCAGTCACCAGCTGCCCTAATCTTAAGGTTCCAGCTGTGATTGTATTGAGCCACGAGGTTGTTGTCCTTGACTCTAGCTACAGATAATTGGGATGCTGATGAACATGCAGGTGAGAATCCTCCTCTTTCTCGCTGTATTTATACCACAACATGAATTTATGTATACTGTACATAAGGCATAAAGCACTTGTTTGCTATGGGAGTGTTTCATAATGCAAGATGACTCTGTTAAATTAGGCTTACTTAAAAAAAAAAAAAAAAAAGACATTTTGGGAAATGTGCTTCACCTCAGGTTTAACCAATGTTACAATAATCCCAATTTATTTAAAAAAAAATCTAATTGATCTAATCTAATTGAGAAACTGTTTTCTCAAAAGTGCCTCACTATAAGTTTCCCCTTATTGCTGTACTGTGAAGAAGTTTGCAGTTACCAAATGACACAGGTGCACTTATTGCGTACTTCAAATTCGAGCTCATATTTTTATGTCTTCAGCACTTACAATACAAAGAATGTAATTTATATTACTTACACGTAAAACAAAAGCAGCTCTTAAACCAGACCTGACTTCATCTGATCATTAGGGCTGGGACGATATGCTTCTTTCACTATACATGTAGAGCTGCAACTAACGATTATTTTAATAATCGATTAATCTGTCTATTTTTTTTGATGAATCTGATTTAAAAAAAAAAAAAAAAAAAAGCTCAACTCAATACATACTTTCTTGTTGTTAGTTAATAGTTGTGTAAAGGTAAGTAGCCCAAAGACAAACAGACACACACACACACACCTACCTTATTCATTAAATACGGTACCTTATAAACACAAAATATTAAGGTCAATCATTGGTAAAAAATAAATTTATCAAATATTGTTTCTAGAGAAAATAATCTATTCTAAAAATCATCACAAAAAAAAAAATCACGATTCATACGATTTGCGATTCCTGCCCCAATTAGCCATTCTTTCTGGAGCCCCCTTTATGAGACACCCCTCAGATGTTAGGGGATATTGTAGAGGTCCTGAGGTGACCAAAAGTTACCAGGAAACCTTTTCACACAGCTGTCTTGTTGATGCCATTTGGTTGGATTTATATATTGCTGTTTGTGTTGTTGTTGTTGTTACCAGCTGCTGATGATCCCACTGATCATGTCAGTGCTCTATGTCTGGGCTCAGTTCAACAAAGACACAATCGTGTCCTTCTGGTTCGGAACACGGTTCAAGGTACCACATATCTTATCACCAACTCTTGTTACATCACAAATTATACAATTCTATCTAGGAGAACATAAAATAGCATGTTTCTATGGTATGGACTATTATTTACTACCACAATGTGAGGCTACTTCTAGGAGTCATATTAATTATATTTCCTTCTTGCTCTGTCCTAGGCACACTATCTACCCTGGGTCATCCTGGTCTTCAACTTCATCATAGGGGGCTCGTAAGGAACTATTTTTGATTAGTTGGATTAAAGTTTAATAGTTGTATTTCAAATGCACTCCACTATAAATGTCTGTCTTTATATGAAATAAGGAATGGGCTCTGTTTCTGTATTCCAAAGTAGGGAATATGCTGTTAAGCAGCTTGTCTTTGAACTGAACGTGTACATGTTACACTAGCACTGTGTATTGTTATTTGGTTTGATTCACCTTCTTCTCTTTGCCGTTAATGGGCAGGTTTGTGAATGAACTGATAGGGAACCTGGTGGGTCACCTCTACTTCTTCCTCATGTTCAAATACCCCATGGACCTGGGAGGACGCTCTTTCCTCTCCACACCAGAGTTCTTGTAAGTTTCCCCCAACATTTGAGTTTAGGCCATTTTTTTTTTTTTTTTTTTTTTTTTTTGCTAATACAATTTACTCACCACCTTCATTGCTGATATGTGGGGATGTTGAGGGTGTGCTATACACCGCGTTAAAGCAAGACTATGTATAACAAAGGTGAAACATATACCCTTTTACAAATGAAAAGTAGAATTCATAAGGAATAAAAAGCAGCCTTACTTATTCCAACCCACTGTTTTTTTGCTACTACAGCCTTACTTGGTCTGTTATGAACGGTAGCTGATGCTGGCTAATGTTTCCTAATGTTTCCACTTGTAGCCAGAGCGGCTGATGTTGAGCTAAAGTTACACGCTCGCTCTAAAACGCAAAGCACAGGACAACCAGATAAGTTATCGGACAGGATTTAAACCTGTCTAAAGCTTGTCTATGTTACCTAAACCACTGGTTTGGAAGACAAAAACAAAAAAGTAATATTACCTAAACTGTTGTAAATGTTCATGTGGTCTGGCAGAGCTTCTTGGTTCAAATCGAACCATCTGTACATTGTGCTTTCACAAAGAAGTAAACAGTGATTTGCATTCCCATTTGGTTTCACTTCCAAACAAGTATTTTAGATAAAAAATGTATCCCGAGAGGGTAAACTGGTTACTCACCCATGCACAGTGACAGATAACAGGTGACTCAAGTCAGAGCAATCACAGCAGACAACATATGAGAAACATACTACCCCAACAAAGTAACAGATGGACATTAGAGTTGCTCAGGAGCTCGCCCAGCCATGAAATGATGAGTTTGTCTGACCACTTGTGTTGTTGTTTTATCCAATTTGACAGTTATTTATGACTTTTGTTATAAAGCTGTCGGTACCTGCCTTGCCACTAAAAAAACTGCAGTAGGCATGTATGTGGGAAAAGTTGAGTGAAATGCTGCGGTGGCCAATCATGTAACAGGCGATCAGACTTGTCAGTGTGTTTTCAGCTATGGTTTGAGGCGGTGTGAGCATCCCGTACAGTAAACAGGAAACATCACTGCCTTTTATTGCTGCCACAAGAAAGTAAAATAAAAACATTTAGGGAAAAAAATAAAACTAGCACTGAACTGCCCTGGAGTTTGTGTAATACATTGAGGAAAATAAGTATTTGAACACCCTGCTATTTTGCAAGTTCTCCCACTTGGAAATCATGGAGGGGTCTGAAATTGTCATCGTAGGTGCATGTCCACTGTGAGAGACAAATTTAAAAAAAAAAAAAAAAAATCCAGAAATCACAATATGATTTTTTTTTTAACTATTTGTATGATACAGCTGCAAGTAAGTATTTGAACACCTGTCTAACAGCTAGAATTCTGACCCTGAAAGACCTGTTAGTCTGCCTTTAAAATGTCCACCTCCACTCCATTTATTATCCTAAATTAGATGCACCTGTTTGAGGTTGTTAGCTGCATAAAGACACCTGTCCACCCCATACAATCAGTAAGAATCCAACTACTAACATGGCCAAGACCAAAGAGCTGTCCAAAGACACTAGAGACAAAATTGTACACCTCCACAAGGCTGGAAAGGGCTACGGGGAAATTGCCAAGCAGCTTTGTGAAAAAAGGTCCACTGTTGGAGCGATCATTTAGAAAATGGAAGAAGCTAAACATGACTGTCAATCTCCCTCGGACTGGGGCTCCATGCAAGATCTCACCTCGTAGGGTCTCAATGATCCTAAGAAAGGTGAGAAATCAGCCCAGAACTACACGGGAGGAGCTGGTCAATGACCTGAAAAGAGCTGGGACCACCGTTTCCAAGGTTACTGTTGGTACTACACTAAGACGTCATGGTTTGAAATCATGCATGGCACGGAAGGTTCCCCTGCTTCAACCAGCACATGTCAAGGCCCGTCTTAAGTTTGCCAATGACCATTTGGATGATCCAGAGCAGTCATGGGAGAAAGTCATGTGGTCAGATGAGACCAAAATAGAACTTTTTGGTCATAATTCCACTAACCGTGTTTAGAGGAAGAAGAATGATGAGTACCATCCCAAGAACACCATCCCTACTGTGAAGCATGGGGGTGGTAGCATCATGCTTTGGGGGTGTCTTTCTGCACATGGGACAGGGCGACTGCACTGTATTAAGGAGAGGATGACCGGGGCCATGTATTGGGATATTTTGGGGAACAACCTCCTTCCCTCAGT
This sequence comes from Perca flavescens, assembly GCF_004354835.1. Lineage (NCBI taxonomy): Eukaryota > Metazoa > Chordata > Actinopteri > Perciformes > Percidae > Perca > Perca flavescens. The sequence goes on from NC_041336.1 coordinate 28,475,320, forward strand.
TAGAGCATTGAAGATGGGTCGAGGCTGGGTCTTCCAACATGACAATGAGCCGAAGCACACAGCCAGGATAACCAAGGAGTGGCTCTGTAAGAAGCATATCAAGGTTCTGGCGTGGCCTAGCCAGTCTCCAGACCTAAACCCAATAGAGAATCTTTGGAGGGAGCTCAAACTCTGTATTTCTCAGCGACAGCCCAGAAACCTGACTGATCTAGAGAAGATCTGTGTGGAGGAGTGGGCCAAAATCCCTCCTGCAGTGTGTGCAAACCTGGTGAAAAACTACAGGAAACGTTTGAACTCTGACTTGCAAACAAAGGCTACTGTACCAAATATTAACATTGATTTTTTCAGGTGTTCAAATACTTATTTGCAGCTGTATCATACAAATAAATAGTTAAAAAAAAAATCATACATTGTGATTTCTGGATTTTTTTTTTTAGAGGTCTCTCACAGTGGACATGCACCTACGATGACAATTTCAGACCCCTCCATGATTTCTAAGTGGGAAAACTTGCAAAATAGCAGGGTGTTCAAATACTTATTTTCCTCATTGTAGTTGGATGTTTCCTGCAACAACAAAGTACATTCGCTATGTTTTGCTAGTCTCTTTTCTTTCTTTGAAATAAAGCTGCCTTCAAGTGCACTCAGAAACAGCGAAATCTATAAACCATCAGACGGAAAACAGTAATTGTGAAATATAAAGTCTACTTGTGCTTTGTTGGGGGGTTTAAGAACACAACAGGACGTCACACAAATGGTCCGTTTCATTCGCAGAAAATCGGCGGATCGCTTTTTTTGGGTGCGAATGCCCCGCAAAGCAAAAACGACAACCCCACCATGTTTTCTAGTCATTAAATAAGGATTTACAAATGTCATGTTTTTAATGATTGTATGTGAATGCCCGCCCTCCTCATCCCTTTGTACATCTCTGTCCTCCTCTCTCCAGGTATCGGTTCTTCCCTAACAGGAGGGGCGGGGTGTCGGGCTTCGGAGTCCCTCCCAGCAGACCAGCTGCCCCGGAGCAGGCCGGGGGAGACGGAGGAAGAGGGCGTTACAACTGGGGCCATGGCTTCCGTCTGGGGGGTGAATGAGCAGAGACAAGAGGGAGAGAGAGCTACACCCCCTATACCCCCGCCGCTCCCAATAACAAATGGCGTTGCAGTTGAATGTTTAAGGTTAAAGTGCTTGCTTTTTCCTCATTCTCTCTCCTCTCATTTTAGGAGAAACACCTTGACTTAAAATTTAATTCACATTCATGTTTAGTTTTAAAGGACACAAGAGGATGACATTTGAGAAAGCACGCATTTTAACCCTGACAGCCCCCCCACTCTGGCCTTAAGCTCAACTCACCAAGTGAAGCCAGCTCTACTATTACTATTGCTACTACTGCCCATGTGTCCATGTGAAGCAGATAGAAAGAAATATGAATAGACTCCTTTTTTTTCTAATGTGATTCTTGATCTCCCCTCCCCTTATCTTCTTCCTTTCGGTCCTCTTCTTTTCACCCCTCCCTTATCCTCCTCTCCTTTCTTTGCATTCGGACTGTCAAGACAAGAGATGTTGCAGCTGCACACCAGCACGCTGTTGATTTTGACTCTTGGTTTCCTGTCTTCTCCCCTTCTCTCTCTGTCATGCCATATCAGATTACATTGTAATTACCAAGGCACTGGGAGTGTGCTCTCAGTGGAACATGGGCAAAGCTATTTAGAGAGCACTGTTTCCAGGTCTGATTTTACATGGGTGGAACATGTTTTTTAAGCCTGTGTGGCACAGAACTGAGATTTGTCTTAAGATCTGATCTTAACCAAAATAGGGTGAAGAGGGGACTTATTTTTGTAAATATAACCATTTATTGAAAGGATGAGCGAGTCTAAGAGTGTAATTATTGTACTATCCTTGTTTCCTTAATGCAACACTCGGATTTTTGTCAGGAGGGCACAGCCAATTATGTGCCAGAGTGTCTGGTTGAGAATCACTGTGACTATATGTACAATTACGGCTGACAACCTATTCATTATTAATTAATCAATCTGCAAATTTGTCATTAATCACTTGTTCTATAAATACCAGAAAAAATTGTGAAAAATGCTTTTCTTGTCTGGTCCAACAACCCAATGATGTTTATTTTATTGTGACAAAGAAAAACTGAAACTCCTCACAACTTAGTGTGATAGAGGGGATTTGTGCTTGAAATATTATCAAACTAGGTGATTATTTTTCTGTCAATCGATTTATTGAAAAATTGTTTCAACTTTATATACAATATATGCTGCTTTATTGGCCATTCATACGTTTGGTTTTATGCAGATGCACTCTGATTCTCAAGTTTTGGTTGAATTTGTTAATTGCATTTGAACAATGTGCACATAAACCTGGAATTATGCTCAGAAGATACACTTAAAGGCCTTTACAAACCTATGCATAGAAGGGTGTAATGGGTAAACGTAGGTTACAGAGGAGCTGACACGTACACCTTAATTTCAGCTGATGGGAAGTCGAAACAGCAACAAAGATACCTGGAGGAGCATATCGCATCAACACGTTTTGTTCCACCCAGATATAAAGTTGAAAAAAAAGCTTAGGTGACCTGACAAGCCAGTGTAAGGCCTAGATCATCTCACTGATTCAATGCTTAACTCTTGACGCGTACAATTTACACTGGTAAACACATGTACAGTTGGTTGTGTATTTATTGAGTTACAGCAGACTTAAAAGTACAAAATGAAAAATGCAAGCAGTTTTCCATTCTAACCAACCGAATGTACAGTATCCCAGATACTTGTTTGAACATGAAACTAAAGCAGCAGCAGCAGCAGACATTCAGCCAGTAAACAGTCATACACCTGCTGTTCAAACCAGGGTAAAATGACAGTTCAACTCAACTTTTTTTTTTTTGCTGCACAAATATTGCAAGCGTTTGCAATTTGACCCATAGAATCACAGATATCCCTTTAAATCATTTTTGAAAATGAGTTGTTTAAAATGAACATGCAATAAGTTCATGACAGCTTTGGCTGTTGTGATATTCAAATGCTTTTTTTGTGCCGTTTTTCAAAAAAAAAAATACAATCAGCACAGGTCTGATAATTTCTCTCTATAACTCAGGAGATTCATGAACAACCACTTCAGGTGACCTGACTGTACACCAATCCAGCTTTGAACAGACTGACCTTCCTAAAGCCAGAAATACTAGAGAGAACACAAGGGGTGCGTTTACAGATCGCAGGAGCTTCAGTTTTATCATGCGTAAAAACTACTTTACCTAAATGTTCTTGGCAGATTCAATCGAGAATATTTCAAGTTTTTAAAACAAAGACGTGAAAAGCTGAAATCACTGTAACCGGTCCATAGGGTACCCAGTTTTGAAGCAAACGGCAAATGTCTGTAAAGAGAGCCGAAAAGGCAGCATGGTGCGATCAAACAGACACTCCACTCTCTTCTCTATGTGATTAATCATCTTGATACATGTTCCTGTATGTAAAACACGGTCGCTCCTTTTAGCTGCGTCTCAAGCACCTCGGAGTGATTTTCACCTTCATCAGCATAATTCTATGCAAGTGCGAGTCAACGCTGCAGGAGAAAAGGAAAAGTTTCACAACAGTTTGAGATGTAATTATCTATCACTAACACAGGAATATATTATGCAAGTGCCCCCCAAGTCTACTCATAATGAGTAGTGCGCAGGTATGATTTAAAAATAGGGCTGATTTTCAGCAAATAACACACTATCATACACTTTGATCTTAAACAACACAACAACAAAACATTCCAGGTTTTGGGGCACCGGTCATGACTATTTTTTAAAAAAATGTAACAAAACTTGCCCTCCCAGAAAAACTGTACAAACCTTCTTTTTTGTAATACAGAAAAATATTTACAAGGGTGCTTCTTTAAAAAAAGAAAAAGAAAAAAGTAACAGTAGTAAGAACAATGCATCAAGTCCAGCTTTGGCACTCCTCTTAATGTCCCCATCTGCACCAAACATCAGTCAGTGCTTTAATGGTGGAACTCCAATGTCCCTGGCGCTTTGTGATGACATCACAGGCAGACAGTTACATTACCGAGTCCACATCTTGAGTCGTCGCATGATGGTCGGTGACTCAGCAGTCAATGATTTACTCGACCTGGAACAGAACCGGACAGAAATGGGGACTGGAGTGAACACATGGGCTCACTTTTCAATTAAAAATCACTCTTCTCCCTCCTGTTTAAAGAAAATGCATTTCTCTTTTTTATTAATATTGATTCCAGATTACAATTTGAACAAATGCTTGCAATGGTCACTGAGAAATTCAGAAATACTTTACAGCTTCATGATGGTTTTGCATATAAACTATTAGATACATTGTGCTGAATATTAGAAATACACCATTTGCCTTCCTGTGACAACAATCACTGTGTGTGTGTGTGTGTGCGCGCATGCATCTTTGATGCTAATGATGGTGTGGGTCCAAATATCATCCTGCTATTCCAGGGCCAATCAGAGGTAATTACACCCTAATAACTTCCTGTGTAGCTGGAGACTGCAGCTGGGGCCTCTTAAAGGAACAATTCACCATTAATTTATCTATTTATTCGAGACAAGTCGCACAAAATCAAAATCCATCTCTTCCAGACAAAGTCAAAATGTTGTGAAAAGAGTTGCTTGAGTGTATCCCCTAGTTTCCATCGGGCACAACTGCGCTGTGTTCCAAGTCAATGCTCGATATTCCACCACCCGCGTCACGGCGCATCCCAGAAGCGTGCGTGAAGCGGCTCTCCGCTCCGCTAAAGATACGCACCAGGTCTATTTTCACGCGAGCCGAGGGCCTGCGGACAGCCAGGCAGGGAAAAACATCATAGACATCACAGATCCTTTTTAAGGACAACGGCAGAAAAAAAAGAAGGCATGAAGTTCGACTACAGGAGTGCTTGGAGTGGAAGGTAGATACTAGCTTAATAAACACGTGATGGTCACGTAAAGTACTTGTAGAGACAATAAAATCTGCGAGTCAGGCAGGCAAGACGCTCTGCTTCGAGACACTCCCGGTGTGGTGCGTGGCGCGTGGCGGAGGACGGAACAAAACCACAGTTTAGCCGGTTTGTTTTCTTTTGAAGGATATTTCCACCTACCGTCAACCAATGACCCTCCCAGGTTGCTCCAAGCTCAGAACTTCTGTGTCTGTTGCCAGCCTCGGTCTTTCCACTCCCGCTTCACTCTCCTCCCCTACTGCCACAGTCACCTTTACCCACCTGGCAAGGAAGCAGACAGAGTTTAAACACAAACAGAGTCCTTAGAAACAAAAAGCAAAGAAATATTTGTGATGTGCACATTGAATGGTTCTGAGAAACATGCTATAAACAATGCAGGAATATCTAGTTGATGCAACAAATAAAAATGCAGTAATTCAGCATCCATGAGTTGCAATGCCCATACAGTGCTGTATTTTTTAGACTGTTTTCACAAAACAAAATCGTAAAATAACTCCTCAGATATTCCTTTAAAAACAATCAAATATTGGCAGTGAGCGGATCTTTTTTTTCTGTATTACATCTCCCACTAGAGAATAAATATAGGAGAAAAGATCTGTTTCCCTCTCTCCACCCACCTCCCTTTGTCAGCAGTGCTCGAGCTGGTTTGGTCCAGCCTGGTCCGGCTCAGGTCCGTCACGCTGTGGGCTAATCTGTCAGTCAACCACTGGACTTTGTCTTGGTCGGACAGCTTGAAGTGCTCTGCAGCAGCTGCTGTGTTCTCAACGGCCTCCTCCACTGCACCAACGGCTGTAGAATTTGAAACGTGAACAGAGAAAACACAAAAAGGCAAAAAAAAGGGTTTAAAACGTGATATTAAGAGAAACTAAATCTCTACTCCCAAGGTCTCCTCCAAAACTCACCTTTCCCAGCTGGGACTTCCAAGGAAACACACTGTTTTTTCTCAGGACTCTGGCCGTTCTGTTCCTGGCCTGCTTTCTGCTCCTCTACAAGGTTTTGGAAACTTTCCATCCAGTCCAGAGTTTCACCGTTCTTCAGTGCCGAGCGGTGGTCCTTGAACCAGCGGACAATGTCGGTGCGCCCAAGGCTTGTCTGGACCTCCAGCTGGCTGTACTCCTCGGGAGATGGCCACTGAGTCCGACAGAACATCTGTCAAGACCAACACAAAACATTTTACACCAGTATGTAATCCACGGTTCTATAGCAAAAACAAAATGATTTATTGGGCCAGTATAATAAACAAACTCAAAGCTCTAAATTCAATGATCAGCTATCGGGGAAAGTTGCTTTCTTATTAAGGGAACGTGTGTGAAGCCTTCTGCCAGAGCTCATGGTTAAGTCATCAACGTCAGCAATATTCAGCACTCGCACATTTCAGCAAAGACCCGCCCTACTTTGCATCTGATTGGCAAGAACTTATTTCATTGGTAGGTGGAAGTTCGATGATTGGCTAAATCCAGCGCATCAAAAACAAATCCAATATGGACTTTTTAATCCCGGCCCTAATATATATATATATATATATATATATATATATATATATATATATATATATATATATTTCTCATGTAGCGTCAATCACAGATTTTTCAGTAGTACAAAACCTTTGAGATGAATCAATTTACATCATCTCACTTCAGATTGTACTCATCAGTTAATCTCTTTAAAGTCCCAACTCAAGGTCTTCTTCGCAGCCCATGTGCATTCATCTTTATAGCCTACATTAAGGTTCAAACTTGTGTCATATTTGAATACGTAGCCATCTAATCGGAGTCGATGTCGAAATTTTTTGGCCAGCGTTTCTTATAGGGCTGCACGATACGAGGAAAATACACGATATGTGACAACGTTGTTGAATATTGCGATAACTATATTACTTGCGATAAATAAACAGATATTAAAGTGTACTCCGTTCTGCATTTCTGCTGCTTTCAGTATTCTGCTACAATACAACACATTGCTTGTTGAATTTAAAACAAAAGGAAATCATTTTCGACATTCTTTTATTGAAGAAATTAAACCTTGAATATAAAAAGGCACCACTAAAAAAATGAAAGTGCAGTTTTCTATTGATATTTTTTAACAAAAAATCTCTGAGTGTCTTTCGCGATTTGTATATTGCGCCTGTTGATATTGCGATGACAATTTAAAAAAAAAAGGATATGTTGTGCAGTTTCTTACCTCTCGGAGCAGGCTGAGCGAGCGGCTGGTAACGGGAGCTGGGCTGGTGGAGGCAGACAGGATGGGAGGATGGGGAGAAGAGGAGGAGGAGGAAGTGAGGATGGGAGGAGATGCCGAGGAGGAGGAGAGGGTTGGTGGATGAGGGGAGGAGGCTGCCAGCACAGGAGGGGAGGAGGAGGATGAAGAGGAGGAAGAGGAGAGGACAGGTGGCTGAGGAGAGCAGCGTGGAGGTTTCCCTCCGTGTGAAGCGCCGTTCAGCAGCGCTCCCGGCCGCTCTGCTCGCTCTTCTGTGCTCTTTGCAGACATGGAGAGTAAAGCCTTCTCCATGTTGTCCCTCAGCGCCCTGCGCTCGGAAAACCAGCAGTCCACCTCCGTCTTGGACAGCCTGGTCTCCTGGGCCAGCTGGTCTGCAGCAGGACAGAGTTCAGTGGGTCAGATGAGCTGTGTTACCTCCAAGTGGAAGTCTCTCTCCAGGGGACCTAACAATGGGCTCATTAAAAACATTTCTGCTATTTCTGTCTGCAGGAACCTACCAGATGCGGCCCAGCAGGTCCTTTGGGGTGAAAGAGAATTAAGTCACATGCTGTGAACTAGTAAAAATAGGAGAAAACACTACTGGACTTCTTTAAGTAATGTTAACAGTGAGGAGGAGGATATTGAACTTGAAGTACTTAAAATGTTCTGTAATATTTCTTCTCAGGAACTTTACAACGTAAAAGGATCATAGAAATATAGGAAGACAGAACTGGCAAGTTCTTCACCGATTATAAACCTGCAGTGTTGTGTTTCTGTATGTTAATATAATGTGTATAATGTGCTCACACGAAGCATCTTGATTTAGGACCAGGAATGGGACCACCAGGAAATAAGTGAGCAAAATAACATCTGTTTAAATGTACAGAAGTACACGGTAGTGGTTTTCACCACATTTAGCAATTTTGTAACTGCAAAGGATAATGTTTAAGGTATGTCAAAGGTCTAACTGCTGGACACAAGACGTCTTCTTTTTCTTCAGTGCAAAGTCAGACAAGTCAAAACACTGTTTGAGTAGATGGGGGCGTTAATGCCTTCCCTCTCTTCCATCTTTCTTGCCGCTCTTACGTTTTATATACTACCAACCAAATCTTAACTATTTTCATCCCGAGACTTTGAGTTATGCGATTAAGTCCATTTGCTTGTGAAAGGGGTTGGCTTTACCTAGCACTGCTTCTGTCGGAGTGCCGCTTCTCTGAAAGCTCTCCTCCAGCGCTTTTAGCTGTTCTGATGACTTCCCCTTCACCCTCTCCAGCAGGGGAAAATGGCTGGGGACTGCTTTCTTTACAGGACCGTCTTTGGGTGCTGGTGTCACCTCTGCTTTCACCAACACTGGAGGTGGAGGAACACCTGAGAGAGAGAGAGAGAGAGAGAGAGAGAGAGAGAGAGAGAGAGAGAGAGAGAGAGAGAGAGAGAGAGAGAGAGAGAGAGAGAGAGAGACTTAAGGACCAAAATATGCTAGACAACACGGGTAACTGATATTACTAAACAACACATGGCACTAATGGTGCTTAAAAAAATCATTATCAACTGATTACCGACTACGATTAAGCACAATTTGCTTTCTCAGGATATATACCCTATATATTTTTAAAGGGTAAGCAATCAAAACCTACCTCTGAGAACGATAATTAGCTTGTTTAAAACCTACAGAAAGATGTGTGATTAATCACTGTCAGGGTTTGTTTTAGCACTTTAGATGTGTGGCACTGATCACACCACATACCTTTGAGATTAAGGAGCCTCTGTTCACTGAACCACTTCTTTATCTCTCCTCTGGACAGCCCGGTGGTCTCTATCAGCCTGTAGATCTACCACATGACAAAATGCAACAGAAATGTAACTATCAGTGTGTACTGTTGACAGGAGCACTAAATTAGAAATGAAATGTGGCTACAAAAATCCTAATGCCAAAAAAATCCTTCCAATTAATTTTGACCTTCTAAGGCATGGCACAAGAAATGTCATTTCACTCACTTATTCTTACCTCATCTTCCTCGGGGAAAGGACACTGTGTGTAGCTGGACCTCAGTACTGAGAGCTGCTCGTCGGTTTTGTTGGGGTCAACTGTAAAACTCAGCACTTTGGGTGATGCCAGCTTGGATGTGGCCATGGGCGCCGAGATGTTTTGAATGATGGAGGGCCGTTTGGTCTCCGTGGCGATCACAGGGGAGGCCAGGGGTCGTTTGAGCGACTGTGCCACCTGCAAAGCACACATAGGTTTTATTCCATTGTCATCGTAATATCAACTGGCGCAATAACCATGTCGCTAAAGTAGTGAAATATCGCAAATGTGAAAAAAAATGCACTTTAAAATGTAACGGTCATGTTTTTAGTGCTGACTTTTATATTCAATTCAAATGTTCAATTTGTTCAATAAAAGAATGTTGGAAATTATTTCCTTTCATTTGTTTTAAATTCAAGAAACAGTTTGTTTGTTGTATTTTAGCAGAATACTGAAAGCAGCAGAACTGAGTACACATTAATATCCATTTATGCATCGCAAGTAATATCGTTATCGCGATATTGAACAGCGCTATCGCATATTTTACTCATATCGTGCAGCCCTAGTGAAAACTGTGACATCTTTAAATCATACGTCTTGTGTACAAGGTTTTGTACCTGGTTAGCCACGGTGAGTGCCAGCGGCGCACACGTGACAGTGGAGCCGTTAGCTACAGGAGTCAGCACCAGGCTGGTCTGTCCCAGCAGGTGACAGGGGAGGGACTGCAGGACAGACGCTGCTGACTGCATGGCTTTGGAGGCCGCGGTGGGGGCAGACGGGTTGCATGGCTGGGAGTTGAGCTGAGAAGCCACCACGGTGAAGGTCTGAGGCATGGAGGAGATCGTACCGTTGAACATTTTCTTCCTGGCTTCTTCCACCTGTCATAGGAGGAAAGCACTTGTTATACTTGTAGGTTTAAAAAATAAATAAAATAAAACCATTGTAATTAGGGATGCACCAAATCCAGGATTCGGGTTCGGATTCTGACAAATATTGGGTTTTTTGACGGGGCCCGGTTTCTGCCGAACCTTAGAATTTTTTTCCACCGAACCCCACGCTTGCACTACGCTGGTCGACGTAATGATGCAATGAGGATGGGAGTAGGATTCGTTATTTGGTTTCGGTAGAATCTTAAGGAGTGGATTTGGTATTCGGCCCAACTCCAAAAATTTGGATTCGGTGCATCCTTAAATTTAATACCAAAAATAAGAATTGACACTGTAATCTAAAAAGGTCTGCACAATTACTAGCTGGTTGTTTGTTAATGTAGAGTGAAACAAAGAGTAAAAAGTATACAATTTTACATTATGGATCAGTAACAAAAGCCCACAACCTGATCAGAGGTTATTACAATATACAATGAATTGCTTTACAGCAATTTAACATGAGACATTCCATAGCCAACTTAAAATGTTAACTATTCTCATAGTATTTGGAATCTGAATGCAAGTTAAGCATTTCAAACATAAGGTTCTAGAAATACAGATTAGGGATGGCGAAAACTAAAAATTTTCTTGACCGGTCACCGAGCCTCATTAACCGGTTAACCGTTTAGTTTAACATATGCTACGCTATTTGAAATAACAGCCATTTCGAGCCGCGCCTGCAATTTCTCAACTCTGTCGCATCTCTCTCTCGCGCACGCACGCACACAGCCAGCCCCGGCACCGCCCTTCCACTCACGTCACGTTTTTTAAATCCCCTACATCGCGAAACATGTCCCGCAAATGCGGCGCAGAGGAGCTTGTATGTAATCGGAGGACAAATGGCTCCTTAGTTTCGGTACAAGTCAGGTGATCGCGTTTAAAATAAAGTCGTTTGTCTAGCGTTAGAAGCTCATTAGAAACATTGCCGCGGCTCATTTGAGAAAATGACAGCTCCGAAGAGACGCCTTTAGTTTGAGTGTAGTGCTAACAATAATAATAATAAAGATGATGATCATCATCACCTTATCTGTTACCATTGAAATGCAGATGTAATGTGTTTCCAAATATAAGCCCATTTTATGCGGAATATTGCCTAAAAGACTGCAACAGGATACAACCAATGGATAAAACCTTCAGAATGCGTAAAACAGGCGATTAGGCCTAACAAAATTAATTGTTTGGTTCCGGTTTTCGACCGACCCTGTAAATTAATGTGCGACCCAAATTTATTTTATGAGCTTGGGGAAGAAATTATACTAATTAAATAAATACACAAATAAAAAGTTTAAGGCGAACTATAATTACATTTTTGTACAGCACTCTTGCGATGCAAGATGCCCGTTTTCCTCCAGCAATGCTGGAAGAGGACCCGATGTCGCCGCAGCGGCACTTAACTTTGCCGTGTCCAGTTTTAGGGCAGCAGCAGCAGCGTGAGGATGGCGCCTTCAACCAGCCCTCACCGGCCACGGCGGCCAGCTACAGCGCTACTGCGCCGCCGGGGAGCTTCAACACGTCAGACAGGGCAGATGAAACCACTCATGAACTATATGTTGTGTTTAATGTCGTTCAAGAGGATGGCAACGTAGCAAGCAAACCCGATCAAATGAAAGGTAAACCCCCTTTAGAGTGCTCTAACGTTACAGCAAGTCCCTGGGGCTCTTTGGAGGTGGCTAACAGCAGTGAAGCTAATGACAACTTCCCAACACAATTCATTTGGATACATTACATACATTATGGAAGATAGACGGGATTCTGAACAGCGATGCACAAACAAACAAACAAACAAACAAACACACACACACACAAACACACACACACACACACACACACACACACACACACACACACACACACACACACACACACACACACACACACACACACACCAGAGCCAAGGTGTCTGCGTTACTTCACGCAGCACATGTAACTGGCTGGAAACGATAGCTACAGCTTATACATTATTTATTTCCGCTGGCGCAGATGAACTAACGGTACACTCGTTAACTGTAAGAAGCCTACAATAAACCCTCCATGATTAAAGAGTCAATATTTATCAATACCCACCTACCTGTTCTACAGGCAAATTTAAACATGTAGAAACCGATATTTCAGTCTGCTCTTCATGCGCTGTCCACTCTTGTTCACCGCGCTGTGCAAACAAAGCTCTACTCTGCAAATAGCGACTTTACAAACAAGCTAAAATCAAAGATGTCAGTTTGTAGTCTGTTTCTTAGTTTGAAACGAATCTTGATTTTTTTGGACAAACTCTTGTAAACGTAGCTGCTGTCTAAACGAACCATCCTCTCCGCTGGATCGGTAAACCTGTGGCTGTATTATAAGACCAAAACAAATACACGTGGCTACTTAATATGCACGTGAATTACAGTACACGTTTTCAATATATTAAGCGACAACTGTACATGTAGTAACAGGTAGGCTATGTTATGAAAATATTGAGTATCCATCGCTACTGTAAAAGGCAAAAAAAAAAAAAAAAAAAAAATCCTACTTATCCCTTGCTGCCACTGGGAAAAAAATAAAATAAATTCCTATCGACCCATGAACTCAACAGACAACAAACCGGAACCAAACTATTTTTTTTTTATGCCTTATGAAAGATTTTGCGTGAGGGATTATTTCACTTCACAGAAAAAAAAAATTTGGAATGAGATGGCTAACTGTAGTAGCGTTTATTCCAATATCTATAATTGCTTAAATTAGAGATCACTTTTTTTTTTTAACCGACTAACAATAATTTTGACCAGTTAACGTTGAAACGGTCAACCACCGGTCAAACGGTCATCGGTTAACATCCCTAATACAGTCTATTATATTACTATTATTTTTAGTCTTTGGGGAACCAGATGATGCCTTATTTAAGCTTCTAAGCTTAGAAAAGACCTGGTAAAATACACTCAACCTCACTTGAGGGAAGAGAATTGACATAGTGCCTCAAATATTATCATTACTATAACTCCTACCTCCTCAGGTGACCAGCTAATGCCCTGTTTGAGCCTCTGTGTGGTGAACCAGACTTTGATTTGCTCCTCTGGGTGTTTGGAGGCTGCGGTGAGCCAGGAGAGCTCAGCCTGTGTTGGGTAGGGGAAGTTGTTGAAGGAAGAGATGAGCGTCAGGTTGTCGTCCAGCGAAGGGTTGTATTTGCTTGTGTTGAGGGGCACTGCGATCTTCGGCACCTGAAATTATACAAAAGCAATACAGTAAGCCTAAACAGCCTTTTCTTTTCCCCCAAAAAGAAGAATATTTCCACAAGTACTTTATTCAGTTCTTGTGTTAAAATCAAAATCAAATGGTAACACTTTATTTTAGGGGTGTGTAATTTCTTAATAATGTCCTAGGAAAATCATTTCCTTATAATTAGCACTAAATGACATTGTTCTAACCAGGAGACGGCCTTGGAAATTATTAAGAAAATTACAGACCCATAAAAAAGCATTACCAGCAAAACATTCAAATGTTAACTCGACAAACGACTTTTCCACTTTCAATGCAGTTCCAGAATTTAAAGGAATACTTTGAAATTTTTTTTCTTCTTTGTTTTTTTTGTTGTTGTTGGTGAGATGAGACAAACAACACCACTGTCATGTTTGTAGGCTAATTATATAGCTAGAGCCAGGAGACAGTTAGCTTAGCATAAAGACTGGAAGCACGGGGAAACAAGTAGCTTAAAAGCATTAAAGCGTAAAAAAAAACACACCTTCTAACACCACTAAAGCTCATTAATTAACACGTTATATATCTTGTTTGAGTAATCCTTACAAATACTGAATTGTAAAAATGTAGTTAACACACATCAGCTTTAGAGGTGCTGATAGGGTTGTTGCTGTTTTGAACCTTTGGACAGAGCCAGGCTCGCTGTCTCCCATGCTTCCAGCCTCTACGCAAAGGTAAGATCACTGGCTGCTGACAGGAGCTTTATATATTTAGTGTACAGACACCAGAGTGGTATCGGTTTTCTCATCTAACTCTTGGCAAGAAACCAAATGAGTGTTATTTCCAAAAATGTAAAACTATTTGTGTAACTGTACAGGAATGGTACATAAAAAGATAATTGGTATACTTCCTCCACTGTGTTCTACCTGAGTATAGTTTAGAGGCCGCTGGAGCGAAGGCATGATGTGAGAGAGACCTTCTGCTTTGAGTAGAGTCGACTCCGGGATGATGACCGTCCCGTTCACGTTGACCGCGGTGATTGGTTTCTTGGCCAGATCTGTCCGCTTATTATCTGGCGACATTATTTTCGGCTTGCCGATCTTGACTGTGGTGGGTTTGCTGAGCGGCAGAGTGCCTTGTTCGTCCCCTTTGCCAGAAATGGCGCTGGAGGTGTTGTAAATGACTGCATTGTTACTGCACCCCTCGATTGTCTGTTCCAAGATTGTCTGATTGTTCATTTTGATGCGTTTGAATTTGAAGTTGCTCTCCCCTGGGTGACACCTCTCGTTGTGTTCGGTCAGGGTGTCAAACTTCTTTGTGTTGAAGTTGCAGACGGCACACAGGTACAGGGGGTTGAGGATGACGTTAGGGTGGTTGGCATCCACGTGTTCTTTGAAAGTGTTGAGGTTCTGTGTGGAGAAGGGGCAGTATTTACACTCGTAGCCCCCCTGCTGTCTGCGCTGAGGCTTGGAGAGGTCTGGTGGCTCGGCGGCTGGTTTGTCTGGAGCCGTGGGAGGGTCCAAGGCCTTGCCCATCAGGTCTAATTCCACAGAGGGCTTCGCCTCTGTTGAGAGATCTGTTTCCATAGGTCCCTCCTCAGCATGGTTCTCCGTTGTTGTCTGGAAGAAGGCAGTTTTTAGATGGAAAAGGTATGACGTGAATCCTTCTAAAATCAGTACACATCCACTAAAAACACACAGAAAAACAAAAACATGCATCCTATAAAAGAAAAATATTGTGTGTAAGTGCAGTGTAATACACAAAACTATTTAAAAAAAAAGGAGTAATTTTCCTCACAGGGAATTATGAAATCTTATTTTATTTAGCTGATACTGTAAAAGAAATGAGTCGCTCCTGCCAGACATATTAGAGTGTACCTCCATGTCGTCCTCGGTGTCATCATCCAGCTCCACCATGGTCTGCTCTGGTCGGATCATTAAGGGAGTGGAGGCCTTCCGTCGACTCGACATGATGATGGATCCTGGGTTTGTCTGGGTGGACAGCTGCCCTCACTTGGTGCCCGCGATTGGCCCGTGGTGATATAAAGGAGGCTAAGGGGCCCAGGGTGCAGAATGCAGGACTACTATCACAGAGGGCTGGGTGGATAATCAGTTTCAGGTACCGAAGGATAGCCAGGAGGCCTGGCTCGTACTGGGACCCAGATACAGAACTGGGCTCTCTTTTTTAATAGGACAGGTAGCGAGCACAGGAGAGTTTCTGGGATGAGTGTCTGAAAACCAGTCTTCCCCAGGGGTAAGATTAGTGGCTGGAGCGAGAGTAAGTGAAGGCCTGGCAGAGATGGGACTGTTGTGGTGTAGTGTAGGCCGGGATTGCTGACCGTGTCAGCTCCGGTTCTGGCCGACCTCCTGGAACTGCATGACAGGATGCTACCTGGATGGAAGAAAGAAGAGCCAGAGTAGAAAAACGGATTATTATTAACATTAGACGAACATTTCCTTTCATTACATTTTCCTTATCTTTTGTTTTAAAAACCATTACTTTACCTTAATTTCCTCTACTTCTGCTATCTATGATTTAAGTGTTTTTAATAAGTGAAAACCAGTGAGGAGTCACAGAGCTCATCTGGGCTGCCATAGTCACTCAATACAAGGCAAATAAAGATGGCGCAAATATGAGTTTCACCACATAAATTCACTTTATGTGGAGACATTGGTTGTAAAACAGTTTGAGACAACTGAGACATTGGATTAAGGGAGAATAAACCAAAATGAGAAATGGGTAAGCAAAAACCTTAGATACCCTTTTCAAGTGCCTTTAAATAAGTATGCAGCAGGCACCAAACAGGCTGGTGAGAGCGTGTCAAGAAAGGCACCACCATGCTGGATTATTTCAACTCAGCAGTGTCCCATGTGGATCTGCAGCAAGCCACCATCCAGAAGAGAGTCGAGTGAACAGTCAGCCGGCGGCTCAAAATGAAAAAGGTCAAAGGAAGCTGACAAACAAACAGAGCAGGAGGTCTACAGGTGGTCGACTGCCAGACCACTACAACCACAATCTGGAAGCAAATAGGAGTAAAAGGCAATATTGTAAAGTGTTTTATCTCAGTGTATAGGGCACAATTTCAAATAAATCATAAAACACTAAGGAAGAAGTGGCAGACGTGATGGAGAAGAGATGATACTAATGTTACTGATTATGCAATGTAGAGCTGGAAATGAATTGCAACCAACTTAAATAAGTGGATAATAATAATAATAATAATAATAATAATAATAATAATAATAATAATAATAATGGCATACATTATTTGTTAAGCAGAAATGCAAAGAATTCCCTGGTTCTTGCTTCTCAAATGTGAATATTTGTATGTTTCTTAGTGTCCGTCTATGACAGTAAATTGAGTATCTTTGGGTTTTGGACCGTTGGTCAGACAGAATGAGCAATATGAATATATCAACTTGGGCTCTGGCAACTTCAAAATGGGCATTTTGCACTATTTTCTGACTCATCAGATTAATCATCAAAATGATACAATGATTAAGTAGGCGATAATGAAAGCCCAAGATCCCTGGCTCTTGTATTTTCTGTGCAGTGTGAATTCTGCTACATTTACAGTATATTTTCTGCAAAACTACCAACTTTGGAAATTGTTCAGGAGTGCCACCTTGAGTATATATTATGTATATTAAAAAGGTGCTGTAGGTAGGATTGCGAAGATCCAGGACTTAGCCAAAAAATTTGAACAACAACAACATCTCAGTCCCTCCCCCCTTTCTGCTAAAGCCCAATTACAGTCTCCTAAGCCCCTTCACCCACAAGGCAGAATGAATGTGTGTGCATGAGCAGTGATTGACATGCAGTTAGACACCCCCCCGCCCCTGGCCCTGATTGGTGCATCTGAACAGGGAGCTGTGGATTTTTGCAAATAACACTACAGGCTGTAGGTGGTGTCAGTTTCAGCAAATATGACAGAAAGTTAGTTTCATAACTCTTACCTACTGCACCTTTAATGACAGTCCCCCACACCCCCCCATCTCATGTGTTGGCAAAACAACTATTCATATATTTTGAATACATTAGGGTTAACTATTCACTGATCAGTAAGAAAGTTGCTGTAATAAATATTGTTATATTGTAATATTGTTTTTCTAAGACATGAAAGACAAGTGGTTGCACAATCAGGGCAACAATCTTTCAGGCCATATGAACTTTGGCCACTTCCAACACCCACCTGCTATGTTTACAGTTTGTCAGTTTTACCTGGCTGAGACCAGAAGAGTTCAGGTGGCAGAAGCAGCAGCTGCTGTGTTTTGCAGCTTCACCCTGACTGAAAATGAAAACAACTCCGCTACATGGACCAGCTAGTGTCTATTTATGTACAGTAAAAACATTTATCATCACACTTTGATAGTGCAGTTGGTATGCAAATATATGCAGCTGACAGTAAGACAAGTTGTCCTGAGAAATATAGACTAATCATATAGGATTGTGCTGCAGAATGTGAATAGAGAAACCAGAGCTTCAACCAAACCAGCTTCAGAGAGACATCTTAAAAAGCCAAGAGCTGCTTTTATTTTGGGTTCTGTTGAAAGGAAACCTCCATGAAAAAAAGCAGTTAGGAAAAGCTGAGGGAGAGTGAGCAGAGAAAACTTTCCTAAGGTAATATTGTAATGAGGAGAGTGAGAAGCTTATCTGGCTGAAAAAGGTCTTATTGATATTCTGGAGGCCTCATGCAGAGGCTTCATACTCATTCACATGAGTAAAAATGAGTCGATGCAGCAGCGTGCTCTTCCATCAAGACATAATGAGGCTCCATAAAACCAAGTCGGCACAGAGAACGAGGGAAAGCCCTCCACCAAATTACTACTACACTACTTAAATATTTGATGCTTATGAGGAAATATTGACAGAAGAAATAGGTTTGACCCCACCAAACAAAGATCCTACTTAACAGTATGATCATATTTAAGCATGTATGGTTACACTGATAAAGGGTGGGGCAACAGTAAATATGCCCTAACCCTAAGTAAGGCTTTAGTCTTCTGTCATCTCAGCAGGTTAGGATTTTACTTTGTTTACTTAGGCCCCGAGATGCTCCAACTCAGTCATTTCCGTGGGTTGAGTGTATGATTCCAATGGGAGAATTAAATGTGAACACAATGTATGACTGTGATTATTTCGCCCCATAGTCACCAAAGTAAATATTGGACCAATTTTCCACAAGCCACATACCTCGGACACAAAAATGGCATTTTCAGATGGACAAATCAGGAGAAAATGTACTTTGTTTGAGACCTGTTTCTGTCTAAGCAACAAACTCTCGTGAGATCTGGCAACACAGATAGGCTAAAGTTAACCAACGCTTGCAAACGCCACAGATAACTTATTTTCTTAATGCTAAATCTGGCTTTTAGCGGTATAAATATCTAATGTGAGCAAAAGAAAATATAAGTATATTATGCAAATGTAACCTTTCATCCATTCACTTGACTTTCAATACACTACACAAACGAGGTCACGCTCACTTAGGGGGACAGGAAGTGTGTACCGTTTCATGCCATCGGGACAGCGTGTAATGGGCTATCTTTAGTTATAGAGCATCTTTGTTTGTAGTCACACCAAAGTGTCACATGCTTCATTTGGGCTACCCTGCCAGGCAGCTAGGCATCAATCACATGGCACCGTACCCTTCAAGGCTCCAAGGGTGTCCTTCGCTAGTCCACTCTTTGTCCCGAGATATCTCAACTCCTCATACAACCCACTGAGGCATCATTAGAATGCAGACTCATTGCCATGGTGTCACTATAGCAACCGTGGACGTAGAGCTGTAGTCAAGTAGCTGCTAAATCAGTGTCACTGACAGAGACTGTATACAGAAATGACCAGAACACCGGTGTTTTTAGAGAGAGAGAGAGAGAGAGAGAGAGAGAGAGAGAGAGAGAGAGAGAGAGAGAGAGAGAGAGAGAGAGAGAGAGAGAGAGAATAAAACAAAACAGGAACAGAGAAATCTTGCACACATTACCGACAGTAGCCTGGTGAATCCCATTCCGTTCCCATGCATTTGTAAGGTTTATTCAGCTTCATTCGAATAATCAGAGCTAATCATGAAGAGCGCATAGAAACTATTGCTTCCGTAGAAAAAAAAAAAAGGTTACAAGCTTCTTGATTATCCTACTAACCCTGTTTTGGGTGATGATTACACACATTGTGTAAACACTGCAGTGTACATACTCCTTCCACTCACTATCTGTCCTAGGGCTGCCAAGAACGATTATTTCATAGTCGATTAATCGATTATTTTCTCGCTTATTCGGTTAGTTGTTTGGTCTATAAAATGTCAGAACATGGGGAAAAATGTGGATCAGTGTTTCCCAAAAGCCCAAGATGACGTCCTCAAATGTCTTGTTTTGTCCACAATTCAGTTTACGGTCACAGACGAGAGAAGAAACTAGAAATTATTCACATTTAACCCTTGTGTTGTCTTCCCGTCAACCTTGAAAAAAAAACAAAAACAAAAAAAACACGTTTTTTGACGCCTTTTTTTCTTTTTCCAACGTTTTAAATTGTTACATTTTTCTTCTACACAGCGCTTATTTCTACATCCCATATTTTCAGATATAAAACAAAAATTTAAAACGGGTCAATTTGACCCGAAGTCAACACAAGGGTTAAGAAGCTGGAATCAAAGAATGTTTACTTTTGTACTTTTTAAAAAATTACTCAAACCGATTAATTGATTATCAAAATAGTTGGCAATTAATTTAAGAGTAGACAACTAATCGTTTAATCTTTGCAGCTCTAATCTGTCCCTCAAAGTCTGCCCAAAATCCTAAAATGTAGCCAACATCTGGTAAGAAGGAGCTGGAGATGCATCTGTCAGCTGCATCTCAGGTGCCCCTTTACACGACCTGCTGAACATCTGCCGCCTCAATGCGGATACAGCCTCAACACTTTCTGTGCGTGCATATGGGTGACAGTGGCTGGACTGCGAGCACAACGGAAGAGAGCGCGCTGTAGCTGGACTGCTTTACCTCCTACTGGTGTGTTGAACCCACACAAGTAGAGGTAGAGAGGATGAGCAGTTCCATTTATGCAACATCTATATTAGTAAGCCGAAAACACAACTGCTATATAGCTTAACAATGTCACTGTTGTCAACTTATAAAAGCTACCAGTGGCTCCTCAAAAATGTGCCACAAGTGACTGGATGACATCAGACACCGGTTTGCATATTAAATGAGTGCCTGTTGAGTCCTTGATAGAAAAAAAAAAAAATGTTTACAACATGACATGATTTTGAGCAGAGGCTGACTCAGAAAAATGAACATTATCTTACACAATATAAACACAAACAGCTCTGCTGTTTGAGATGTTGCAGTTGAATTAAACTTGTGTGAGCTGACTGTGTCTCAAATAAAGAGAAAAGCCTATGCAAAGAGTGCTGATCGCTGAGGATACACTGGCACCAAAATCTTCTTCCTCTCTTTACTCTACCAGGAGAGGGGCCGCTCTCCTGCTGCCTTTACTGGCTGCTTGGGAGCACCATGGATAAAATAATTAGTATAGTGTGTGATCAATAACCGGGAAAATGTATAACTATTCACCAGTCACGCTAACTTTAGCAAAATAACTTGTATAATACCTCGATAATATCCTTACTAACGGGCTTCAGTCTTATTAATCATTCGGTGTCCCTGAGAGACACATATTGTTCTCTCTTTTGTTAGTCTGTTAACACCCCAGCTGTGGAGCTGAAAGAAATGTGCTCAGACTAATGTTTCAGACTACTAGTCAGCCATCTGAACATTCTTAACATCATTGCTTTGACTTTATTTTGAGTACAAAAAAAATGATTGCACTCAAAACTCGGCTGCTTTTATAACCTGGGTCAAACAAGTGAGTCTCGCACCTTTTCTTCAGTGTGTCTAACCTAGTCAGCCAGTTAGCATCTGTGTGCAGAGAGAGCGCTATGCTGGAGCCACAAACTCCCTAGTGTCTGCACGCTCATTAAACTTGTATGAATACCCAGCCTGGCAGTCCCTTGCCTGCCCGTCTATCTGTACTCGCCAGTTGTCTGGCTGTCTGTCTGATTGGTGCATTATATTAGTGGAGCCATCTTTTTTTTTTTAAGGAGTTACCTTTAATGGTGCCAGGCAGCAGCTACATTTATCAGCCCTGGCATGCATACTGGAGAGAACACAGGGGAAATCAATTCAAATCCTTCGTACCACTGAGTCTGTCTAATGTCTGAAGACAGACAGATGATCTAATACAACAGAAATATGGTAGTGCTATAGGAAGGATATCTATCCAAAGAGCAGTGGGTAGAGAACAACACTAAACAGATGAGTCACAGCAGCACACTCTTGTCGGCTCCTATTTCTGTGCATCATTGATGTAATCTCAAAGTGTAGTTGGGGGGAAACATATGACTCAGATTGTGCTCTCAGAAGTTTTGGAAAGGGAGTGAAACAGAGGATATCTGCAACAGAAGGCCTGTTGCAGATATCCTGTGTTTTAAAAACACATCTGAACCTACATACCCCATGTCAACTGTTTCTGCTAAACACGTCATGATGATTATAGTGATGTAATTATTAGGGGGGAAAAAAAATTCTTCTTATGGATCACCAGAGTAACTACAGGACCTGTGGCTCAGATGTTAAGGTCAAAGGTTGCTGCTTTATTGTCAGTGACACATTAAAAAACAAAGGCATATGTGAGGTTAAAGGCTTGTCTGTGTTTCATGGAGAAATGTACGGCATCATGTGCACACTGTTGATATGATACAGTAAATTAGAGCTCTAACAATTCCAAATTTTGCTCTACAATTAATTGTCTCAAAAATAACTGCGATTAACAATATAAAAATATGTATTTATTACTTTTTTAAACATTACATTTGTGATAAATTCCAGGATCCATCTTTTGGTTATATCACTGTCATGTGACACAGATAATGGAATAACAGGTTATACGAACACGGCCTACGAAGTAAACAACGCCTCTTTATTATCGTAAAACATTTCTTCCAACTGTATCCCCACTTGTCATTTTTGTTGCTATGAACGTATATAGGGTCAAGTGCCAACAACTAACAATGGAAATAATAATAAAAATATATAGTCTGACCGATAATCACTTATATAATTACAATTTGGCATACGTAAACAAAATCAACGATTATCAGTCATACGCCTTAAGACCTTAGCTAATGTTAGCAATTAACTGCGGTTAAACAAAGATGCCGCGATTATGTACACATATTGACAATTAGACAAGTATGTAATAATTTTTACAGGCCTACAGTAAATATTAAATTATATAATGCATAACCACTGATCAGGTACACTTGAGTCTCTTGCAAGTCCATGAAATGTAGAGACACAGCCAACCGAGTGCCAGAGTTTTCAGGCAGGCAGTCAGGATGGCAACCTCTGCAGCTCCCGCAAATGAAGCCATGCATGAAGTACAAACCAGCCAGTAACACCAGGGCTCTAAAATAACCAGCACAACATGACAAGAACGCAGCATAGACACCACTAGCTGCAGAAACACTGACTGCTGTAACATTAACTAAAACTTTGAAGCTCGATTAAACACTTCATATCACAAGTAACCAAAACCTTATTGCAGGGGGAGTGCACACACTGCTTTATGGAGCATTGCTGTATGGAGTGAGTTCTC
Organism: Perca flavescens; assembly: GCF_004354835.1. Lineage (NCBI taxonomy): Eukaryota > Metazoa > Chordata > Actinopteri > Perciformes > Percidae > Perca > Perca flavescens. Next base: position 28,498,252 of record NC_041336.1, read on the forward strand.
CCTTTCTGACTGCTGGTCCACAAGTCAGCCACTGCAGCGACGAGGACAATGTGTGTGTCTGAATTGTGTGGGTGAGGAGAAGCACTACCACCATTAATACAACATGTCCCAGCAGGGGTGGAAGAGGCAGAATTTGGGACCGTCGCAGAATTGATTTAAATCTCATCACGTGCCTTCTCTAGAGCAAAGCAGTGCTGCACTGTGTTTGAGTGCGTGCTAGGTTCTGCCTGGCAACAGAGCCGCGCTACTTTTGCTGGGCTGTGATAAAGACTGAACGTGGATAAACAATGAAAATAGTTATTTTGTCACTGGAGCCCAACCTATACTGGATTCATTCCTGAGGCCGATGCGGATATTAAGTGAGTAATACAAAAAATGCTATCGGTATATCATATTTATTTTCTTTTACACAAACATTTTAAATAAGGATCCCTCACATGAAAGTCAATAAGTGTATTGCCCTAAAATGTTAAACTTCTTTATTAAAGAACTGTTACCAAGATATGTACTGAGCGTGACCTTCTTTTTTCTTTTTTTACAGTTGAGAAATAATCTATAATAATAAAACGGGAAAAACTAATGGCGACAATGTTTCTAAATGACTTCAAACTTATTTTTGTTTTGCAACTTCTTGTTACTTATTGGCTGATACACAGACACTGATATGTAAATCTTTTGATTTGAACAAGATTTGGTCACATCAGCAAATTGTGTATATTGCACATATTTTCATTTTTTAAGACCAGCAATTTTCCCTTTAATTATTTTATTCAATCTACTAAAAGGGGCAGGGGCTACTTTTGCAATATGACACACCCATCAACTTTTGTGACAAGTTGCCAAACTTTCTCCTTGATAGAGCTGCAAAGATCTATCGATTAATCGATTAGTTGTCAACTCTTAAATTAAATCGCCAACCATTTTGATAATCGATTAGTCGGTTTGAGTAATTTTTTGAGTCCAGCTTCTTAAATGTGAATATGTTCTAGTTTCTTCTCTCCTCCGTGACAGTAAACTGAATATCTTTGAGTTGTGGACAAAACAAGACCTTTGAGGACGTCATCTTGGGCTTTTGGGAAACACTGATCCACATTTTCTGACATTTTATAGACCAAACAACTAACTGAACAATCGCGAAAATAATCAACAGATTAATTGACTATGAAAATAAATCGTTAGTTGCAGCCCTACTCCGTGAAGTAACAGAAAGCTAGACTGGTCATCACTGCTGGGACCTTGTTTAACCTACAATGTAAGAGACACAGTGGCCTATACACACAGTATGGTGGAAACACTGTCAAGCGGACTATACCGCATTGGATCAAGAATCAAGTCTTCCGTTCATTCGGGTTCACGTAACACAGAGACACATAGTCTCACATTGTCAGACCTGTCTGAATACACAGGTGCATTGTCACACACACAAAGGGCAAGCTTTAAAAATATCCAAGTGTCACCCACTCTGCTGCGGATGGTTGCGTTACTATGGTAACACTGTAACCAACAGAAAGCGTGCGTGCGCTTGCATCCAGGAGCCGAAACCCAGCAGAGGTCATTAGTGTCAGGACAGCAGCAATGTTTTAAAATCCATCCCAAATTCACTTTTTCTGCATGACGAGGTTTACACCATATAACTAAATTCTGTCCACGTTCTTAGCACCTTGTGTAAACCAGTGTACAAAACATTACCGACTGCTTCCTCATCTGAATGTATTTCCAAACCCAACAGTCACTGACCGCAAACATGAGAGTCAAACTATGGTGGACTCAGCTGAACATCAGGAACTGATGTGTCTCCAACACACACAAACGTGTTACATGTAGGGCAATTCAGTTTGTTGCTGCAACCCCATATAGACTCACAAAATGACCCCAATGACGAAGGCCAACACGTCAGTGAACATTCACTTGATGCCAGGGCTGTGAGTGGGAATGAAAAGCAGATGGGGTGCGTTTCATTACAGCAAACAGAATAATACAGGGGTTAACCATACCTCTTGCACATTTTTATTTAGCTTCCATGGCAATAGCCCCCCCTTGACTTGATTTTGCTGTCCAGCTATATTCTCCTCTTCCACTCTCACTAATGGCCTTATGCACAACTAGCCACACTTATAACAGAGCACTGCTCTCCACCTGAAACCTTGTTCTTCACCATGTCAACTTTTAAGAGCTTAAACCACTGCTAATGATGCTCTTGGTTTTTGTTTCGATGGAGTAAATTGTGAGTTTTTTCGTTACAGTAATGCACTGTGAAAGTAGGGCAAGGGTCAGCTTGCACCCAACCAGCAGCCTCCAAATTAGGTCAACTGTGACAAAGGCTGTGGGAGGGGGTTCAGCAAAACGTCAGTCCAACGGTTACCACGTCGTGATCACCGCAAATGCAATGTGCTATAATGTTTAGGTTTGGTTTAGGTTGTTGTATAGTATTCATATTGTTGTACACAGTATGTCCTTATATGCGTGCGTGAATGCATGAGAGGGAGAGAAGGATGTACAGTATGTCTGGAGTCCAAATGAGAATGCTTGGAGACTTTGGAGCTCTGTATTTTTTTTGTTTTTTTTGGAGCCTCAGCGAGCATTTGGTGCTCCAGCGGGGCCGGATTTCCGACCCGTCAATCTCTGCCTTCCCTGCAGTGGGTGTGGCTTGTAAATAGCTTCGGCCTCTCCTCATTGGTCTCACGATGGCAGGAGGGGTGTATCTCTGCTGTGCCAGCGGCTGACGTGGTGCAGTGCAGAAGGCCTTTCAAAAAGCTCATGCTCCCCACAGCCCCCCCCTATCCCCTTTCGTTTCCCCCCCCCCAAAACTTGAATTTTGGAGGACACAGTGGGATGGGAGAAGGGGAGCACACATGCTCACGCAGGCATGAACGACCTGCAAGGGTGTGGAACTAACTTTCGCTTGTAGTGGTCGTCGTGTTCAGAATTTCAGCAGAGGATTTAATTTGTCAACCGCACAAGCAATATCAAGTTCTAAAAGACTGCAGTGGCAACGAGAAATGAGCCCTCTGGATGATGAACACGGGGTAGTTTAATACATGCTTACACATGCAGAAGCACACCGCTCTACAAACTGCTTTGCACCCATAGACTTAGATAATAATCAATGCAGCAATAAAGCAGGGCAGTCTTTAATAAAATAGCTTATGAAATAACCAACTGCAGATACTAATGATGGGGTCCAGTGTACCTGCTCTTTCTCCCACACACTTCTCTTGCAGTCTGTTACTCCTAGGCCGTCTCTGGTTTCTCATTCACACCGCTTAGACATTCTGTCTCTCGTGTCTTCTTTCTTTTCTTTGTCACTCTCTGGCTCTCTCGACGTCGCTGGTTTTCTTAGCGACACCTTTAGTCTGGTTGGATTTCCGACATGTTAAATACCACAGACGTACCTTAAATTCTTTATATGCTAACTGCAGTTTTCTGTTATCACTTCCATGTGCACACACTGGCAACAACATCTCCGGTAGAACACCAATAAGAGGGACTGCCTTCATGGACACATAAAAGCACATCATAACGTAAGAGCGTTTTGACCTGCTGTGTACTTTACCTGGAAATGTTTCTGCTTTGGTTTCCACTAAGGCTGCGCTTGAAGATTTCCAGGAATCCAACTAGGTCTTGAGGCAACTCGCAGCCTTTCACACCAAAAACTGACATGACACCAATGTGGACAATTGCTTTTACAAGTTAAGATGCACGTGGACCTTTAGTCTCCATCTGCTTCTTACTTCGGTCGTCCTCTCTCGTCACTCTTGTGCAGTGTCACTCAATTGTCTCTTCCACTGTATCACTCCGTCTCTCTCAGACATCACGTGTACTCTCTCGTACAGTGTTGATTTCATGCTCCCTCCCCTTCTGTCCCTATGTAACCCCCTCAGCTATACCTCTCTAATTGTCTCCTTCCCTCCATCACGCTCTCCCTCTCAGCCACACCTACAGGTGATGAGCTCATGTGTGTGGTTGCCTTAGTCACCTAAAAACACGTCTGAGAAGCCGGTGGGAGACACAGCCGAGAGGGGACCTGAACCGAAAAACACTGGAACAAAGCACAGAGTAGCGTAGATGTTGATGTCATCACAAAGCCCCGCTGAGCACGACCGGCCGTGATGACAACAACCTACGTCCTCCAACCCGCAATGACTCATTCCAATGTTTCACCAAGAGAACAGACAGCCATGAGTATATAGCTCGGGATTGGATGTGGCAGTGTAATGTGCAGTTAGGAAATGCTGGATGTTTCTGCTAAATGTGAAAAACTAAAACTTCTAAAAATAACAGCCACACATCATGGAATAAAGAGGTCTGACAAACACTAAAAAATATAGCACCGATACATTTTGTCTCATACAAAGCAAAAAAAGGCAACATGGGTATTATTGTTCATGTTAATATACTCCTATAAAATAAAATATATAAATATTATTTTAAAAAAGTCCATTGTCACAGGGTTTGAGCAACCATCACAACTATGGCAGCCAACTATCTCCATTAAAGTCACGAGCAAGTTCCAGTAGGAGTTAGATTTTTAAGTGGCATGTGGCGGCCGGAAGTGGCATGTCCTGGCATGTGCCACCGGAAGTGGCATGTTCTTCACCGCAAGATGGTTGGGTTTAGGAAAAGAATAACCGGGTTAGGGTTAGGAAAACAACAAACGTGAAAAAGAAATATCAATCGTGTGACACAAAGTCACACGCAGGACTCGATCCCCGCTCCCCATGGGTGAAAGTCCTGTGTTTTACCCATCCTCCACCCTAACCAATGTACCCAAATGGATTTCCGCCCTTTTATAGGCTACTACTCGCTACGGCGTCAATTCATACGCAATTGGCATACGGAAGTACCGGAAGTACATGCCACTGGCACGTGCCACATGCCACTTAAAAATCTAACTCCCTCTCGCAAGTTCTATGCTCTTAGCATGCTTCAGATTATTTTGATGTTATAAACTGTAGGAACATTTATTTGGTCAGAACACATATTAGTAATAGTCACAGGTTGATTTTCTTGCCCGTTGTTTCATCTGTGCAGCCTTGGGTTGAAAATGTTATTGTCAAATGTATACCGAAGACTGTATTGTTTTAAACATATGGTATCGAGAAAGAATCATTACTTTTGACAACTATACAGCACACACCACAAATACTTTCTTCCACAGCCCTGAAATAGAACCAACTCTCCACTTTAATGTACCTAAAACAAACATACTTTCTCATTGTTTCACTGTCATCTTCTGCTCCAGCTTAGTTCCAGTTAGCTGTCAGAAATGGCATCAGACAATTTAAATACAGTAGCTCTCGCTAGCATGGCTGACACATCTGGCGGTAAGATACATGTCAACAATCCGATCTTGCACGCGATTTATAAAAATGATATTTGACTGTAGTGCACGTTCTTCACTGTCAGACCATACCAATGGTTCCTAAATTGAATCTGACAGACTGAGTCTTGTTCATTTTCCACCATCTGACTAGAGTAAACAAATAAACGCCTCTAAGAACAAATAGAGTGGATCACCTCACAGCTGGATGTTTCGGATTTGACATTTTAAGGAGGTCACAGTACATTGAGAAAACACCGCATGGCTGAGCAAGACTGGAAAAATAGGCGATTCAATGAGTGTACATTTATCTTTTATGCCACTTCTTCAAAAATAATAATAGCTGCTCCTTACTGTAAACAATCCAAAGGAGTGTAGGCTGTTCAGAAAAGCTCTCCTTACTAAAATGCTGTCTCTCTGCTGTCACAGTGTAGTAATGATAAGGCAATCACTAATGGTATGGACAACAAGGTAGGGTGGAGACATCTGTCCATTGCTCTAATCCCTTAAGCAATACCTAGAAAAACAATTTCCCCAAAAAATATTTAAACAGCCTTAATCCTGCATCTGTCAAAACTGTAAATTCAACAACAACAACAACTCCTTTATACCCCAAACTGGACAAGAATAGGGATTTTAAATAGTCTTCCTTTACATTCAACACTTCTTTTCCAGTACACTGACTTGCTAACAGTTCATTCGTTTGGGCAAGCAACACAATCATAATTCCCCTTATACACCTATTTTTGGCTGTATTCCCTACATTGTTCTGCAAAAAAGCTTTGCTACACAACACGCTAAGCAACTGTATGTGATTTGAAACGTGACGGTCTACTTTTATCAACAGAAACCCTTTGATTGTTCCGCCACCAATAAAAATTAGCCGGTTGTCATTCTAAATGATATAACATTATCTTTGATTTGGCAGATCACACGTGGAAACCATGTGAAGAACAAACATGAGCCACATTTCTACTCACATGGAAAGAGCAAGTGTGCATGGCTTAGTGAGCGAAGCCAAGTTTATACCCAGAGGAATTGCTGACTGGAAAAAAATAGGGGGGTTAACTGCGCTGTGATCAAAATCACTTACATCTTTTACAGATTGGGCTCTGTTGGGCTGCTGATCAAGAAATGTTTAGCAACACAGTGGGTCATCCCAGTATGAGGGGAATGTCGTCTAATGAACAAAATATTCATCAGACACACAGTAAGAATGTATGGGTTGACAGCTTTACTTAAAAAAGCAATATGCTGTTCAATGAATTGGCCCACCTGTAGGAACTGAGTGTGTAGACCTGTCAGAGGTCTAAGACTGTACACTGGTGAACAGGTGCATTCAATTACAGTATAGTACATTTGTGTTAGGGGCTGTTTATCACAACCACCAATAAGATATCAAAATGCTACATTAATCTCAACTACAGTACATGCTGTCAGAATTGTAAGTGGCACAGGGAGCTGGAGTGTCTCCATTCTTGGAATTGTCATAGTCAGGTGTTACTTTTTGCTTGCTTATCATTTTCATTTTAACGTCATCATCGGCAGCAGTACTTAGGAGTATGTCGTTGACAGACTTTAATACAACCATTATGTCCACACGCAACACAGAATACAACACATTTACAGGCCAATAAACACTAGATGTATGGCTTGAAAGTGTTTAGTTCTACTGTGGGTGTATATGCTGCACTTATGTCATATAGGGTCATTATGTAGGGTTAAAATAGAATCAGACTCAGGTACCAAATTGGAAAGTTTACAGTGACTTTTAAGAAATGTTTTGGCATGGTCTCCCAATAATAAACCTATTTAATAATAATAATAATAATAATAATAATAATAATAAGACATAGTAGGCTGCTGTATATAAAATTGACTGTTACGTGACACAATGGTGGAATAAACTAGAAAACCAGGTAAATGCTATACATTGGCCATCAGCAGCAAGCAGAATCCCCATGTTTGAACTATGGCACTGGAGTATGTTTATAATGATGTGGGTTCAATGCTCATCCTGTATCTGTTTATGTTCATATCTCTTCTCCGTGACTTGACTAATGCTATCTTATGCAGTGCATGACAACATTAGGTATGCAAAGCAATGAAATGAATCAAAACAACCACAATCGCTTCAAATGGTTTTACTGGTTACACACTATTCCCTTTAGTTTAAGTGTGTTTCCTCCAGAGGAGTGCAGCACACACACACACACACACACACACACACACACACTGCTTACAGTCCGGGACACTAAGGTTCATTACCAAAGTTGATATTCTAAATAAAAAAGAACAGCAGTTGAAGGCCTACTGCAATGGCAGGATATAAATCAGCTCCTATGCTACAGTAGGCTACTGACTGTGTGCCTGTCTGCATGCAGTAGCCTGAGTGAGCCGTGGTGTCGGAGGGGAGGAGGCATCACCAGGGGTAACGTTACGCCTACATCACAGAGTCGCGCAAATCAAAGTATAAACAACGTCGGACTCAAAAAGTTGCACTCAAACCTCAGTGCCGCCGATTGTGAGCGGGTACACACTGGCGGCGGTGCGGAGTTTAACCGCCGTTTCCACCGGCCAGCCCGAGATGTGACAGTGGGGCGCAGAAAAACACTCTCCCCAAATGTTCCCCCTCTCGCCGTCGACGTAACAACATGTCGGCAAAGGACGGCCATGTTTTGCTGGTTATGTCGACACGGGGAGGAGGAAAAGTAGGCGACACGATGTTTCTCCTGTCTGCCTTCTCTCGCCGCGGACACAACGCATCAAAGTGAAACTTAAACACTGGGGGGGGAGAGGGGGAAACGTCCAATTAACAACTTGGCGGACACATTGTCTCAGCACGCAGGTGTAGACGACAGAGGCAGGCAAAGTTCATGCGGCTAGACAAGTTAAAATATTTATACAGAGGCGTGTTGGTGTTTGGGAGCCACGCAAGGGGCAGAACAAGCCAAGAGAGGGGCACAAAAAAAACAATAAACAACTACGTGCAGTTTTAACTTGAGAGACTTCTGAGGGGGGAGCCGTGGCGAACCATTAGAAAAACAGAGGAAGAGTTTATCCATTTCTTACCTGCCCACCGTTTTGGCGCGATGCTCAGGTTAGTGCGTACAATCCCAAAGCGACTGCTAGACCCAGAAATAAGCCAAATCGGTTTCAAACACTCTCGCGGCGGTCCAATAACCGAGCAGACAACAGGCGACAGGAAAGAAAAAATTGGCGATCACAAGGAGGATCTACGCCAAAAGCCACATGATCGCCGACGTCAGAGTACGTATTTGCATGCCGTATCGGAGCGCCGGTGTCAGCCCACGGCGGGTCCATAGTGTTATTGCCGTGAAAAGTTCAGAAACAGAGGGAGTAAAGTGAAACAACTCTCTGTCGAGACGGCAGCAGGAGTGCCTGTGGCTCCATTAAGCATTCCCGCTGGTTTAAAAATGAATGGACTTCGCCGTGTTACCGTCAAGTTGCGCCTGAGTTGATGATGCCTGCCTGCCTCTTCGCTTGGAGCTAATTGCATATTAAAGTAGGCTATCAGAGGGGGCGTTTGTTACCCCAAAAGCCCCTCCCTCTTTCACCCCGCCCACCCCTCTTTCCTCTCCCCTCTGAATGTAGTGCATGTGATGTGAGAGGAGTTGCTGCAGTGCTTTCTCAAGTGGAAGCTGGTCTGCAGTGGGAAACTGCATACATCACCGCCCTTTCATCACACACAGAAAACACACTCACATCTGGATCCAGAAAGGTTAGACTGAGGTCAGCTGATACTCACAGTTTGTTTTGAGACAAACTGCCCTGAAGTGACCTATGGTAGTGACACAGACGGCTCAGTGAGCTCACACGCAACACTGACCTCCACTGGATCCTCTGTAGAATTGATTCTGACCTTGCATCCCATTCTTCATGTAGCCAATGGTGGAGTCATGTAGAACATTTGTACTGCAGTGATGCCTCTGGTTTCCACAAAACAATACAAAGTGTCATTCATGAATGAAACATATTACAGGAGAACAGAGAAAGTGTTATTTTAATAAACTAAAAAAGTCTGTTTTCACAGAGATTTGATTTTATTAGGATCCCCATTAGCTGATGCAAAACATCAGCTACTCTTCCTGGGGTCCACACAGAACATAAAACTCCATTTTCAGACAAAACAAACAAACTACAAATAAAAAGATAAACAAAACATAACATGATATTTTCAATTTAAAACAGTCACAAACAGTCACAAAATATAAAAGCAAGATAACTAATATTTGTCTCCTTGCAGATATACACATTTCTTTCCATGTATACAAATAGTAATATAAGATCTCATAATGAATACACAAATACAGAACATAAAAATTTCAATTTTATAACATCTTTGTTTACATTTCAATCTTCCTATACATAAACTAAATACAAAAATATGGTTACAGTCTTCTGGCCCTTAAATGATCCTTTACTTGTTTTTTAAAACTTGATATATTAGACACTTTGGCAATCTCTACTGGAAGGGAGTTCCAAGCAACCATTCCTCGATACAATACTGTATATTGCATTGATTTTGTTCGGGCTCTTGGAACTTTAAAAAGACCTTGAGTGGCATATCTAGTGGAGTAATTATGTGTGTTAGAGCTAAATGAAAGTTTTCTATACAAACAATCAGGTATTTTTAATTCATTCATATTTCTAACAAAAACCAGGAGTGAAGCTAAAAGTCTCTCCTCAACTTTCAACCAAGAGAGTTTAACATGCATGTAGTTTACATTAGACTTAATTGGACATTGAAGGGCAAGACGAGCTGCTCTGTTCTGAACCAGCAGCAACTTTCCTAGATCTTTCTTTGCAGCAGTTGACCATATCATTGGGCAGTAGTCAAGATGTGATAACACTAGAGTGTGCAGGACTTGTTTGGTTAGGCGTGGTGTTAAGAAAGCAGAGCATCGTTTTATAACAGAAATATTCCTCCCCATCTTTGCAACAAGAGAATCTATTTGTCTTGTCCACAATAGTTTACAATCTAAGAGAACACCAAGAAGCTTTGTTTCCTCTACTTGTTCAACAACTATATTATTTAACATTAAATTCAACTGAGGCCTAGAGCTCAAGGAATGATTTGTACCAAATACAATGCTTTTAGTCTTTGACATATTTAGGAATAGTCTATTGTTGATTACCCATTCTAGTGCTATCTGCAACTCTTTGTTAAGTGTTGCACTTATTTCATTAATAGTAGGTGCACACATGTATATTGTTGTATCATCTGCATACATGGACACATAAGCTTTTTTAAAAGCAAGTGGAAGATCATTAATAAAAATTGAAAATAATAAGAGAGTCCTGGTTCAGTTACAGCGCGCGGTGACCCTGGACTTGGAAGCTATTCTTTTGCTCATGGACACTTCAGCAGGGTAAAGGTTTGCTGACATGTGGCCTGTAGCTCTTAGGGAATAAGCAAATGCATCAATAGGGCTTTGCAAGCATATGTATATTTATATTTATATTTAACAGATATATCCGTTAAAAAAAAACCCTAATCAACTGATTTCACTCCGTTTCTGAGGCAGTGATTTGTTTTCTGATGATGAAAGGATTCAAGAGCACAACGTGTGAATGTTTCATCTTAAAGAGGTTCTTCAGTCTTTAGTATTGTACATCCATACTGTTGGGGAACTTGTGAGAGACAAATTAAAAAAAAAGAATGATTGAGATCAGTGGCCGAGATTTAATATATAATATTTCCTCTATTTGCCAAGTACATTTACACATACAAAGAATGTAGCCTAACCTCTGCATTGAACCATTCCTCACTAGTTAGAAGGAAGAACATGCAAACTCCACATAGAAAGTACATTGCTGTGTGCCAGCAGTGCTAACCATTGAGCCACCGTGCCGCCAATGTTGCTCACATATGCTCACTGTTATGCAGTTTGCACCATTGAAACTATTAGTCAAAGCCTACTAGTTCTGTTTGTGCCATGTGTCTATGCATGTATTCATGTTATCATAGAGTCTGTAGTGTGTAACGTATACAGTACTTAAACAGACTGGACATTGAGTGAATTAAGTTTCCTAATCGATTTTCCTCAGCATATAATGGCAGAGATGATAAGATAATTACACCAGGGTTCCTACGCCTTAAGATAATGGAGATAATTGATTTAGGTTTAGTTTAGTTTCTTTTGAATGTTTGAATGTCAAAAATAAAAAGATAAAAGATAAATAAGAACATGAAAACCAACAAAAACAAAATACTCAGCTAACATTTCTTTCAAAATTATTGTAAATGATTCAAATAAGGATGTCCATGTCCATGTCCAAAAAGTAGTAGGAAGAAGTTAAAAAAACTTTTCTGGTCCTACCCCATTTTTTTACTTTTGTACTTGTATATAAATTATTTAATTCTTCACATATTTATACAATATGTATACATACATATACATGCATATATACATACTTACACACACAAATACACAAGCACACACATATACAAACATGCATACACACATACATATACACTTTTTTCTTTTCCAGCTGTCACCTACCGGTGTCAGTGTCTGTTAAATCAAAGTGAATAATAACCCATCCAAACTAGACATAATATATATCACACATGCAAAAGATAACGCAGATTGAATGTGTTGCATAACGTGTTGTACTTGTATAGGCTATGAAGAATGGTGAAGCTCAGTAATACCAGCTGCCTACCACAAAAAAGGTGATAATAATTGTTTGTGCAAGCAATGTTTTTATATAATTTTAGCCATTATTTATCTAGTAGGCTAGCTAGCTTGTTCGGTTTATGATTGACCAGATGTAGTGTAGCTACCTGATGTCATAAATCAAACTTAGTATATTGTTGTAGATATTCTGCATGAGTATTTTTCAATACTATACTTGTTCTCAGACCAGAACATCAAGACAAATTCCCTGGCTAGATGAAAACAAACATAAAAGGAATGCTGATACATTGCCTATCTCCAAAAAAAATATTATAAAGGGAAAATGCAGGAACATGAGAACATAGTTAAGATCAAGAGCAGTGTACATTTCTCCAACCTTGTTTTGAAGGACTATTTTACTTGCAGAATGTTTTACTATGTTGTGGATTCAGGTTTTTTAACGTCTCTTCTGGCCCTGACATCTCTTTTGAACGTTAAGAATTTGTCTTTTGTTGTGTGACCAAAAAAAAAGAAAGAGTTGTGTCTTTTATGTGTATGAAGTTGTCAACCCCGGTCCACTCTGATCCTTTCGCAGAAAATTCCCTTACAAACTATGCGAATGAGTTAAAGTGATCTGTTTATCCCCTTGATGTCAGTTTATCATTCCCTGCATCGGTTCAATTTTGTCTTGATTCCTTATCTCCAATACATGCTTTCATCCACAAAGGCGTGCTTTGATGATCACTTGGCCAGGGCTCTGTAGAACAACAATCTTCTTCTCCTTTTTACACGTATGTGACAGCAACTGAGCTGACTGGGTGTCACAAGCTTTCTCAGTCCCCCACAGGCCTCAGAGAAATACTTAAATACTTTAAAAAAATCTGAATATGAAAAAGAGAGATGTTTTCTGGATATTCAGTGCTACTCTGCTACTCTAGTCAGATGTCACCGCCACAGGTCAGAGCAAGCAGGCAGTCATTTCGTCAGAACATTCTTTATTATTTTTACATATACATTGTTCTGATAATGGCAAAGCAGTCGGTTTGTGTGCACAGTGCTGTTTCAGTCATGGTCTGACTGAGGGATGCTGGCGGTATGATCATGACCAATTAATGTTTCCATGATGACTATCCAAAATTCTGATACAATGAAACCAGCACTGGAATTGTTTTTTTCTTCTTTTTTTTTTTAAAGTGGCAGACTGAGCCAATAGAAAATGTGTATTATATTTGGATATACAATTTGTTTAAAATGAAAACAAGTGGAATTAATAATGAATGTGATGTTTTATTTCCTATATTTCTAAGGAGATTTTCTATGCTGTATGTCCCCCCTGTGCCTCCCCACTTAACAAATCCTGGAATTGCACCTGATTACACCTACACATACATAATTTACATATTGCATTCTTTCCTTTTGAAAGATCACATCCAACCTGCAAGTTGATACAAGTCGATTACTTGAAAACACTATTGAAGGAAGGAAGAGTGAATTTATTAAGATGATTATAGGCTCCAAAGCTATATGAATTTGCCTTTGCTATAAAGACTTGGTTGTGTTTTTTTTTTTTATACCTATTTTCCCTTCAAATTCTTTTTGAGTAGGAATAAAGGTAGAAATGTCAGGAAAATTCAGTATGTGTGTAAATGTGATTAAAATAGAAGGTCACTAGATGGTGCCATATGGTTGTACAATCACTCCTGTGTAGGATCCCTAAACCTCCTGGGCTGAACTGGACTGCTCGTTATTTGAAGCACATTTAAGGTGGAAGTGCTTTCAACTTTTAGTGCATTTAATAATTAACTTAGCTTATAATATAATGTCTCAAAACAGACTTATAACCACTCTCACTGAAGGAAATTTATATAATTCAAAGTATATCTTTACAACAGAATCTTCAACCGTTATGTTTGCTCTGGTGAAAATAGCACTGTACAGTATGGTTATTTTTTTACTTATTACTTTACTTGACAGGACAGGATTAGAATCACTAAAGGAACTGGAAATTTGAAACAACTTTGAGAACTCGAGACAGAGAGAAAGAGGGAGGTTGAATTAAAGAAAATAAATTAAATTAGAGAAGACTTTGTCAAAATAGTTCATGGAGTTCAAGTATCAGTGTGTGGTCTTGGCCCATAATGAATGGTGTGCATGTGAACACACAGAGGGAATACCAGACCTGGTCATCATCTCTTCTCCTCTCCTTTGTCTACAGGATAACATCAGTGAAGGGCTTTCCTTCTGGTCACTTCTTGATTTAACTCCATCTTTTCGTTTCGTTTGTCCATCGTGGGGTAGCATAACATTAGCTAACTACATCATTTTGCAGAGTTAATTGTTACGTTAGAAAAGGCCTTGTTCAAGACTGCACATCCTACAGTATGTGTGAGGGCCATGTGTTGCTTGCTTAAAAATCTAATCGAGTGATACATCTGCCGCAGTTACTGTAAATGGCAAGTGTCAAGCTAGATAGCAAAGCTTAGGTGTAGCAACAGTAACTAAGAGGGATGGAGTGACTTGAATGGTCAGTTGACCAATTGGCTGGTGTATAGTTACAATAATAGGCCCTTTGTAATGTATTTCTGTTGCCTTGTTAAATTACGGAGAATGTAATGTAATGATGTTGTAGTCTACATGAGTGAGTGGCGAGTTAGTGTACATTTGTGAATATGCTTGTGTGTGTGTAGGTTGTGCATGTACTTCCCCGATGAGCAGTTTTGACCCATTCAGACAGTAGACAGTTGGAATATAATCTGTTTGTTATCGATGCATTCACAGACAGCTCATCCAGTGGGACTTTATGAATCCAGTTATCACCCCCGCAAGCTCAAACCGACTTCCCTTCCCACGTTCAGGTTCAACCATGACACAGCTGTTGATACAACCATGATAAAGCAAATGAAGAGGAGGAGAGATAGAAATGATGGTGACTTTTCTATTTTCATATGCGGCACGTGTTACAATAACACAAGGAGAAGGAAGGGATGAAGAGAGCATCCTGTCACAGCTGTGCTCCCACAATGTGTTCTGGCAAAGTACCTTGCTGAAGTCTCTAAGAGCTCGACACCAAACCGTACAAAGAAGTAGAATAGTACAGCAGAGTACAATTTTTGGAAAAGGCTCCTGCACAGACCCTCTCTCAGTCCCAGGAGAGGAGCACCTAATTGAGAGTCCAGAGATGCTGGAGGTCAATTAAGTTCACTGTGTTTAGTAAATACACAGAGAAGGACCAAGCCTTGTGTTGGATTAAGTTATTTTACAGTGGAGTTCTGCTTTTTAAACAACACTGGTACTACTGTTGGCTCTGGTGAGGAGCTTGAATCCAACTATAAACTCTTTGGCTCATCTCTCCACTGTACACTTCTCAAAGGAGCAGCAGTACTCAGATGAAGAATATACAAACACACTATTACACAGTGTTTTCTTAAGCACCCATCTCCCCCCATTAACTTAATGGAGAAAAGTGTGTTGTTTAACCTAAAAATCCTACAAGTTATTACAAGGAGGAAACCAGATCGCTGTTCTTCGTCCTCTCCCACTCCCTCTGATCTTGCCCCTTGTCCTTGTTTAACTCAGCTTTCTTTGATTTCAAATCTACGTAATTCTTATGTTTTGCAAGACAAAGAGCATTTTTTCTAATTGAGCAAGACAGCAGCACACAATGTACAAAGCTTGGCACTATTATGTTTTCCCAAAGCACACGAAACGAGAAAGAGGGACGTTTACCAGACGATTCATCACCCCATTTCTATTTCTGTGAAACACTAATCCTTGTGGTTTAGGCTATTGTCACTTCACAAAAGCAAGATATGAAAATACTTACCACAATGACATGAACTGGGAGGAGAAACTTTGAAATTGCTTCCTCTTTGTCTCTTGAGGCATCTCTGGCATGATACAAGTGTATACGTGTGTGTGTGTGTGTGTGTGTGTGTGTGTGTGTGTGTGTGTGTGTGTGTGTGTGTGTGTGTGTGTGTGTGTGCCACCTCTATGTGTTATAGTTAAGTTTCCCAGAGTCTGACAGAGCTACCACTGTAATCTCCAAACACACACATGGTTACAATCAGACCATATGGCTTCAAGTAACAGAAGGAGAGAGAAAAAGGAAAGCAGAGAGAGAGAGAGAGAGAGAGAGAGAGAGAGAGAGAGAGAGAGAGAGATAGTGGAGGCAAAACAAAGGATAAGGTGATTAGAGAGAGAGGTAAGTAGAGGTAGGTGAAGTGGAGAGTGGATAAAGGAAAAGAAAAAGGAAGGAGTAGAGAATAGGATGAAGACATTGGAGTTGAGACGTGAAGATAAAATGAAACGGGCAGAGGAGGACAAGAAGAGAATAGAAATGACAATGATGAGAGAGAAAATTGGGGGCAAAGAGAGTGAAAGAGTGGTTCCTGGCAGGTTCTCTTTTAAATCCTCTATTTGGTTTCAGGTGTTACTCGCAACTATGTGGCACTTGTGGTGTGTATGTGTGTACAGTTGTTTAGGGCTATAAGACGTTGTCCATTAGGAAGTCAAGTGCCTTCACCAAAGTCATGTCTTGTTTGTCTATTTATGATTTCTATGGACACGCTGTATACGCAGATGATGTAATGGCTAACTGGCTTAATGAGACCATGACCGGCAGTGTACACTGGGGCTGTTTGAAGTGGCAGGAAGGCCTTGATACTCTTTTGGAAAGCAGTGCATTGCTAACTTCAGGTTGGGAGCAAGTAACTGCCCCAAGCAAGGCAGTTCACATACAGTATTTTGAGGTCTTTTTCACAAGTGATAGTAAAAATGGTCCGTGAGATTGACCAGCGGATTGGTGGCTCATCAGCCGTAATGCTGTAATACGTTCGATTTAACAATCTTCACCTATGGTCAAGAACATTGGGTAGTGACCAAAAGATTGTGATCAAGCATACAAGTAGCTGGAATGAATTTTTGTGACGGTGTCGCTGGGCTCAACCTAAAAGTTGTTGTGTGAAGAATAAATAAAGAGAGCCTGAGAGTTTTGCTTTCTCTCCTGCGTTAGGTAGGCATAAATATCGGATTGTCAGTTTCAGATAGTTACAGAAAGTGTTGGACGCAGTCTCGCTGATGTCACAAAGGTGTGGGTGGAAGTTGGTTTTTAGACAGACAGTTGCAGATTGGTGCCGCGTCAGCAGAAATGCAGACGCTGTAAAGGATTGTTTTGGTGAGGCGGAAGCTGATCCTGAAGGTGAAGCTCCTGATTTACAAGTTGATCTATGTTCCAACCCTCACCTATGATCATGAGCTTTTGGTAATAACAAAAAATAAATAAAAATTGTGGAAACAAGCGATAAAAATGAGTCTTCTTCGCAAGGTGGCAGGATTCACCCTGAGGAATAGGGTTAGGAGGTTAGCCATTCGGAGGGAGTTTGAAGTAGAACCGCTGCTCCTCTGAATAGAAAGGAGCCTATTAAGGTGATTTAGGCCTGTGATTAGGATGCCTCCTGGACACTTCACTGTGGAGGTATTCCAGATGGGTCAAACTGGGAGGATACCCTGTGGCAGACCATGCTGGAAGTATTATTATATTAAGTACTATTTTCTCATCTGGCCTGGGAGCGTGGCTACGGAGATGTACATAATGTAACCTGCTGCCACCACGAATCAGATTTGGATAAGCATGGGAAAATGGACAAATGTATGCACGAAAGCGTATTCACTGTCCAGGATGAGGAAGCCACAGTGAAGAAGAGGAGGAAGAAAAAGAGAAAGCATTCAACAAAAAACAGCATGAAGCCAAAAAAAAGGCTGTAGCCTAAATTTACTTCAGTATGGTTCCAAGTGCAGGAGGGAAACAAACTGCACACAGTAACAATGCTTCTCTTTGTGGCTTATTAAGTGCAGCAGTATAGACATGCCTGACTGTTTAAAGCATTGCGTTGTATCAAATCATAATGCTGCATTATTCTGTTGTGCAACTATCCACTTTGTCACCGATACTTTGTTTCCTGCACTTAGTCAAGTCATTTGTACGTGCATATACCCCTCTAATCTCCTGGTTTCAGTGTCTATCTACGTGGTTTACATATGCATGATGCACTTGTGCTGTTGGTCTGTAATTAAAGTATTCAAGACCAGTGTCATGTAATCTGTTGCAATGTGCTGGCTATTACAGGGTGTGCTTCCCCTTTCATTTCTGTGTATATAGTGTTTCAGAGAGCCTCTTCTTGCTTGTCTGGTAGGAACTTGACATGCATCCAGCAGTAGAATTAAGACTGGGCTGTAAACAGTGCTGCGGATACATTTGGTAAATAGTTTAGATTTTTCTTTTTCATTGTTAAGGTTTATTATTATGTTATTGCAGGGCTTGGGGGTAAGGCTATAATCTCCTAAAGAACACTAGATCTTCTCCCCTCCCCTCCCCATCTTCTCTGTCTTGCTGTTTCTGCCTGGTCTTTTATTTATTTCTCATTGTGTTATTGTAGTCTTTCCTTCTTACACGCTCACTGTCTTCCTCTCTCATCAGTTATTTGGAAGCCACATAATTTTTTTTGGTGCTTTATCTGTTTGTCTGTGTTATAATTTTGGTCCCTGATTACAGATTTCCTGATTCTATGTTACAGTTTTAACTTTCACATCCTATTTCGGTGATGTCACTCCACAAGAAGCAAGAAATAAAGTGTTCCTAGGAAGACACATATCTGAAAGCACAATCTGTATCACCTCTTTCACCTCTTATTTCCAAACCAGCTTCATGTCACTTTTCCCCTTACGTCTTTTAGATATTGAAGGAACAATGCCGGTGAACATTTAGTCAGTGTAGGCATGTCAGGATGCTGAAAAATCCTCCAGTAAGACAGAAAATATTGCAAATTGGGGAAACACAATGAAAACAACACAAAAGTTCTGTTTCTCCGCCTCGCTTCCTCTCCTGTTCCTTTCCCACTCCTCCCTAACTTGCTTTAACTTTTTCAATCTCGCCTCAACTGACCTTTCTGCTTCTCTGTTCATTCTTCATTCCCCTATCCTTCCTTTCTCACTCCCTATGTCTTTCTCATCTACACCATAGCATTAACTGTGGTAACCTCTGCACCAATAGATGGCCATGCCAGTCTTTAATTAGTATACCAACACCACACAATAATAAACTTTAAGCTAAATGCAAGATCAAAAGATGCACTGTAAATGTAAAAATGTGAAATAAATATGCCCACATCTCGTTCTCTCTGTCTTCCTCTCCTTTTCTCTTTCTCAAAACTCAAACATGCGCCTTCCAGCTGAGCGTCTTGCGTGTAAAGGAAAGTTAATTGGCCTAAAGTGGCTTAACAACCCTAGCAGCTAATGGTGTCCGTTTACAGCCAAGTGAACCAAACCCAGCAAACGAGTGATGGGGGCACTGCTGTGACGGCAGCCTGAGCCGGTCAACTTGAATTGGACTCACCTGGGAAGCGGGATTTATTCCAGCTTGATTCACTCAGATTTACTTGTTTAATTGAATGACTGACCCATAGTCACGGACATGGGTTAAACAGCTTCCTTGAATAATGGACGGGAACAGGAATGAATGGACATGTGGTCGCTGAAACGGAAAATTGTTTGAACCCTGAGACCATTGTTTGATGTCTAATATGGGAACTACCTGATTTCATGCTGTTTCCTCTCGGTGTTGTGTAACAAATTCAGTTTTGGCTGGTCATTTATGGGGTTGCCACAACGCTAAGAGGGATGGATACTCTGTACTGTACACCTTCTATTATACTCTGGAGTTGGGCTTAAAGGTGCCATATCATTCTCATTTTCAGGTTGTCTTGTATTTTGGGTTTCTACCAGAATATGTTAACATAATATAAAGAGGATTGTGCAGTCTTGGTGGAGGTAACTGCTCTCTGGCTCATATACTACGGTGTATGTACCATATTTTAACCAAACGCAAGGAGGTTAGAAATCTTGGGACCCCTAACAACATTTGAACAACACTTGTGACATAATACATGTCATTAACCCTTGACACGTTTCAGGCCCCCTGTCCAGTTCTGGGCCCCTTGAATCATTGAAGCCCCCCTGTGAAAAACATTACTGTCACATGCTGCTCCTTGTCTATCTATTTTTGTAAAATAACACAATCACAAATCTGTGGCAAGAGCTGATAAGATCAGAGTACGGTGCTTAATAGGATATTCACTAACCCCAAACTGAAATATTATACCTCATAAATCTGCCTGGGAAACTGTAGGCTGCTGTTGAGTAGTCTTCTTGTAAATGTGACCGCAGTCAGTCCCCTCCTCATCACTTTTTAGTGCCATATATGAGCCACTGTGTGTGTGTGTGTGTGTGTGTGTGTGTGTGTGTGTGTGTGTGGCAGCTAGAGGAAGTTGAGTGGCATTCTGGGTTCCTTTCCATAGCTCTATAAAAACTGGGAGACCATTTGTTAACTGTCAGTTGGTAAGCCTCTGTCCCCACTCTAACCCAAAATAAAAACCACTGGACATCTGCACCAGCTTTGAGAAGGTGAGCCACACTGCTGTACCTTCACCATCTGCAGGCTTTTTTTATGCCATTTGGTGGTTTCCTTGATCCAAAGTGCTTACTCCACAATGCGTTACCGTAGTCGACTGGCCATTCTGCAGTTTCTCAAAATGTAACAGTACAATAAAAAATGATTCCCATCCGTCTTTGGTTAAATAACATCATGGTCAGCCGCTGGTTATCCTTTGTGCATTGTGCTCATTACCAACACATGTACTTCAGACTTACTTCTGGTCAAAATCAAATGATCTCAGTGCATAGCGAAATGGAGGTAGCTCATTGCATGAATATTACTAGTTTGTATACCACAATTCTAGCTTGAGCCACTGTGGTGTAGGACAGACATTATTTAAAATAGACTGTACAACACGTTTGATGATTGTCAGTTTTTTCCCCCACTCAGGGATCACCGTGAACTTCTCCTAAACCTGAATGGACAAATTACCCCTTGTTTGATCTTTGCTTCCAATTTTCAAAATGGAAAATCACGGCAGCTGTTTTGGAAATGTCACATTTTCTCCTATGCAAGATGATTTTCACATTGTATTTAAATAGATGAAAACCACTAGCTGCCTGGAGTGTACATTGATCTAAAACTTATGAGGAATGTAAAGTAGACATGATTTGCTGTGTATGAGCTCAGTGGCGGACTCAGGCTTTGAGAGGGGCAGCGGCGTAACAATAAAAAGGGCACCAGCTGCATATGATGGGGCACCAGCATGCAGAAAAAACAACTGGGGCACCAGGAGGCCATTTTCTACCATAGAGGCATACCATGAGGGCACATTGTTTCACTTTATCATGTTTACTTGTACATTGAGCCACTATAATTAGACTTTATCATGTTTTAGCTACAATAGGGGCATTCAAGAGGGCACTATTGCTTATGTTTCGAATATGGGGGCTTCAAAATAATATGTTACATATATTCTATGTAAATATATTTACAGATTTTTGCATACCTCTTTAATATAAAGAAGCCTTGCTTACATATCCGATAAAATTGTTTATTTAATTTTAGTTATGCATTTTTCTTTTATGTACGTGCACTTTTTATTTCCAGGTATCAAACATTCACTAACACACAAACGTCTAAATCTCTATGAATGAGAATAAAAAAGCATTTCAGCAATGTATTTCAATTCTAATTTATTTTCACATTTTATTTATTTAGCAAACAAATCACAAATTTGTCTCATCTGTACAACATACCAACACACTCTATCCTTGAACCCTTAACCAAGATAAGGAAAAACTCAGGTAGAGCAGCGGAGTATGGAGAAGCAGTGGCAGCAAAAACTGTCCTGTCCTGTTAGTAGTGTCCTGAGGACTGTCTGGGGACAGTCAGACACTGTCCTGTGACTCCATGACTGTCCTGTACACTGTCCTGTGACTCCAAGACACTGTCACAGGACAGTGCACAGGACAGTCATGGAGTCACAGGACAGTCATGGAGTCACGGGGCACACTACTTGCTACTATTGTCGCTCTTAATACTACGTCATCTTCACGCGCCACAGAGCTGCTGCTCTGCCCGGCGTGTTCCCTACACACGCTGAGGGGTGCTTATTGAGTCGTATCTGGCGCTGAGAGCCACTGGCCAAGCGTCCGTATTTTACGAGATGGGAGTGAGAACCGGTTGTATGTGACATTGTGAGAATGTTTTTGAAGAGAACATTTTGTCATCTGTTACCTCAACAACATCCCCAATACATCATCAGAATGTTGCAGGTAAAACGGCCCACCTTTGTACCTAGTGCCAACATGAGGTAGACATTTTTGGTTTTTAGTGAAATTCTTATCTGATGGAATGCCATGAAATTTGGTAGAGATACAAGTGGTGTCCAGAATATTAATTCATATTTTTAATCACCAGCAGCAGGTCAAAGTTTTAATTTGTTTAATTATTTTGGTTTGTGACAAAATACCTGCAAAATTAATAACAATCCCATCAGCCTCAGCTGTACTTTGTGTGTAGTGCTAATTAGTTAATGTCAGCACTAAGGCTGTGCTCGATTGAAGAAATTCTTAGTCGACTAACACTCATTCAATTGTATCGACTAATCGATTAGTTGATATGATCGACAGATCTGTAAATCTGAGTTTCTCCGCAAAGAGTCATGCAAAAGCACCACTTTAATTCTTGTGTTTACCAGAGATGTGCTCGTACGTTTCTTGGAAATAAGTCATTCAGCATGAAAAAAGCATAAAACATGACTAATCGACTAAAGAAATCTAAGTTGACTAAGACCAAAACGAACCAACTAATCGACTAAGAGGGAGCAGCCCTAGTCAGCACGCTAAACTAAAATGGTGAAAATGGTAAGCGTATACCTGCAAAACAGCATTTTAGAATTATTATTGTGAGCATGCTGACATTAGCACTTAGCTCAAAACACCACTGTGCCTAAATATATCCTCACAGAGTCGCTAGCATGGCTGACTCTTGGCCTTGTTTAGCCTTACTGAGGATCTACAAAGCGAGCTGTCTTTACCTTAGCAAAAATGGTGAGCAGATGCATGTAGCAACCACATATCTCAGTGTCTCCATTGCATTCTGTTAAGACTGTTTTTGTGACCTCTTCGAGATAGCAGAGAGAGGAAGGGCATGACGTGCAGCAGGAGTCAGAGGTTAGTGCAGCACTCATTATTGGGTGGCCTGACAGTATATGACTCAATAAGAGCACATCCTGAGGGGGCCGCGGGTCAAACAGAGTAGGTGCAAACACCAGCAACCAAGAGAAAACCTGAATTAATAACTTCACAATGGCTGTGCATGTGTGTAGGGTGATGTCATCTTGATGTGAAAGGTCACAGCAGTTAAAACAATCAACGAACGTGTCACTTACGGAGTCACGGCCTGTAACGCAAACACATCCCCATGCTCTCACATGGAGAAAAATATTTGATATTTTAACTGATTATGATTCAATTCAATTTTATTTATAGTATCAAATCATAACAGGAGTTATTTCAGGACACTTTACAGATAGAGTAGGTCTAGACCACACTCTATAATTTACAAAGACCCAACAATTCCAGTGATTCCCCCCAAGAGCATGCATAAATGCACATTCATGTTTGAGATATTCACTGATGTATGTAGGATTCTACAAATGAACGGCAAGATAAAGTATGGTGATGTTTTTTCCATGTGAAAATGGATTGCCATTCAGCCATCTTTTGATCTAACATGTTGAAAGTGCTCATTATGCCCATGCAGCTAAGGGAATACATTATGTTAACCATTTACAAACCTCAACCCCTGTGCAGCTCAGTAGACTGGCTGACTAACTGTGGGGGCTTTGTTCAGTCTCTGAGTGTGTGTGCTTATGTCGTAAACCAGACAGGGGGGGTCTGCCTTGGTGGTGGCCCGTTATGGAAAAAGGCAGCGGGAGGCTAGGCACACACACACATTTTTTTTTCTTTTAAACACAGACAGCCTGATCAGAAAGGCTACTGGACGTCATTGTGTCAGGGATGTGCTGTATGGTGTAGGAAGCAAAGCGAATGAGGGGGAGCTGCCAAGAACAGAGGAGACAGGGAAGGAGGGAGGTAGAGATAGAGGGAGCTAGAGGGGGCTGCATGCTAATTGGAGCCAAATGGACAGCATATGAACTGAAGTGGTTTGCTATGTAGCCTGGACACTCTCACACAGTCTTTTTTCATTGCTACTTCTTGTCTGTCTTTTAAAAAAACATAGTTATAGCCTAATCTAATTAGTTTATGATTTATATCTACATTTCCTTTTTTGTTCTCTCCGCATACAACATATTTACCTATATATCACAACAGCATTAAAGAACTTCACCTGAGCTCAGTTTAATTCAACTAAACACATACAGATTATTTTTTTGTTTTGGCTACTAAGGGGCGGGGCGGCATACAATATTATCACCTTATAAAGTTGATATGAAGAATGTGTTAGCAAACAGACACAAAGCTACGTTAGCATTTGGAGTTTTTTTGCTTTTATAGAGATTATGTTATGGGCATGTTATGCCTTTATTTGATTGACTAGGATCCTAAAATATGTTTCGAATTATAAATTATTGCAAATCAATAATAAAGAAAACAAAAACAGCAGCTGAAATATGTAGAGGTTACAAGAAGTAACATCTAAATGTCCCTCCCAGTGTCTGGATTTGATTTACAAAATACGCCATAATCTATTTTGCTTTTATGATAAAAATATTTTTTAAAACACACAGAGCAAGCAGACAGAGCAAGCAAATGAGGTATGGCAAGAAATGTTTGTTTAAGAGCAAAATAAATAATGGAAGAGTAGAAACAAAAACATGAAAATGTAGAGGAGAGAATCGAGGAACCCCCAGGGGCAAGACCTCTAAAGACAAGACAAGGGGTTGTAAAAACAGTCGAATCAGAGAGGTAGTGAAATATTTGACATGTTGGTTTTAAAGTTATGAAACTGGAGTTGAAACAGGATTTCCTAAAAGCTCCGGCTGTCATCACAGCACTTAGCTGACTATTTATCTTAACTCCCCTTAAATCTCTACCTACTCAACATTCGGTATAAGATTACAACTTTAGCGGTACCTTATCATCAACCAGAAGTATGACCACCAGTATGAGAACGAGATTTAGGTCAGAGATTACAATAGCATTTGTGTGTGTACGTATGAGTTTGACATTTGACAGATGCATGCATGTCTATGTTGGGGATTTTTTTTTTTTTTTATGAGTTTCTAATGAAATTCAACACATAAAACAAAACCCTCAACATGGTAAGAATGTGAGTAATTGTGTTGATCCAATTAGGTGCTGGCCTGCAGTGTTGGAGCCAATCAGGCACAGAACGCCATGGGGTCGTCAGAGAGAAACCAAAGCCCAAATACTAATTAGCCCGGTAGCTTTTCATTCTAGCAGGCTCTGTGTGAGGAGGAAGAACAGGCAGCAATACACGCACACATCACAGACACACTTCCTCTTGTGCAGACACAGACACAGTGGAGGCAGAAAGTGTGCACTCGCAGCAGGTGAATACTGTGTGATATCCGAGAAGCACGCATAATCCACCTGTTAATGCCGGATTTGAGGATGAAGGTGAACATCGGAGTGCAGCCACCAAATCAAACAGAACATCTATACAAAATATCCCACTGTGGCTAAATGAAAAAATGTCAAAGTTGTATAAAAGAAACAGACCTTGTGTGTGTATATGTGTGTGTGTGTGTGTGAAAACAGATAACCCTAATTAAATTCTTTAATCAAGTTCCAGTCAGGTGATGCCTGTTTGTCTACTATTTATATTTGTAATCATGTACCAAATGACATCAATTCCACTATGTTAAAAGCTGAGGTGGCAGCTACTGCAAATCATTCCTGCCACATACCATAAAACTGTACAATAACTCACAGCTGAGTGTAACACAACTCTCATTACATTTAGTCATTCATTATTTCATATAAATTAGGAATGTAGTAGAACTTACCATATGTTATTAATCAAAATGAATATGTTTCATTTATAGATAACAGCTAGGCAGTGACGGTTCTAAACCATTTTAAATGGAGGGGCCAGGCTGGGGCCACATGTGATTTTAGGGGTACCAAATATATCGAGCACAAGTGTTACATACCACCATTGGTTCTAAAGATTACCGATACACATAACAATAAACACAAGAATACTCAATCAGTGTTAACCTACATTTTATTCACTGCACATTCATTTTATACCCTCTTTGGGGATAAAGGTGGGGTTAAAAATGTATGAAAATATTACCACAGTTAGGCGAGTTGAGGCTTAATATTGGGAGGGCACTGGCCACTCTTGGTCACCCCCCCTCATTAGAACTGTCACTGAAGTTGGGAAAAAAATCAATAAGTAATTTAGACATTTAGTCTGCGGGAGCCGTGCCTCCTAATGCATTTATGTCTATAGAGGCAGGCACAATTAAAATCATGATTTCTCGCTGAATGTCAACCGATTTTCAAGTGGTTTGGTTTGATACAAATGCCAGAGATGTATTGATACAGGATAATTGGTAAATGAAAATGCAGGTTTTCATACCAAAATACTTTATCTTGTGTAGATAGTAAAATGCATGACACACTCTGACATATAGATCCAAAAGAAAACGTATGATCATTCAGACAATGAAGCCGAGTCACATGTTGAGTGTTTCTAGAAGGATCAACCTCTTGTTGGAAAACTTCTCGAAAGCTTTAAGTGCATTATTAGTTATTGATTAGTGCTAAAAAAACATTTGTGAAAAATGTAAGGAATATTCAAACTTGATTGTTGCATTGTGTTTTTGTGCAATCTTGTAATATGAACAACTTTAAATTCTCTTTTGAAATGTAATTGACGGTTCTGTCAGTACTGTGCAGTTCTATTAGCTCTAACTTCATGCTTCCCATTCAGCAGACAGGTGGTAGTCAGACACCTGTTTTGGTATTAAATGCTGTGATCTGAAGTAAGTGGTTTTGATTTAAAAAATATGTTCGCTACATTTTGCCACTAACCTCCAGTGGTATCTCAGTACAATTTAGGCAAGTGGAATTTTTTTGTGTTGTTCAAAGCAATGACAAATGGTTTTTGTTACATGTCTTTCAGAAGCAATGTCCCAGTTACTCCGGATCAAACAGATAAAAACAGTTGACATGGAACTATTTTCAAATGACGAAAAAAGACCCTCAAACTTTGTGCATGCAAGGAGCAGTGAGAAAATGTGTTTTTTGTGTGATTTGGGAGAACTGCCCCTTTAATCTGGACTGTTCTACCCAACACTTTACACTGCACTTGTGTGCTTCACTTGGCTGGAACTTCCCTCTGAGTTCACTGAGGCCACATTGCCTCTACTGGGAGATCATTAGTGACAGTGCCAGTCCTTCAGTGGATACATTTTCACTTTGAGCATTTTATAACACAAAATATATCACGTAAATTCAGCTGTTCGCAGATGACACAGGTTTTCACAATTGTTATAAAATGCACAGCACTGGCTATTACGATAATTAAATCCTGCTGCAACAGAAGTAGCAGAATAAAATCTCTCCTGACTCTAAATCCTCGGACTTGCTTTGGATACAAGTTCAGTATTTTAACCTTTTCCATTTTCACTACCATCGTCTATTCTCCAACACTTCTTCACGTTGTCATTTGAGCCGAGAAAACCACCGCTGTGCACAATTCTGTTATGTGTATTTGATGAGTAAGTCCCACAGCGGTTATTATTTGTGTTATCAGCCCTGAGCTTCACACGCAATATTGATTATGGCTGGACACCACAAAGATAGTTTACCACTTACAAATAATCTGAATTATGATGCCTGTGATTCCATTGGCATCTCTTCCTCTGTGTCTCCTTTTCTATCTCTTTTTTTATATTGTGTCCTTTAATGTGTAAGGATGCATGACTGGCTCTCTTCCCTGGTGTCTGTAAGAAAATACCCTAACCCAATTTACCCCAATTACATGCTCCCTGACTTTGAAATAGAGATGCAGCCCATGGACAAAGTGTAATAAATCAAGTTAAATATTCAACTTTCTCTCTCTGGCCACAATATGTGGCTCTACTGTGTTGATCCCTTTTGTTTTGCCCTTTCCAATTTTCTACAAAAAAAACCTCTTTAGTTTGAACTTTGTCCTCTCACTCAAAAAGCTCACACCCAACAATGATCTGTGGTCTAAAAAACACAATTTAGTTTGTTAACTAAATGCATACCTCGGATCTTCTGCGGCCCAGGACTAGATTACACCCGGTCTAATTTATTTGTTTCATTCAATTAAGCACTCAACTCCCTGATATCCCTGAAATAATTTCTCTTTAACCATGTTTTGGTGTCAAATGATAAAAGAACATCCATTCCTCTAAAAAAGTTTTATGGTTACCAGAGACCTGAGGTATGTAAGAGCTACATTTTTTTTATTAATGGTATACTGGATATAAGTGAAAGCGGGTTAATCTTGTGTTTTCCTGTTTGGTCTCAGGATTGCACTGTGTTAGGATGAATAAATACAGACACAATAATGAAAAAACTGTGTTTATATAAGCTTACTATCACAGAAACATGATGGTGATGTTTAGGAGGGTTTCGCATATTTTCCTCGGAAGCCAATCAGAGCAGACTGGGCTTTTTAGGAAGCAGGCATAAAGACAGGTACTCAAACGGAACGTTTCAGACAGAGGCAGACAGACAGTATGAGAAAAACACTTTTTTTTTAACATTAAAGCATGTAAACATTTTCTAATAGAAGGTATGAACCTTAAAATGAGCATGATATATCTACTTTAAAAGCAGAACTGGAGCATAAGAATGACAATGGCTAAGATAGTTTCAAGTACTGGTTGCAAGAGAAGTTAGGACTGATAAGGGAACCTTAATAAAGTTACCTCAACTGTCTCAACCTTACTGCTATAAACACAAGTATTTTTCCTGGCCAAATGTCCAATTTGGGAAGATCTCTCAAAGGACCTCGGCCTTTAACGGTTGTGGTCATGGCTGAAGAAAATGAAAAAGATGCCATGACTTCCAAAAGCTGATGGATTCTCTAAAAGTCTTTGGTTTATCCTGAAACAGAACCGCTTCAGCTGAGAAAACTACCACAAAAATGCTGGACATTGAAACAACAATGTTGCAATGACCACAAGCAAGTGACTGTAATTTGGTGATTACTGTGCAGATTTACTTTGGTTTGCTAGGTGCCAGACTATTAGATTGATGTGTCTGTGACAGTACAGTAATAACATGGAAAATCAGGCTACGCTGAAATCTATTAATGAATAAAAAATAAATAACAAAATCATAAATATTTGCAAACATTTTGGAAATTTTTTGTGTGTTTGTTATCGTTAAAAACGTTTTAAGCAATTACAAGCAATTTGAATTTGATATATGACTTGCCAGGTTGTAGAATGTTGAAAAAAAATGCATTTTTTACAACTATATATCAGGGAACATAGTAGGTGAAAAAATTTACTTAAATTCGCTGACTTTGATAGATGCCCAGTGTCCACTGCATCATGCAACATTTTCCCATGCCGGGTCATGAGAGATGTTGTGGGAATATGTAAATGAGCACAGGCACCAAATACAATGCAGTGGTGAGACAGTGATGCACAATTTAAGACAGATGCCAGTGTGTTGGAGGCTTTTGGAAATGCCTTTCATGCCACCAATGTGTACTTAGAGCATCAGAAGAATGAGATACTCAGTGTATTTGAGCATTTTGTTTTTTTGGCATGCCTTAAAATGCATTTTGATGCTGTTTGAAAAACCAATGTGGTCACATTTCAAATGCAATTCCTTTCCAGCAGGGTTTAGATACACTTAACAAATAATGCATTTGTTGTATATTTAAAATTGTAAAACTAGTCTTGGTTATAGCAAGTCTCACTAAGTCCTGCTGTGGACAAGCCACTAATGATCATAGTTAATGATGCAGCTAGGGCTGGGGGGTCAGATAATTCCTGGATGCCAGTAATTTGCTGCTAAGTAGTTGGACAGGCAAACAAATTGTTAAAAGGCAGAAACAGGAGCGTGAGGTTTTGGAAGAGGGTACACCGCCTGTGTTTACCGTGAACAAGTCTGACCAACGGATTAGTAACTTCCTGCAGAGATCAGGGGAGTGGGTGGTCACAGTTTGTGTGTGTGTGTGTGTGTGTGTGTGTGTGTGTGTGTGTGTATATATGTGTGTGTGTGTGTGTGTTTGTGTTTATGGGCGTGAATGACAGAGAGCGTGATGGTCTGGGTACTTTGTTATCACTATCTGGATATGATTCCAAAATTATTTAATATACAATATTCAATTTAATTATGTTTGTGAGGTCTTACAAAGGTCTTGAAAAGCATTGCATTTGACTTGAACAATGGTGCACGCACCCTAAAATAATATGTTCATATGAAACCTACCATCTTAAAGGTCATCTTATATTTCTTTGCACAAGGTGGAAATAAACAAAGATGCCATTGTGTCAACCTAACATTATATTCATATAATAACAATAAAAACATTGTAACAACATTTACATGCAACAGTGGTTCTATGAACTTGCTGCAAAGACAAACAACAGAGATAATGTCAGCGGGAATGATTTTAATACAGAGGTAAATGGGTGCATTTGCAACGTATAAACAACCTACTTGGCAGAATGCATGAAATTCTTTTTCTTTTGTGCTCTCTGTGTTTATGTATATGTGTGTGAATTGCAGCAGTATGGGCCATTAAATAGATCTGGATGGAAGCCTAGTCCACTATGTAGCCATGAGAGAGAGAGAGAGAGAGAGAGAGAGAGAGAGAGAGAGAGAGAGAGAGAGAGAGCCAGGGCAGAGATGATGGGAGGGGTAATGTGAGGGATTACAGACACTCAGTGTTGTAATCAAGACCACCTTAACCGAGCCCAAGTCATCACCAAGACTAGAGTATTTCAAGACCAAGTCAAGACCAAGACTTTGAGGAGTTGAGACTGAGTCCAGACCAGACCAGTGCCAAACCGCCAGAGCTTCTCCTGTCTCTTGCATTCACTTTCTTTGGAATGCGTGTTAAGGGGGCGGGTAGACCGGTTTAACAGCAACACATTTCAAATGAGAAATGAGTCAAGTTATTGGTTGCTTTTGAAGCAGGAAGTTTTACATCCGATCACGGTAATGATATGTCAACACATACAATTAGACAATGCAGAGGCAACTTAGTGATATATCTGCAGTTGTGGTCTTGACCGGTATAGAAATAAAATCCTGAGTCCCCTTCATCCGAGACAAGACCAAGTAAATCTTACACACCTTTTTTTTGTTCACTACTTAAGAGACATATGCTTCTATGCTTTCTTCGCCAGAGATAGTATAGAAAAGAAGATCGATAGCACTCTCACATCTGTACACTAAATATGAAGCTAGAGCCATGCGTTAGCTTGGCTTAGCATATAGACTGAACGCAGGAAATAACAGCTAGCCTGGCTCAGTCCACCTGGGGTCCGGTTCAGAAAGCAGGTTTAGTGAAAACTCTGAGTTTGTTAACCCTGAGATGAGGGAAACTCTGGGTTTTCTGTTTCAGAAAGAAAGGTAACTTAACCTCAGAGTCAGTTACTATGGTAACTCGAGTTTCTCTCAGTCTCCTCCCTCTGACACCAGCCCAGCCTACTGACACAGCCCTCTTTCATTTCCTCATTCATTCATTAAGTCTGTATCAGGCACATTTTAGCGCAGTTTGTTATCTGCATGAATAAAAAAACAGGGTTGGTTTATTAACCGTGTTAGGCAGACTATAAAACGCTTTTTTCCCCGTTCAAAACATGGCATTTCCTTTTGTCGACGATCCTGTTGATGAAGAAGTTGCTTTACTTTGCAGGGTGTTAAACACATGTCGGGAGATGATATTGAGGCCCCCACGCATTTTAATTTCCAGATAACTACCTATTTGAGCAGTATCGTTTTTCTTCCCAGTCTATGTATCTGTCCTCATATGTCTAACGTCACCCATCTTATGCTTTTACCTCCCAGCAGATTATTTGTGTCACATTAATTATTTTTTTTGCAAACGGCCGTTTTCTTTACAACATTGGTGATCCGGAGCATATTAGTAAAGCCAGCGTAGCAAAGCTAAGAAGAGTGTGACTCGCTCTGAAATGTGTTTTAAACATTTTTGTAGTGTTCCCTGGACACAAACCAGTAAGATACATTTTAAAGGAGTTCCACAGGATTGCAGGTGAATGATGTAAACTCTTTGAAATAAAAGATTATGAATTATAATTCTGTTAATGATGCTTCTGCAGCCTCAGAATGGGATTAGTAGGCCTAATTTTTCACCCACAGTATTGCATTTAAATAAAATAGATTATAGGTTCAATACCATTTCACCAGTAATATTATACTTATGATTAAATATGATATTAATACACTATATTGGAATATACGCATTTACACTAGCAGCAATTTTCTCCCACGCACATTCTCTCTCTTTTGCAGCAGCCGCTGTGTTGCTTTTTTAACGAAATACATGTTCAAACTCGCTGTACGTGCGCATGAGTATTTCTGACGACCCGTGTGGTTGTGGTTGTTGCCATGGTGAATCGTAGTATCATGGCTCCATTCATACTGCCTTTTTATTGTGGTGGTGCACACGCGTGAACCTACTCTGAGTTGATTGAACCAACTCAAATCAGCTGTTCTGAAACCGAAAACTCAAAGTTTCCCATCTCAGGGTAAATCAACTCAGACATCAGGGTTAGACTCAGAGTTTGTTAAACCTCCTTCCTGATATGGGCCCCTGGATCAACACATCTAAAGCTTACTAAGCAACACGCCATTAGTTGTTTGACTTGTAATGTAAAAAAATAAAAAATGACAATTGGTGGTTTTATTGAGAGTGCTTGTTCCCTTCTGTAACCCCCTGTCTTAAAGCTAAGCTAACTGCCTGCTGGCCATCGCCTCATATTTAGCATACAACCATGAGAGTGGTGAGAGAGAACTATTTACTTGTTCATCTGTCATTTTTGTTTCCCAGTTAGATTGTTTAATTAAATATCCAATTAATTTTCATGTCATCTAATCCTTATTCACACATTTATATGAGCTGCTATGGCACTGAAAAGGCACTGGCACTGTGCTGTGGATTACTCCTACAGTTTCCACCAGCCAAGTATTTCCTCACTACATGGAATACACAAAAAGTCTCTCTTATGGTCATTATAGTGCAGCCACAATCTGTCAACTGGTTGTTTAATCAAATTTGCATTAACAGCTCTGGATAGTCTGCTTTTGCTCAACATTCATATACACAGTTTCTTATTGTGTAATCTGCACTAAATGGTAGTTAGGCTGTGTGTAATATATGCAGGCATACAACATACACAGTGTTTTCTTTATTTTTTGTCATTTGTAAGAGCAAAATATGTGCAATCATTGTGATAGGATATAGGAACCAAACATATCACTATACTTTTGAAAATGTTTAATTACGTAAATGAATGAACAGTTGAATTCAGTTCCCTAAATTCATTCTCAACACATGGCTTTACAAACACACATAACAAGTACCTACTTTTTCTCCTGGCTGCTCCTCTCAGTGTGTATTTAAACCACACTGGAGTGCTCTGCCATGATTGCTTAATGGTGATGAATTTGTGCAATAACACACAACAAGGCCCTCTGAGGACTGACCTACACTACCAACAATACAGGGACTCACACTGGTTCCATACAAAATTAATGGGCTGAGGAGACTGTCACCACACTGTGAGAGGGGATGAGAAAAATATGCGTATGAAAAGGTTTAATGGCTACACTAATAGAATAAAAGGACGTGTTACCCTGTCAGTCAGCCAAATAAGGCAAAGGTTCCTTCACATTGTTACCTACAAGTAGTCATCTATTTCCAGCCAACATTTTCACAACATAACATTTATGAATCTGCCCCACCTCAGGAGGGAGATTATATTGTGTATTTGCATCAATTACTTCAATTACAACTATTCAACTTAACACTTTTTTTTAATTTACATTTTGGCAAATTGGCTCCATTAAGTATGCCAAACTAGTTATTGGCAGTTCATGTTTGCAATGTACTCACAAGATTCTGTTGAAAGGATTAGATGTTACAATCCCTAGTGCTTTCACTACAGCTGATTCCAGTGGGGCTTGTTTGGAGATGGCCACCATCATTTAAAGGGCTTTGTTGCTTTTCCTGCCAGTGCTGATGCTCTATCAGCTACAGTGCTGGTCATCTGGTTCTTTGTCGTATGTACAGATAATTAGCACTGGATTACTTTCATGAAGAAAACTTTAAAACCTGATGGCAAATTCTGGTGTCTTTTTTTTCTATGATTGGACTTTTTGGACATTCATTAGTAAGGGTGTCACGATTTCGATTTTAATTCGAAATCGACCGAAATTAAGTCACAATAACAAACTTCAAATAAAAAAATGGAATCGTCGATGCTGCCATGCTCGCCGGTGTGGAAGCATTTTGGATTTCCAGTGAGTGACAACGTTCGATAGCAGTGACAGCACCATTTGGTTTAAGCCTGAGACACACTAAGCCGATAATCGGCCGTCGGACAGTCTGGTGAGGTCAGTGACTCGAGTCTGTTCGGTGGGGTTCCGTTCCGTCGTCTGTCCGAGGGGCCGTTGGCCTTCATTTTGGCCGATTTGATATGTTGAATCAGAAGGCGGGCACTGCGGGCAGTCGGACTCAAATGACCCATCTGATTGGTATTGAGTGTCAACCCGGAAACGGGGAGTGGAATGAGCGTGACTAGAGTCTCTCAAAATCTGAGGAAAATCTTTTAAACCTTTGTCGATCTGAAATGAAGACAGATTCAGCAACTGCATGGCCTATTTCTCGCTTAAAATGTTTTCAGAAACACGTTTCGGTGAACTATTTTAGTACAATATGAGATCGTATTCCGAACAAGCCACCATGACGGTCTGTCTTTAAATTTCCGGAGAAAGAAGACCCACATGACGCGTTCTTCCAATCAGCTGCCGATTATCATTTTTGGGCGACAATACAGATTAGCGCCGCCTGCTGTTATGCAGACATATTATGTCTCATCGCTTTGGTGTGTTCCGAGGCACTTTTTTGACCAACTCGGGGAGACTGATGTTGGGAATTCCCAGGTGTACAGATTTAATTCAGTCCAACTGCCTTTTCTGCCGAGGGCCGGCCGTCTGGTCGGTGTGTCTGGGCCTTTAGTTATCAATGCCGTTAGCATCGTGGCTTTATTTTTTGACAAATTGTTTCGGGTGTGCTTTCTAACATAATGTCATTGTGCTAACCGAGCACCATTAGCCTTTACAAAAGAGCTGCTTCACTACACTTGTTAGATCATGTTTCATTACAGAGTTCTCTGTTGATTTGAGTCGCTGTGTGCTTGTAGTGGGAAATTAATGTAAACAGAGAGCGGCGTGTCGGAAATGCAATGCACTGTGACGTAGGTCCCCATCAAGGCCAGGCTGATGTTGGAAGTCCCTCTAGAGGACAGAACATGTAACAACAACCACATGCTTATAGTGGCATTGACAATGCATAAGCCTGAGTAGTGTAGACTACACTACAATGTTGCCACTGCTTCTGCCACTGTTCATCACACCCCCAACCGGCCCTGTCAGACACCGCCTACCAAGAGTCTGGGTCTGCCGAGGTTTCTTCCTAAAAGGGAGTTTTTCCTTGCCACTGTCGCAATAGCAACTGCTAATGCTTGCTCTTGAGGGAATTACTGTAATTGTTGGGGTTTTGGAATTTATAGAGTGTGGTCTAGACCTACTCTATCTGTAAAGTGTCTCGAGATAACTCTGTTATGATTTGATACTATATATAAAATTGAATTAAATTGAATGTGTAGTACATATGGATAACAGGCTGCATTTGAGCATTACATCTTTGAATATTATTTGAATAATGGCACTGCAACCTGTGCTTTAAAAAAATAAATGTAAAAATCGAGAATCGAATCGAACCGTGAACTTAGAATCGATAATTTAATTGAATCGAGAATTTGGAGAATTGTGACACCCCTATTCTTTAGTGACAGACATAATGTAAATCCCATCTGAATGGGGTTTAAAAAAAGATTAAAACTTTCCATAGAGCTAAGAGGAACTGCAGAGTGCGGTGAAAATAATAGGTTTGTCACTACAAGCAATGCATTACACATAGTCCTTTGTTCCATTAATAATTAAAAAATATTGATTATTGCAGCTTTAGAACAGTACAGGATTTTGCAGACTAGACAGCCACTAAAAATGAGAGTGTTCTGAAAAAAACTCTCGGGGGTGCTCAGTTTGGATGAGACATACTTAGGGGCGGTGTAGCAATAAAAAGGCTCTATTACTGTAACAGGGACAGCAAAGCTGAACTTGTCAGTGGTGTTGATGATGGCATACCCTCCTTAGTGACAACTGGAACCTTCACACTGTTAGGTACAGCCTCACCAAAGTGAATGTTTATGAAAGTAAAGTAACTTAACTCCTCTCTCTCTCCGCTCCTCCCTGGTAATTCAATCAGAGGATTAAATATTGCAACATCAGCTCTGGATTTGGACAATATTCCCTTTATCACTATGGAGATGGTTGCTTGATAAACAAAGAGAGAGAAAGTTGGCGTCTCCCTAAAATGTCACACCAGAGCACAACCAAATCATTGCTGAGATTGAATGAGAAGGATTAATTTTGACTAAACTAAACATACAATCAGATTGATATAAAGTTAGGACATTTTTTGTCTCATTCAATGATCTGAAGTCTTCATCTGGGCCACTAATGTGCAACATTGTTGTGAGCTGCATACAGTAGTAATTGTAGTTCCTCCTGACACACAAGTTAGCAAGTGTAGCATAGGCATCCTTGAAATGCTGGATTGTAAGGGTAAATCCAATTATATCTGAGATATACTGTATTTTATAAGTAATGGACAGATGGACGTACAAAGAGACAAGATCCAATCCAGAGTCAGTGCCCCATCTACAGTAATTAAATTCAGTATTCCACTCAAGTAATTGCAACTTGCCAAAAAAGGCTGGTTCTCCAACTCAGCCCTGTGTAACCGAGAGACTCGCCACCAGAAAAACAACAGTATTGCTCATTTATTCATAAGGGTAAAACGATCTATGTTTTCCTGAGTAGTGACCTCTTGAGGTTGTGTAAATACTGACTGTCGTCCCTCAGTAGCTAATGTGGACATTGGCTTGGACATGTTATCCTGTTGCAAAGGCTCTTAAAGGAAGTTGGGGTGCCTGTTACTTATTAGTTAAACAGAATATCACACTAATGAATCTGGTCACAACCTATACAAACTTGATGCAGTTTGTGAGGTGTGTGACTGTGTGCAGGGGGGACTTGCATTAATGAGGAGGTTCTAACTTAATAAGTGTAGTAACAATGGACTAGGTGTGTAAATATGACAACTCTTTGGTGTGATGTCACTCTCAGTGTCCTGCTAACATCTGGGTTTGGTTAGAAAGTGCAGAGTGAGAATTGTACTGTGGGACTGATCTCAGAGATAAAGTGATGTCAAATACAGCACAATCTCAGCCTCGTACACCTGTACAGTATGTGCTGTCATTTTCAACACACCCACGATTGTTATCTACGACGATATACATAGTGGGCTAGATTTATCAAGCTATTTGCGCCTATTTCCAGGCGTTAATTGTTCGCAAAGACTGACTTAACCAATTTGGGCTATTTACAAGCAGGGCGCACTTGGATAAAATCGCAGATTGCCTGCCACATGAGCCTTTAAAACGAGCAAAGTGGCAGTTGGTCAAGGCCACACCCCCACCATCCACCTTGCTCCCCCCTCTCTCCTCCTCAATAGCTACAGACACAGAAATGGCACATACTAAGGAAGGCTCATTGTGGGACTGGCTCTAGTGGCTGTATTTCTGCACCAAGGCTGAATTTCGGGAAAGAGACTTCAGATACAGTATTAGGGGACCACTAAGGTCTATATAAAAGCATCCAAAGAGCACCATGTCATGGGACCTTTAAGTAGTTTAGCAGCTACAGTTCATTCAGCTCATTGCGAGAATTTGAATGCGGTGCATTGTGTGTGCCTACAATATACTGTACACTCCTAGTAGTTTGTCGAATTAATGCAGCCATAAGTAGCAGCTAGCATGGCTGAATCTAATCCCAAAGAAGCAATTCCTCTAATGTAAGTATAACATTTATTTATAAAGCACTTTTTTTTACAGATAAAATCACAATGGCAGCTGGATGGTTCAAAGAAAATTTCAAATGTTTCTGATGTCAATATTTTCCTCTCAATAGGGTAAGGCCTTGTTGCTAATTGGTCTTCTTGTCTGCAGTCAATCCAAATCCAGGTTTCAAAACATTCTCTGTTTAGGTTTTCCTCAGTCTATGAATAAGATTCATTTTCTCCTGAAAATGAGTTGTGACTCTTGTCATTAGGGAACTGCAATTTTGGGCGTCTTGACCCCTTAATTACAGAAACCAGAAGTGATGTGGAGTAAATGCTTTCTTTGTTGACAAATGCTGTTTTCTAATGGGGCTAAGAACGCCTCCTTGTTTATTTGCCAATTTTAAAAGCTCTACTCAATAGCCTGCATCTCTACATCCTATAATACAAAACAAAACACACCCACAGCAATGTAGAACAGGTTCACATGATGAATGTGGAACAAGTGTAGAGCAGTTGGCTGCAGGCCTGCCACTGTAAAAACTGCTTCATATAAAGTGACAGCCTGCTGGAACACAGTCTACAGATAGAGGCCACATTGGATCAACTTGTGATTCATAGTAAATGGCTGAACTACAATGTAGAATGTTATGCTAATTTAATTTGTCACAAAGATTGCAGATTTAACTGTAATCAGAGCATGTTTGCCTTTGTACTTTGTATTTTATTTTATATCCCACAGATACAGTATGTTTAATGTGAAAATAGCTTGTTAGGCTGTAATGGAAAAGTGGAAAAGTAATACTATTTCCTCCCATAGTCTCAATGTACCCCTGAGCATCCAGGGGCATTATTGCCATTTGCAAACTGTAGCAGCTTACAATGTTTCTCTCACAGAAATTGACTGCGGTCACTTGAATTTCTGTGGTCAAACCAGCCGCTGCTAAAGTTGGAGACAGATGCCAGCAGAGCAGAGCAAAGTCTAGGTAACGTTGCTTGCGAAACAATGCCTTATTATTTAAATGAAATGAGCTAGTTTGACAAATGGAGATGCAAGAACTATGCACTAGTCCAGAACACAGGACCTTCTTGCTGTATTTACTTTCTTGCTCCCGCCCCAGACACATCTGACCAATAAGCAGAGTGAACGTTCTTGCTTGGATTGTAATGACGCATTTTGGTACGCTTGGATTTTTCTATGTGTGAAATGAAACCGAAGCAAGGGGAAATCACTCCAAGTTTACAAACTCATCAACTGATTCGGACCAGAGCAAACTAACTTTAGGTGTGAAAACACCCTTACAGACATCCATGGTTCTCAGAAGATGAATCCTAATGACTTTGGTGATCCTCTGACTTTCAGTGTAGCACCACCATAAGGTTGACTTGGTTGTGGTTTTGAATGAAATGTCTCTTTTGTGTAATAAAATAAAATTGAGTACAGACATTCATGATCTCCTGACTTTACCTCCAGAACCACTATTAGGTCAAAGTTGTAATGTGTCCACTACTTTGGTTTATGCTTAAACACCTGCAAACCTAATGACATTCCATTCAGCCTCAGTTGTACTTTCCGATTTGCGCTATATAGCAAATGCTAGCATGTTAACATGCTAATATACTGTACTAAACTAAGATAGTGATCATGATAAACATTATATCTGCTGAACATCAACTTGTTAGCATAGTCACTGTGAGCATGTTGCCAATGCTAGCATAAGCGTTTAGCTCAAAGCTGTGCCTAAGTACAGCCTCACAAAGCTTCTGGCTGTATACTCTTACAGTCTTAATTAAAATTAGACTAAAAGAATACCATAACTCATAGTACAGTACACTTGGTTTGGAACCCAACTGGTGATTCACAATCGTTTGGCTTTGATAATTGAGAACTAGATTCTTAGAGGACTCCTTGGAATTTAAAATCATTAATATTTACCACAAATATTTAGCCCCAACTCTTTTGTTTCCAGCAGTCTGTCTTCTTTACCAGCATCAGACACTGTCACTGTATTAGTCCGGTTATGGGAGTGTTCTTTGATGCTGGATGATTTTTACTGCAACTAAAGTACTGGAAGTAATGTTAGAAAGTTTGTGGTTGCAAAGTAACTTCACAAAAATAATGTGCATTCGGCCCACCTGTGAGATTGTGCACACACATGCACGCACGCACACACGCACGCACACACACACACACGCAGTTTTTTGTCTTTTCCTATGTGTACATTTTCTCTCTCACTTGTCGTTTGAATGTGAGACAGTTAAAGCTGTAATTCTCGTCAAAGAGCTAATCATACTCTCCATCTCTCTCTCACACACACACACACACACACACACACACACACACACACACACACACACACACACACAGGGTCATGGAAACTAGGGCAATGGAAAGCCCCGTTTCTCCCTTTACTCGCTCTCTGTCTGTGTCCTCGAGTCAACTGCAGCACTAGCACTCTTGTGCACCAGAGCCGCTCACAGTAATGCTTCATTTACACACTGACAGCATGGTGGAAGTTCTCCAGCCTCCATCAGTGATACTGAGACCTCTGCAGCCTGCTGCTCGTGTCTCTTACATTTTTCCCAGCTGACACTTGAGAGCCACTGCCTGAAGCAGTGGCTTTCTTCTGCACAGCAGTGTAACATATGGAGCTGCAGGACAGTGTGGACACGCGGTTGCTCAGCAGGTTATTTAAAAAAAAAAAAAATAGTATTGAGTTTCAAATCCACTTAATTGTTTTATTTCCATCTCTAGACCTTCTCATGGGGTATTAACTAGGTATAAAACCTTAAATCTTTTTTCTCCACTTATCTAAAAACTGCAAAAAGGTATTGATAAGTATTATACTTTATGCTTTTATCTCCTGTAACGGCTTTGACTCAGTATGCTTTTAAATCCCTGCATATGCTAATATTGAACCAAAATTTTGGCACAGAGGTTTGTGGTCAGTGTTGTTAATTTCAACAGATGTTGAGCAACATAGCATGCAGGGAGAACGTAGCAGTTCCATATGTGCATCCAACCCAGCTTTGGGCTTTTCTCAGATGGGGACCAGAGCAACAAAGCAAAGAATGCCAGTCCTTAAAACAATAAACCACACTGCACTACTGTCCAAGATGCCCCTGCTGCTCATAGATTTGCTGGGTTTGCTTTATGATAGAACATCACATAATGAACCAAATGACCCTCTTTCTTTTCTGGGCTGTAACAAACTTTAGGTCATCATTTCATGTCACCTATCAAACCTTCTCACAGTTTTATACAATCTTTCTTTTTCAGCGGTTCTTCGGTTTACTTTGTAATTACTAATGAAAAGGACAGTGTTGTTGAGACATTTCACACATTTTTCAAAAAAGATTACGAAACATGCCAAAACTTTGACATTGCACAAAACCTTCATTTTTGTTCAGTGGTGCTGAAAAGTAGAAATACTTCTAATAACTGTAATATTCATTCACTGTTAAATAGCATGTAGCTGGTCTGGAAAATGCATTACATTACCTGTAATTTACTGTAGCTGACGCTTTTATCCAAAGTGATTTACAATTGCTAAATATCAGAGGTTGCATGCCTCTGGAGCAACTAGGGGTTAAGTGTCCTGCTCAGGGACACATTGGTTGATGTATCTCAGTGGGAATGAAACCCAGATCGCCCACACCAAAGGCATGTGTCATATCCACTGCGCCATCACCACCACAATCCGCTGCAATCCAAATGTTTGAAACCACATTTTGCACAATCCACATCTTTGTTGCTTTAATGCCTCTTCTTTAATCTTTTTTTGAACTCTTTTTATTCATAAAGAACAATCAAGTTACATACTTACATGAAATACATTTGTTTTACTTTTTCATTTCCAAAAAAAAGGTCATTGGACCCTCTAAGTGCATACTTTATCTTTTCCAATTTCATCATAAGATCAGTCAGCCATACAGATACTTTTGGTGGATATGGGGAAGTCTATGAGCTTTACCTGCCCAAATAAATGATGCTATATACCTATCAATAGATTGAAAAAATAATTTAGGCAGATAAATTGGAAGGCACTGGAAAGGATAAAAAAAAATCTAGGGAGAACATTCATTTTAATACAGTTAATCCTACCAACCAATGACAAATTAATGGCATTCCATCTCTTGAAATCAGACTTTAATCTATCTACTAATGGAGTAAAGTTTTTTTGATATAGCTCAGGAAAGGTTTGAGTCAAATTAATACCTAAATACTTAAACCCATCTCTGGACATACAAAAGGGTAATTCTGAGTCCTGAAGAGACTGGGCCAAGGCATTTATAGGAAAGCACTCACTTTTAGTTAGGTTCAGTTTATAACCAGAGAAAATACCAAATGTTTGCAATATATCCAAAACATGGGGAATACAATCTATAAGGTCTGATAGGTACAACAATAAATCATCCGCATACAAAGATAATTTATGGGTCAATCCCCATCTATGAATTCCACATATTTCTGGCTTTGACTTAAACACAATAGAAAGAGGTTCAATAACTAAAGCAAACAAACTTATTGGCAATCCATGACGTGTTACCCTCGTCAGGGAAAATAATTTGGAATGATTCAATTTGGTGACTACTGATGCCTTTGGGCTGAAGTATAAAAGCTCAAACCAACATCTAAATTTAGGGCCAAAACCAAATCTATTCAAACAAAACTCCACTCTACCCTATCAAACGCTTTTTCAGCGTCCAGAGAAATGACCACTTCAATCACCGCACTGGACGCTGGGGAGTATAAAGGCACTGACACACTAACCTGATAATCGGCCGTTGGACAGTCTGGCGAGGTCAGTGACTCGAGTCTGTTCCGTGCATTCCATGCCGTCATCCGTCTGAGGGGCTGTCGGCGTTCATTTTGGCCGACCTGACATGTTCAGTCGCCGGCAGGGCAGTCGGGACTCACCCTGAAATGCCGAGCGGAATGAGGTGACTAGAGTCTCTCAAAATCTGACAAAAATCTTTTAAACTGACCTTTGTCAATCTGAAATGAAGACAGATTCAGCAACTGCATGGCCTATTTCTTGCTTAAAATGTTTTCAGAAACATGTTTCAGTGAACTATTTTAGTACAATATGAGATTGTATTCTGAACGAGCCGCCATGACAGTCTGGCTTTGAATTTCCAGAGAAAACAATCCCATGTGACACGTTCGTCCAATCAGCTGCCGGTTTTCATTTTTTGGCAACAATACAGTTTAGCACCGCCTGCTGTTATGGAGTTATTACGTCTCATATCTTCGGTGTGTTCTGTGACAGTTTTTGGACCAACTAGGTGAGACTGATCAGTCCGACAGGCTTTTTCAAAGTCCAGTCCAGCTTTTGTTGTTTGAATCAAATGTTTCTGCAAATTTGACGTAGTGTTTTTGTAGCTAGATAGCACTTTGTCGCCACCAGCACAGAGTGTACAATGAACCTTAATACTGCCGTCTTTAGCTGACACAAACTCAAAATAGTGAGTATTTCCAGCTAGAAAACGCTCTCTCCTCCCTCCATTGTTGTTTGTGTCGCTGCGTGGTACACGTGACCTGTCCACATGCTGAAAACGTGACTTGTCGCATATGTAACTTCACTCCCCGAGACACAAGAAAAAAAAAATATATATATTTTTACTAAGAAAAATGACAAAAATAGTAACGCACAGTGACTTGGATAAGTAACTTTAATTTGATTACTGGTTTGGAAATAGTAACGCGTTAGATTACTTGTTACTGAAAAAAGTGGTCAGATTAGAGTAACGCGTTACAAGTAACACGTTATGTGGCATCATCATAAGACTAATAATTAGGCAAAACACATATAGGCTGTTCATCTACTTTATCACATTACATTTGACACCTTCATGTTCTGAGAAGCCAATTATCCACCTTTAAACATGACTGAGCCTCTGACATGGAAGATTACTGTGAGAGAAGGTGACTTTCACAAGCATGTTTAAGGCTTAACCCTTGTGTTGACTTCGGATCACATTGACCCGTTTTCAATTTTTAGAAGAAGAAAAATTTAACAATTTAAAACGTTGGAAAAAGCAAAAACAAACTGTGAAAAAAAGGCGTCAAAAACGTCGAAAAAATTAGTGTTTTTTTCAAGGTTGATGGGAAGACAACACAAGGATTAAGCATGGAATGACTACAAAATAAAGTAGACAAAACATTTCATTAAAACTTGTGTGTAACAAATATATGGCAAAAGCTAAGCTTTGTCTAGCTGCTTTGTCTAGGAAGTGATTAGCAAACAGTAGAAAACTCAGATTTATATGTATATTTTTTTTAAATCACGCATGAAAATGTACATAAAAAAATTGTTGCATCGAGATGAATCGATAATCGGTTTAGAATCGAATTGTTAGCTAGTGATTATTCCATAAAATTAAATCTACAAGTGCATGTGCTCCTTATAATTTATGTTGGCAGTGCAGTTAATCAGCAGGTCTGGCTTGTATCTCTGATAAACTTGTTGTAATTGTCATGGCTATTAAACTGGATTCCTTATTGCACCACTTTCTGTGACGCAGTGTTAGGGGTCAGAGGTCAGGAAACAACAGCAGCAGAATCGTTATTAGTTTTGCCAGAATGAATAATGATACATCAAGATTGAATCAGTCCCAAAACAATATCTTAGTGTAAGAGTCTGAGAATTATATGAACAGACTCATCCATTACAATAAACTTCAGTTGACCTGGTTTGTCTCTTAGATAGATTAGTTGTTAACTTTGGGGTTGTCAG
This sequence comes from Perca flavescens, assembly GCF_004354835.1. NCBI lineage: Eukaryota > Metazoa > Chordata > Actinopteri > Perciformes > Percidae > Perca > Perca flavescens. The sequence goes on from NC_041336.1 coordinate 28,543,036, forward strand.
TAAGTAGTTCCTGACTCACAGTGTGAGGTGGCACAGTTTTAAGAAGTTTTGACCTCTAGCCAAAAACAAGATGATCCAACCAACACAGGAGAGACTTCTAAAAGTGAAGTCTACCATAAGAAAGATAAGAGAATTGCAAAGATGCCACCAAGAACGTTATATATGATTTAATTATGTACTAAATTCTCTACAAATACTGTAGTACTGGCCCTGCGTGGAACAATTATGCAATATTTCACTTTTTTTGCAACTGTCATCGAAACACTGTCATTGCCTTCCCTTCAGTCAAAAATGTCACCAAAAAAAGCTTTCATTTGAAATTTTGACCCAGAAAAAAAAAAAAAGTTGCATGGTCGATGGGAAGACAACCCAAGGGTTAAGCATGTTTCTGGCCACACCTCAGTGATGTCACAGCAGGAGTTTTTCCTTTAACAGCTGATGGAAAACACCTGTAGCCCAACACTGAACTAGGTGTGGTCAGATGTCTGCCATCTGTGATTCAATGTTGATTTACCCTTTAAAACGGACATTGCGACGGATTCTTAATAGCTACATGAGGCTTGCATATTTTTCTGGCAAGAAGAGAGTCGGGGAGAGCACTGCATACAGTTTCATCTATGGCAGAGAAAACATATTATTTGTAACTACACAACTACGCAATTCCCTGTTACTGGTAAATGATCTAGTCACCAGACTAACTGTGTGAACCCTAAATCTGACCAATAAACTGCATATCCTAAGACTAAACGATAAATGTGATCTTCCATAACGTGATCTTCCAAGTAAACAGTTTTCTGTGAACATTGTCAATCCACAGCACGCTGTAGACACATCAAACCACATAAAGACAAATTAAGCTTCATTTTTGGCATCTCTGCCATACTGTACATTTGGCCCGTTGACACAATAGGGTTTTGTCATAGTGCTAAATCTGTACATAGAAAGAGAAATGTAATTGGAAAAGGGAAAGAGAAGAACCTTTTCCACAACTAATATTTATTCTTTTGTCTTTCATTGGACTCAGTGACTCAGACACATACAGAATATGCGCAGAGATTTCAGGGTTGTAGGTCAGTTAAACTGACCAACTGCTTTCATGCAACCGTTTCGAATTACTGGAGTCTCAGATGATAACAGTCTGAACCCATTCCTGTCATAAATGACACAGCCACATTAATCTGTATTTCTGACCCTTTTTTAGGGTTATTCCAGGAAGGCCAGTGTAAAGGCTGTGGTCAGGAATCCCCATTATTACACCAAGAGGAGCGCCGAGTTGCATCATTCCACTGACTCTCACCGCGAGAGAAAATTCACAAACAACTTTATGCATGATCATGACTTTTCCACTAATGCCACAAGCAGGTCACATTTTTTATTAAATTCACCAAGCTAAAACTAATACAACAGCCCTACAATAATCCTATCTTCATGAAGGTTAAAATGTTCTGTGTTTGTCTTTAGTCTAACCTCATAGATAACATGGTGGACAAAATATTAGAAACATGTATAATGCAATACTCAACAGCACCACATACAGCCTCCAAAGTTACCATTAAACTGAATTATTAGACTGGGTGAATTTTAGCTAGGTGTATAAATTGGCAACTGAGTGCATGTTGTCTTTAGGATGAATTGGTGTTCCCCAATATTTTGGTTTATGACCAAATACCTATAAAACTAATGACATTCCTATGTTAGCTGTTTTTCGTGTTTAGGGCTAATTAGCAAATGTTAGCATGCTAGCACGCTAAACTAAGATAAAGAAAATTGTATTTTTATACCTACTTAGCACAGGCATGCTAGCTTTGTAATTTTGAGCTAGTTAGCATGCTGGTGTTGGTATTTAGCACCGTCTCTGCGCCTGAACAAGAGCCTCAGAGTCACTAGCATGGCTGTAGACTTACTCGTGTTTCTATTTTTCTACAAAAGTAGATTGGATGCGAGTGGTACATCCATTCTGTCAGTATCCCTTAAACTTTATCTCATGCTCCAACTTAGTGACCCACAAAAAGCACCTGTGGTACCTGCAGAGGGTCACAGAAAGGGCTTCTGCACCATGGGAGCATCAAAACCAAGACTTCTGACATAAACTAGGAACAGACTATTTCCAAACGCTGAGTTGGCCAAAGAGGTCAAAGCAAAACGAGATAAGGCAGAAGCAGAGTCATTTACATCTAAACGTTTGCCCATCAGAGTGTATTATAGTCGGGGGCTTTCCACCACTGCAGGGTTCCCAAATCACACACACATTGCATCGTTAAAATCTATCAAGATGTTTTTCATCTTGGTGCATTGTTTCGTTCAAATTACATAAAGATCTGTGCAGCCAGTTGTCATCTGTTTACTTCTGTGACTGTAATATATGTTATATGTTATCATTTAATTCAGCAGATGTGTTTCATTAAAATAATTGTTCAAGGTTAATATACACAGAACATGTGGTTATTCCTTACATAGAAACATTACATTATGGTCTCATGGACTTCTGGTGTTGAAAAGGCTGTTTGAGACAAAGCTAATGTTGAAACAACACAGAATACTGTATTCAAGGTTTCATCTACCACTCACTCAAACCTTGTGTGCATCTGTGTGTGTGTTCACCAAGGTGTGTGTGTGTACATACTTTTTAATCTAAAAGTATCTAAAATATCTGGAAAGAAGCTAAAAGCCCTCTATGATACCTTTCAAATGTGCCTCATACGCCCTGTAGAGCTTTTCATATGTTTCCCAGTAATTAACCAAACCATTGGCAATAACAGTATCATTTAAAAAAACTGGTCAAAGCATGATTTCCTTGTTCAGACGTTACTGTAAATTGGAGACGGGTCAAAACATCCATATCTGTATGAATACACAGAAATGCCCTTGTGCTAATCAAAGGCAGATACAGTAATTATGTGCTATTCTCTGGTTTTCACAAAACACACACACACACACACACACACACACACACACACACACACACACACACACACACACACACACACACACACACACACACACACACACACACACACACACACACACACACACACACACACACACACACACACACACACACACACACACGCTGGCCTCTCCTCCTCTTTTCCCCTGCTGCTCTTGATGCATTTAAGCCTTCTTTGCCATCCTTTAGTTGGACCCACGTACATGCACACACAAAGGCACACATGTATTTTGTAGTGAGGAGGAGAGTGAATCATCAGGGTGAGCTGCTACAAAGGAAACAATACTAGTTAAAGAGTCTGTCACTAACATATTTTCAGTAGTCACACTGTTCCCTTTGTCACTCTGACAAATGTCCATAAACTCTGCAATGTCATTTCAGGTGTTGGCAGGATATGACATTTAATTTCCACTCGCAGTCTCTCACACATGCTTAATGCATCACAGTGGCAAAACAAAAAATCTGCAGGTTCAACTCAGGTTGGTGATGCTCATAAGTAACTAAATTCCTTGTAAACTCTTGTAATGCTTGGAGCACAGTTAGTGTTTTGTGATATGTAGTTAAAGCAACAACAAATCTCCCCAAATTTTGTCCTTAAATTTCTAAATACCTACCTAATAAGCTTTGTTCCCATAGTGAACCATATTTTATATATATATATATATATATATATAAAATCATTATTGTTATAGTTTTTATTACATTATGTTATAATGTATTAACTATTTATGAATGTTTTATTTTGCTTATAAATGTTAAATAGTGGAGGTTAAAAGAAAGTATTATCATAACCTTTCTCTGCACAATCCACATATTTTGGCATGAGCAAAAACTACTGCCACTAAATGTCATTTAAATTCATTCTCAGGAGACATATGTTGCAGAGTAGGTTCGGTGATTTTATACCACAAAATGTGTTTTATCCTCTAAAGAAGTGATAATAGAATGGGGCAGAAATTTCTGCAACTGCCTCAGGCCACAGCAAAGCCATGTCTGTGTACTGAAAATAGTTTACATACGTTTTCTTTACTGGACCACATTCACAGTGATACCGTGACACAGTCTTGAGCAGGGCTGTACACTGGCAGCTCATTTAGGCAGAATGCGACTCATATGAAACTAAAACCCAAAATGTGTGCCAGTGGATCAGGGCTGATCAAGACTAATAGTCTGAACTGTGCTGACCCTGCTTCTCCCAGACAGAGTAAAAAAAAAAAAAAAAAAAAAAAAAAAAAAAAACAGTGCATATTATAAAATTCTAAATCACTTTAATCATTTCCAGCCACTGGATACGCTCTCCATACCCTCCAGGAAGTGCACTCTTTTTCTCGTCTTTTAATCCCTCTTTTACACACTATTTGCTCTCTCTTCTTTAGCTTCCTTTCTATTTCTTTACCTATATAGTAATATAAATGTTGGTCACAGAGGCAAAGCCTGTGACTGACTGTTATTGTAGCTACCTCTGTTCCCACTGCGCTTGTTCTCTGCCCCCTGCAGAGTCCCGTTTTGGTACTGATGGGAACCACATTGTGGGATCTGCCAGGTTAGACAGGGACTTCAAAGTAACTTTCTGCTTCTGCATTGTATGCAACTATCCGCACGCACGCACACACACGCTCACACACACAGGATGCACATAGGAAAACACAAAGCTCTGCACTGACTTACAGTGTCTGGACAAACAAACCAAAACTTTGCACTTCAATCACTACTGTATAACTGGTCTGAAACATCACTTTTTTTTGTGTTGCTTTGAAAGAAAACTTGTTTTTCATGTCCTTTCTTTACATACCATTGTTATATCTTTCATCTTCTGGGTTTCATACCTGCAAACTCAGAAGGGCTGAAAAAGGTGACACATCATCATCATCATCATCATTCAGTTGCCTCTAACGTCCATTTTCGGAGCATCGGAGAGAAGCGCAGGCATTTAAGTGGCATCTAAATAAGGCACCAAAATCCACATTGCTATTGGGACCGGTAGATAACGGTTGTTAAGGCACCGGTGCCGTATTAGCACCGGGTCTCTGACCCCCCCCGCCCCACAAATAAAAACTCTTCGGATCTACACGATTCACGTGGATGACATTTTCCCATTCAAAATGGGGATTTTCGCCGAAAAGCGACTAGTTTGCAGGTTATGTGGTTTGGTTTAGCAGATGTACGTATACCATCTCTTATTTCGACTGATTTTTGTAACTACGCAGTGTAAAATACATTTAATGTATTTTTTTTAATCTTCTAGCCTTCCCTTCCTAGGTTATTGTTACATAGCTCATCAACCCTATCGGCAGACAACAATGTTGATATTTGACGTTTCTGTGAAACCCAAGATTATGTTCAGTTACAATGTTTTTTTACATTCAGTGCTAATGTTTCTAGGATTTCTCGCTTTCTAAAGTATCTGTGCATGACAACTCCATACAGCTAAGGTTAGGGAACAAAAACAGTTGGTTATGGTTATAAAGAAATTGTGGATATGGGTAAAAAAAAAAAGGAGAACGTAACTTGCATTTCTGTGACCAGATGTGAGCTACCCATGAGTCAAGTTAGACGTGTTGCATGCCTATCCACCAGCTCAAACTCCACACTTTCTGTCTAGAAACATAAAGGGCATGCTACTTTCTGCATTGACACCAAACATTGGCATTGGACATAAATTATGAGGTGGGGAATCCTCCAATATGGATGTACGCAACCTCAAGCAGCAACCCAAGCCAGCACTAGTGTTTTTATAGGTTAATCATGACCTTAAACTGGCCTTAATCCTGACTCTAAACCTTAACCGCTGCTCTCAGTAAACCTCTCCTTAAATTAATAACTGATGTGCTCACTCTTGGGGAGCATCCCTGCAAAGAGGAAAGTAGCGGGTAGCAGTGTGGAAGTAATTTCACTGTTTAGAAAAACCAAACAATGAATACATTGGAGAATGGAATCTAATCCTTATGTCCTGTGTGCATATGATCTGCCCCTCCTCTCTCTCTCTCTGCCTTGTTCTTTATCTTTATCAGTGTATAATCCACGTCATAACTCAAGTCCTCATAATGTCCATTTACCTACATACATACATACATACATACATACCTACATACATGGTGCAAACTATGTTCTCCCCTGAAAATGTGATTTGTGAAATTTTGGGGGGTCTCTAAAAATATTGACAATCTGTAATTTTGTGTGTCATCAAGGCGTGGCGGCGCTGCGGTGCAAATTCAACTCATGTTTAGTACATGTTAACTCAAAGATTTGTAGAAAAAATATATATAAACGTTGGAGGCCATTAATCGGTGCGCAAAGTCCTTGAAATCCATTCTGCAGTTAGCATCATATAGCAATGGCAAAGAAAACAAGGCAGTTTAATTAATTTTGGTTTTACTAAGAAACTGTGTAGCGATGACATTAATAGCACGACCGATTCACCTGCTGCAAGCCCTGTTAGCACACCTCCTGCCGGGATGACAACGCAAGAAGAAGTTGAAGAAATAATGTCCTCTCTGGCTGAAGATGGTGGTGGTAACAGCTTGTAAGAGGTTGGTCACCATCCTAACCCCTCTTGCTCCTCTCTCCCGTTAAATTGGAACAGCCAGCAGTGGAGCGACTGGAAGAGCCCATATACGTGGCTGTTTGTTAAGGATGGAGGCTTGGGGTGCGTCGCTTAGGCCTAATTGAACGGAGGAATTATGGTATTCTTCGGTAGCCTGGGTAACTTTAACCGTTGTTCATGTGAAATCTCAAAGACAGCCTGGGACTTTGTTTATAGACTATTTGTGGGTGGCTGTTTGTAGTTTGACCTATCAATTCCTGTCGATAAAGTATAATAGGGTAAATCCTGTATAGTGCATGCACTTGTAGCTGTTATGTATCTTTGTAAGTCATTGCAAGTCGCAAGCACACCCCCCCCTTCCGGTGAAAAAGAAAAGAAAAAGTGGGATCCCACAAAGGCCACGGTATAGTTCGAACACTGCATACATACATACATACATACATATACACGTTCTTTGGCAGGCAAATAATTTCAATGCTAAGTCTTGAAAGCCAGAAATGTAATTTTCACATGGCTGTCCCCACGCACGCACACACTGGTCTCTGAGTTGCATTCACTGCCGAGAAGACAGGATGTTTGGATGTAAACCAAAGCGGAAGCGGGAATACGGGCCACATCTTAACATGAGGTCACCTTATGGTTTCACTCAATTTGGCTGTGATAAGGGCCACAGAGTGGACGCCATTTGGATGCTGCAGGTAAACAGTGGGTTTGATGATCAAAGCACAGACACGTTTGTGTTATGCTGTGAAATGTAAATGTAAGAATCCCAATGACAACTTTACCATAGGCAGGCTGGGTGAATGCATATTAATGTTAAAAAACCTCATAAAGTGAAATTTTCATGCCATGGGATCTTTAAAGAACACAACTGTCGAAAGGGAAAACTGGTCGCAGATACGAGTGCCTCTAAGAAACACCATATTCCTATTTGGCCTTTCGCTCTGGTCTGAGTGTTGAATCAAACGTGAATATTTGACCAAAAAAAATGACTTCACTACCAAGGGAATATTGCATCATACCGTGTCCCATTTATTGGAGGCTGTTAAATGGCTTTACCATACACACACATACAACAATACGTCATCATATTGTTTATATGCTTTGCCATGGACTTTAACCAACTCACCAACTCACTCATTTTATATTGAAGTCTGTGCACATTGTTATTGTCTGTGAGTATTCAAGGTAAAAACACCAAAGGCAGAACAAACCATGCCACTTGGTCTTCGTCAGGCCATGGGAAAAAGGACTACTCGACTGTTTGGGTTTTGCAACACAGCCTCAAGGCTTTGTTTTTGGTACACTACCATCTACATGGTAGTTATGTAAGCCATTTAACAATGGCCTACGTTCCATTACATTCCACAATGTTATGGCTAATGTGTCTGTTATGTCCCATATTTTTTCTTTATATAGAGAAGCTGAATTATACAAGCTACTAGATTTTTACACTAGATCTTTTATGATATTCCTTACAGTGGTAAAGGCACAGGGAGGTGCCCTCACCATGTTCAGCCCGGCAGGGCCCCTGTGGGTCAAGTTTTGACCACCAGGCGCTCGCCTTCCAGCTCCCCTTCCGGGCCGGGAGCTGGAGGAGACTCGTAATGAGATTACACTGTAAGTAGACCCTCACAGGCCTGCTGCCCATTTTGGAGATTTAGGTGTCTGAGACACACGTTGACAAACGTTGTGTCATGAGCTTAACGCCATAGCTTTACCATAGATACTCACATTTTTTTCTCAGAGTACAAAATGCATTCATGAAAAAATCCACAAAAACGTGGCCAAATTCCGTGGCCTTCTAAGCAACATTTTCCATCTTCAAGGTGTGGCTTCTTATCATTTGACTGTGATATGAGCAGAAGGTTTGACCCATGTCATGTCTTCACTCGCTTCAGACTAAACATCGCTAATGAGTCTCTCATGACTCATCCTTTTGATTTCTCCATCCCGCAGGCTAATGAGAACATCAGGCTGAGCCTTTGACCTTGAATATAAATAAGTTATTCTTGGTTTAAATTGTATCATAGTTTATCAAACATCTAGAAGAACACACTTATTAAATTGGATTTAAATAAGGTAAATGCCCTGAGTTGGGACTATTTCGAAAGAACCACAGTGTCAAGAACTGCAATATTTTTAATGGAATTGCTCATTTTTACTGATCTGTTTTTACTGGGATCTTGGCGGCAAAAGGTGTCCATTACCTTTTTTGACATTTTGCCTCGGATATGTTACGGTGGCTCGCTGCTTTTACCAATTTGGACCAAGACGATTTTAAAAGGTGAGGTATCACTTATACTACAGCTATATATCTCTCTCTCTCCAAAGAATTTAATACTAATAAGATTCCAATAAGTTCCTCCCCAGAATCATCCCTCTGGGTAAATGTACCATGAGAGAGCCAGAAAGACAGATTGAGAGATAGAGAGAGAGAGAGAGAGAGAGAGTCAGAGGTGGACAGACAGTCTACCAAGCATCCAGCCACGTGATCATCCATCCAGACAGACAACATGCCCTGTTACTGTTCACCCTCCATGTGAAAGAGGTCAGTGGCCCACTCCGGTGAGTGTGTGCTTCACACAAAATAAGAGCATCTAGACGATTGTACTGCTGACTGAGCAACAGACAGTACAGTAGCTAAGTTTCCATCAACTTGCCAATCGAATTATCTGAAAGCTGGTGAAACTGTGTTTCCATCCAACGGCTTTAAAGCGAATAAAAACTTGTGCGTAATGACGTCACAAGCTGTTATGCAGTCAAATTGGTATATCGAATGGATTTGAGACATTTTAAGGTGTTTCCATTCATTTTTGCACTGAATCGCACAACATTCAAGCAAACATTTGCGAACAAAGTTTTGCTAGACAAAATGGATCGCGCCATCTACCAACAAATGAACAATATTGCACAAGTTGTAATAGTGCTTATGTGCCAGCTGATAGCAACATATCAAGCCATAATAAGAAAACAACGACACTATCAACACATTGCTATGATGATGCAGATGCAGATGCACATTTCTTAGATTTTTGCTATCTAAAATAGCCGTTATATTTTGCTCGTAAATTAAATTGAAAAAGTCTTGTCTCCTCGTTCGTCCACTTACATCTGTCTTTGTTGACACCCGCCATGTGTGCAAACAGAGCGGAAATACTGGGCGGAAATTAATTAAAACTTCTTCTTCTTCGTTTTGTGGCGGATTGCAACTATAAAATTACCTAAAACTTAATATAATTCATTATTTATTCGGCAAATAATGTTTCCATCAGCGCTTATTGCATAAACCGTATATCGATCAAGATAAAATCCGATGAGACTGAACGTATTTCTTTTGAGTCGATATTCATCAAATTCAATCGAATTTTACTGTTTCCATAAGGCATTTTTCAATCATCCATCCATCCATCCATCTTCGTCCGCTTATCCGGTGTCGGGTCGCGGGGGGAGCAGCTCCAGCAGGGGACCCCAAACTTCCCTTTCCCGAGCAACATTAACCAGCTCCGACTGGGGGATCCCGAGGCGTTCCCAGGCCAGGTTGGAGATATAATCCCTCCACCTAGTCCTGGGTCTTCCCCGAGGCCTCCTCCCAGCTGGACGTGCCTGGAACACCTCCCTAGGGAGGCGCCCAGGGGGCATCCTTACCAGATGCCCGAACCACCTCAACTGGCTCCTTTCGACGCAGCGAGCAGCGGCTCTCTCCGAGCTCCTCACGGATGACTGAGCTTCTCACCCTATCTCTAAGGGAGACGCCAGCCACCCTCCTGAGGAAACCCATTTCGGCCGCTTGTACCCTGGATCTCGCTCTTTCGGTCATGACCCAGCCTTCATGACCATAGGTGAGGGTAGGAACGAAAACTGACCGGTAGATCGAGAGCTTTGCCTTCTGGCTCAGCTCTCTTTTCGTCACAACGGTGCGATAGATTGAATGCAATACCGCACCCGCTGCGCCGATTCTCCGACCAATCTCCCGCTCCATTGTCCCTCACTCGCGAACAAAACCCCAAGGTACTTGAACTCCTTCACTTGGGGTAAGGACTCATTCCCTACCTGGAGAAGGCATTCCATCGGTTTCCTGCTGAGAACCATGGCCTCCGATTTAGAGGTGCTGATCCTCATCCCAACCGCTTCACACTCGGTTGCGAACCGATCCAGTGAGTGCTGAAGGTCGCAGGCCGATGATGCCATCAGGACCACATCATCTGCAAAGAGCAGCGATGAGATCCCCAGCCCACCAAACTGCAACCCCTCCCCACCCGACTACGCCTCGATATCCTGTCCATAAATATTACAAACAGGATTGGTGACAAAGCGCAGCCCTATGGCGGAGGCCAACCCTCACCTGAAACGAGTCCGACTTACTACCGAGAACCCGGACACAGCTCTCACTTTGGTCATACAGAGATTGGATGGCCCTGAGTAGAGACCCCTCACCCCATACTCCCGCAGCACCTCCCACAGTATCTCCCGGGGACCCGGTCATACGCCTTCTCCAAATCCACAAAACACATGTAGACCGGTTGGGCATACTCCCAGGCTCCCTCCAGGATCCTTGCGAGAGTGAAGAGCTGGTCCGTTGTTCCACGACCAGGACGGAATCCGCATTGTTCCTCCTCAACCCGAGGTTCGACTATCGGCCGAACCCTCCTTTCCAGCACCTTGGAGTAGACTTTACCAGGGAGGCTGAGAAGTGTGATACCCCTATAATTGGCACACACCCTCTGGTCCCCCTTTTTAAAAAGAGGAACCACCACCCCAGTCTGCCACTCCTTTGGCACCGTCCCAGACTTCCACGCAATGTTGAAGAGGCGTGTCAACCAGGACAACCCCTCCACACCCAGAGCCTTGAGCATTTCTGGACGGATCTCATCAATCCCCGGGGCTTTGCCACTGTGTAGTTGTTTGACTACATCAGTGACTTCCGCCTGTGAAATCGACGACAATCCCCCGTTATCCTCCAGCTCTGCCTCTAACATAGAGGGCGTATTAGTCGGATTCAGGAGTTCCTCAAAGTGCTCCTTCCACCGCCCTATTACCTCCTCAGTGGAGGTCAACAGTGTCCCATCTTTACTGTACACAGCTTGGATGGTTCCCCGCTTCCCCCTCCTGAGGTGGCGAACAGTTTTCCAGAAGCACTTTGGTGCCGACCGAAAGTCAATCAATATCACTTAATTCGGATAAAAACGTGTGGATGGAAACATAGCTAGTGTTGTGACAGAGGTCTATCTGAAGATCTGTCCCTTACCTAAACCAAAATATTTTGTTAGCATTCTCTGAGCTAAAAATTCTCTAATACTTGGTTTGTGAACCTGAAGTATTTCACGTGTTAAACTCTACCCCGGGTGTTATTTTACCTTAGCGTAGTAGTTACAAGGTTTGTCTGTGTGACCTGAGCATGCTTTTATTCTCAAAGCAACAGGCTTTAAGGAATGAACTTTTAAAAGCATTTCACATGTTAGAGCAGCAGCTGGAGCCACAACTAGCACTTCAGTCCAGCAGATGTTGATAGCTTTAAGCTAAAGCACAAGCACTTGTTGGATGAAAAGCCTTTATAGTTTGAGGAGCGAGCATCCTACCAGGGTTTATAGTTTGAGAACGTTTAGCTCCTGAATGAAATGTTGACAGTATGTGTCTACTCAAAAGGGCACACCTGCGTGGTGTCTATGAGGGCCTCAGGGGCCACCGACGGCCTTTGAAGTAGTGGAAACTCACACACAGCCACGGATAGAAACACATATAGACTCTAACTCTAGGTTAATCCTAACACTAACCCCAAAGGACTGAGAGAAGTCCTTAAACATAGTATTTTAATTGTCCTATTGTGAACATCTGGACCTCACAAATACCGTTAAAAGACAAATATTGTATGTACATGAACTTTTGCAAACACATCTCCACATACAGGCATACAATGAGGAAATTACTGTAATTGTTGGGGCTTTGTATTATAGAGTGTGGTCTAGACCCACTCTATCTGTAAAGTGTCTCGAGATAACTGTTATGATTTGATACTATAAATAAAATTGAATTGAATTGAATACACACACACGCACCTGTATTTACCCTCTGTCTCTTTAAGCTCCCCTCTTGAAAAAGCCTAGTCTGCTCTGATTGGCCAGTGTTTCTGGATCTCCGGTAGGCCTGGCAAACTCGATTCCTTTTAAGGATTCGGGTTATTCTGAGTCACTCGCTAAACTAATCCAGGTTGTGCGAATCACTTGCGTCACTTGAGTCAGTATTGCTAAATCGCCATGGAAACTCAGTCCTAGCCCATTGTCTTTAACCACTAACGTAGCTGCAATGTTTCGGACTCTCTGCTCGACCTAATTGCATTTTAACATACTACATGTATACACCAAACCTACAGTAGGCCTAGCTGGGCTACGTGCAGAACATTGTATTTTATTTCAGAAGTGAAAGAAAGGCTTTTGTTGTGGATTTGCTTTACTCAGAGACTTCAGACCATCACAAGAAAAGCAGGATATATTATATTTTATTTATTTTCTTGCATGCGGTTAGAGTAATCACAGCCCCTAAGCTTTATGCAAATTATGTTATGAATTCAGCAATATGCAAATAAGTATATGACATCATGTGGGGACTTTTAGCGACATTTGGGGCCAGTGATGGCTACTTTTAGTAAAAAAAAGAATTGGCAACACTAGATGCAGCCGGACACTGACTGCAACGGAGTATATTGGGGACTTTATAGCAGGAAAAATCACCAATAAAGGCTTCTAAACAAAATACTATACAACCGGACATGTTCCAGCAGGAATGGGATCTGAAATTGGGAAGAAATTAACACACACTGCAACCAATATTACAGGTTTCTCTAATGTTAGCATGTAGCTACAAGTGGCAGTGCATGCAATGTAAACACTGCAGGAGTGTGCCTGGAGCAGATGACCATATATGGAAAACCGGCCCAGTATCACGTCATTCCAGACCGACAGTTTAAAAAAAAAAAAAAAAAACTTCAGAAAAGCGTGGAATTTTAGGTAAATATGTTGACCTCATTATTTGAAGCTTTGGCCACGTAACATCGTAACATTATATATATCGTAACAAAATACGGAAAAGCATAATAAGTCTCCTGCCAAATCCTCTTGATTTGCACCTAGATCCACACTTCTATGAAAAACTGAAATTCAACATTTTATGAATTTGTGTTACGTTGCTCTATGATCAATGCTCTAATGATAAATGATAAGATCTCCTTCTCCTCCATTTGTCTAAAACAGCAGACTTCTTCATATATAAATCTGAAGAGGAGCTAATAAATACATTGTATTTACATGTCTGACTTCACAAGCAAAGGAGAAGATATACCACAGAGAATTATTCTCTTTTTTACACTAATATTTACAATGGCCTCTCTAAAGAAGAATGTATCAAATGATGATTCATGATGGCTGATACTGATGCTGAACAACTGGCCTTTTGACTTTTTAGTGCAAATTGATAAAACAGTGATCACAAGCGTATCACAATTGCTTTCTGAAAGCTCTGAGCAATGATATGAAAGCCCTGCCCCCCCTGTCTATTTAAGTTAAAGTTGCACTAATAAATATATTTGTATTAAAAATGGGTCAAATTACTACTGTATGTGTACTTTCAAAGATGTCACTACTCATATATACAAACCAACAAAGAATGATCACCCAGGTCAGTGTTACAGAGCGCTTTAACATCTTTCTGCTCATTGTTTTGTTTTTATGGCCCACAAATTATTGTTTTGGGTTACTCAACACTCAAAATCCAATATATACCTAGCACCAAAACAGCTGATAGACAGACAGCAAGAAACGGTGAACATAGTAAAGCATTTTGCAACTAAAGAGCGAGATATTTCCCTCAAGAGTTGGTGAAGACCAAAAGAGAGTAAATATTGGTCTTAAAATTGCCGTTGGCCAGAAATGTGACTTCAAATGTTGCTGGACATTGGGGGCTGGTGAAAACTAAACAGAAAAAGGTGGGGATAGTAACAGTAGCACGGTGCAGGGCAAGGAGAAATATATAATTTCAGACTGAATGAGATCGGCAAATGAAGTTAGCAGACAATTAGCATGGACTCTACAGGACAATATTCATAACCTGGATTAATTCTTTTGAAAAACCCTTGTTATCCTTTTGATCTGTGAACAACATCTGTGACAGCCTATAGGTAGGGAAGCTTCATCATTTTGTCCTTTTTTTCTTCTTCTTTTTTTCCAATAGCATGAGCACTAAGGTGCTTATGATTTCAGAAAAATGAACTGAATGATTGAATTGCAGAGAATTTTACCAATCAAACGATTTACAATATGTCCATATTGACAAACGTTTTGAACTTTTGTGTTTAAATGCTTATTATGTAACACATCAGAACTCACATAAGTTACGTAATACGTGGATGTTAACAGGTTAGGAGCAGTAGAGAGTAGTATGACGGACCGAAAATACGTGGTTGGTTGGGGTGGTGGATTGGTCAAACAACACCAGACTTTCACCCAAGAGACAGGGGTTTGTGTCTCGTTCGTGTCCCCATTCTTGTCCCGTGTGTCAATGAAACCCACGTTTTGTAACCCCACCCACGATCTTTTCCTAAAGCCAACGGTCACGTTCTTGTGCCGCATGTCAGTTAAACATACGTCCTGACCAACAGCCTCAAAAAGCGACACCAAGAGTCTCAACCAAGCGTGTCTTAATATGACGCTAAAGGAGACTTTTTGAGTCTTGCCAGTCTTGTCCAGCCTTTCCTGGAATTTAAGCCAGCTATATTCCACGTAAATGTCTCTGCTACTAAACATCTGGCTACTGCTTCCCCCAAAAGCCTTTCAGTAGTTTCTTGCCATGCTGTGATTCAACCATTATAAAGGGAAGCCAGAAAACCAGCTGGGATCTGCAGACTCTTTGTAAAAGATCAAGGTTTTCCATGAGCTCACCAGCCTTTCCAGGATATGTTTGAAGCAAAAGCCATTACATACAGGACCTGATGTCAACCTTCTCCTAACACCACACAAGTTCAGTTTCCACTGTCCTCCTTGCAACCATTGTTCTTAGCATGTCAAAGTCTGGATTAAGAAAAGACAATTTAGTATTTATCAAACTCTCATTCAACAATTGTCCGTAATTAAGTTTGTGTTCTGTTTGCACTGAGTACCAATAAAACTGAACGAGTCAGTCGGGCAGCTCAAAGTGTTAACCCTGGTGTTGAAATAGGTTAATAATTCAAACTGTTCCACAACTGCAGTAAAATCTTTATTTAAGCCCCAATGGAAACACAGCTTCTATGTCTCTGTTTAACACAGCTTCAGCTGAGTGTGTTAAGGCCATATCACATTTTATAGGTTTGACCAGAGAGGGGATTTGGTGTGTGCGTTGTTTGTATGCTTTAAAAGGTCCAATGTGTTGGAATTTCTCCCATCTAGCGTTGAGATCATATATTGCAATCAACTCTCTCGCGTCACACAGTTCAAAGTACGTATTACAGCTACGGTAGCCTTTACTCTTTTTTTTTCTGATGACGCCGGTCTCTTGCTCTTTTCAATATTCTTTTTCTGGGCGAAGAAGAAGACTCCTGTTCCTGAAATTAGGATTTTGAATACGTGTTGTCCTCCATGTTTCCTTCTTCAAACTTACTTAGGCGACGATACCCATTAGCAGCATATGTCCTGTATGTCCCTTACTAATGTATTTCAATGTGCATGAATATGGAGCATCTACCCCAGTTCATGCAAATGCAAATGTAAAATTTCAAGCCAAAAGGAATACTTGGAATTGATGGTGGTGGTAAACATTCATGAAAAAGGACAAGTTTGTCAACGGGCAACACAGATTTTGATAATGAACAACTAAACACGTTACACACTGGGCCTTTAACTTACATCATTTCCACAGGCTTAAAAGAGGTTGCATGTGCGCCTTTACAGTATCCTCAAGAGGGCCAAACGTCAACTTGGAGATATGCATTAGCGGTCTTGTGCTTATGTGTGTGAGTGTATATGTGTTTGTATCTGAACATGTCTGTGTGTGTTTTTGAACCTGGATAGCCTCAGACAGAGGGGTCCCGGAAAATAACTCTAGGGAAAACATGGGTGGGGACTACAGACTACATGTTTTCTCACCCCCTTATTGGATCTCTTTTTAACTATCCCCACTGCATCTAACTATTACATTGCATTAATGGTTTGGACTGATTAGTCAACAGCATTAGCAAATGTAACTGACACTCTTTCTAGTACTTTGAAGAATTGGAACAAATTCTCTAACTAGGTTAGTAGCTTAGTTAGTTTCTATAGGCATATTTTTTATGCACTTTTTGAAGTATCGCATTAGAAAAGTTGTATGGAACAGAGTTGATGAGGTAAATGGGATACGGAAAACACCTTTGACGTAACAAACATTGAACTCACATGAGTGATCAGCTGTTTCCGTGTTCCCAAACTCAGACAGCAAGAAACAAGGCCAATGCTAGCTGATATGAAAAAAATATTAAAACTTGCACATCAAACCAAATTCCTGAAGACGCTTCTTCTACTCTGTTTACTGGTGGATTACAGCCATGCGTAGCCTATAGCACCAATCTTCTGACCACGCAGTAGCCTAGTTTATTGGCTCCAAACCAGTTGATGGAAATGTGCCAAATTCACATTTCTTTTTTGTGACATTTTAAACGTTCGCTTAAACTTCGCTTGACAACTGAATGAAAACACAGCTAGATTGAAATGATGCCCAGTTATCAGTTCTCATCTTGCTGTATCTGTCAGCGAATCACCAAATCCTCCTGTCAACCCTATCCCAACAAGGCATCTTGGGTACAGTGCTACTTTGCTTTGAGTATTACATCACAGGGCAATTGCTCAAAGTGGCATGGCAGAGAAAAGAGTCCAAGCATCACTTTATTTCCACTGATGTACTACAAGAATCTGTGTTTGGACCCCTTCTATTTATATAAATTTCCTCCCTTAGTCCTATAGTCTGCTTACTTGTTATTCTTTACACCATTACTATGCTGATAATACTCAGCTCTATCTGTACCTGATGTGCTTTTGGAACTTATACTTGATGGGTTTTGTATGTCGCTTTGGACACAATGAATACACGAAATGTGAATAAATCTAATAAGGTCTATAAGGGCCAAAAGTGATAAAAAAAACAGAGTGTCTATTTGCACCCCCCGTACGAATAGCCTCGGCCACACAGCTGAGCTATTCACACCCTGTGACGTAACAACAAAAACACGTTGCTCGCGTGCACCGAAATCATGGCGGACGTTCATCTTTCATGACCGCAGAAACTGGCATATTAGGGAAGTTTTGTCTCTAAAGTTTATAACAATTGAATTTCTAGCGGAAAATGGATACTACAGTTGTGCTTTCTGTCTTCAGTGAAAGCATACAACCGTTAGTTTGTTTGTTAGTACCTATTTTTTGTATACAGTATGGTTACCTAACAACCGAGGCTTGAAGACACCAAGTGGTAAACAGTTGTATGACATCCAGTAAGAACTTACAGGTGAGTGGTTAGAACATTGAGCTTTGGTCTGGGAGTTTGGAGTTCAATTTCCCTGTGAGGTGAGCTTGTTTTTTTCATTTTGGATTGGATAATTTGCATGCAATTGCGCAAGTCAGGGCCCGCGAATGCGGTGGTAGGGGAAGACTCATGAATATGCCTGCTCTGGTTGGGTTGGTTAGGTTTAGGCAAGAGGAGTGAGATTGGTTATGGTTAGGGTAAGAATGTCAGGGCGATAATATTCCAAAAAGGTGTAATACATGAGTAGTATGGATAACTGTTTGTAAATATATGCCAAGGTACTGTAAATGCACAGGGGTGCAAATAGCATATATTGATATTTATACCAGATGGGGTATTAATAGAACACATTGCTATGTGCACCGGCGGGGTACGAATAGCATTCATTTCTAAATTCACCAGGGTACGAATAGCACTTCTAATTGCACCAGGGTACAAAAAGCATACACTGCTAATTGTACCAGGGGTGCAACTAGCCTCACCCATAAAAAAAAAAAAACAATGGTAATGACTAGATAATAAGAAAATGAACACTGTTGCCCATGTGTCATTGCTTAAACCCTTACCTTACCCATGATGATGTTGTGGCTTTGATGTGGTAAAATCAGGTTGCATCCGTATGTACTGTATAGAAAAAAAGCAAAAACTTAACTTTCCACCCTAATACTGGTTTTAAAACCACAGTGATAGTCCAAGAAATTAAGCTTCAAAAGACTTTACCAAATTGACCCATCACTCTTCTTGAGCCAAACACACCTACAATGTTTATGTATATGTGCACTGCATGCAACATGGACCTGTAATTACTCTGCCATGACACTACCCACATATATACGTACCAGCACTTTGACAACCATACATACGTGCATATGTGCTGACACTCGAGGCATGAGAAGTTAACCTTCATCACACAAAGACAGAGGGCTGAAGTGCTGCTACGTAATGCTGTAATCAGAAGGGGGAATTTGACACAAGGTTATGTAAACCACTCCAAAACGCCAGCAGGGAGTAATACCCAACAGCATTGAGGAGGTGAGTTTTCTTTTAATGACCAAATTAGGCTTGAGCAGATCCTGAGTATATGGAAGTAAAGTGATGGTGAGAATATGAGGCTATATTTATTAGGCTATATCTGTCCTTGCAGTCTGTTTTGTGGCAAATCCTAACTTCAGAAAAGAAGTGGGGGCTCAACATTTCTATTCTAGTTGTAGTCAGTCTATTTTAGTTTCCTTGTGGGAAAAATTTAGCATATAGATGAGTGGAAAAAAAGTGGCCTGAAAATTTACTGAAACATTTTCACCAAAAGGCGGTGAGTGCCTGTTAATAAAGAATGCTGTAACCATGTACAGAAGCTACAGTTTAGTGAGGTCAAAATGTAGAGAGACTGTGAAAATATTCATATTAAGATTCATATTAAGCTCATGCTGTCTGAAGTGTCATTGCAAGTAGATACATGTAGGGAAGCTATGCATAGCTGGCCAACTTTTCACTTGTTTTTCTCATCTCCAGGGAAGGACCAGTGACTCCAGAATATGAGACCACCTTTAACCTCTTCCGCCTACCACACCTCAGTCCCTCAGCTCAGCAGACTCCCCATAGCATGATCCCACACACACACAGCACACACACATTTAAGCCCAGAGAGGCATCAAGCACGTGTACGTGGATAAATAAAGAATTCTGTGAGAAATGTATTGTAAAATAAATTCCCTTTGCTTGCCATAATCCTTGAGCTCTTTTCTCTCTCACACACACACAAACACACACACACACACACACACACACACACACACACACACACACACTTCATACATTTGACATTATGTTTACGTTTACCAGGAGTAAGCGGTGGTCAGGTGCTGTCAGGGAGCAGAAAGTAGGTGACCTCATCTGGGAAAATCATAGAAAAAGGTTGACGTCACAGAAAATACTAAAGGTTTCTGCTCATGAAAAAAGTCATTTTTGTGGCACTTGACAGACGATTAACGTAACAGAACCATTTCTTTTTAAATCATCTTCCCCACCAATCTAAAATAAACTCCAAAACAATAAAAAATCAGATCTTTCAAACTTATTATTATTAAGAGTCATATAGCGTTAAGCAACACTTGTAGCCCAGGGATTTGAAGATGTCCTCCTCCTTAGAACTGATGTTCCGTTGTGTTTTCCTGGGACTTTGAGAAACGTAACCGTGGCAACTATGTATTTGTTATGGCAGGACTGAGTCCAAACAATAAGGCAAACACAGAAAATGAAAAGAGACACAGGGAGAAAAAAAAGCGATAAAGAGGGATTAAAAAGCAAAGAGTGGTAGGGTGGAGGAGCTCTAGTGTCAGCTGTGTTTTGAACACCTACAACAGACTGAACTGAGCTGAGCTGCATGTTTTGGCACTGACTAGGTGCTGCCTCCACATGACTTGTGAAAATTAGATGAGAAATGTGTGAGCAGCTGAATTTGTATTTCTCAACCTGGACATATGGACTGATGACAAAAAAGCTGTTAGGGGAAGAGAGGACAAAACCGCCTACACGCACCGCTAGGTAGGGCGCAGAGCAAAGCGCAGCGCAGGTATTCCTCATCAAGGGTGGCAAGGAAGCTATTTCCTTTTGCTAGGTAACGACATGCTGTTATCTCACTGGTTGCGCTTTAGAAAGGTCAGCTGCAACTAGGTCAAAGTTAAAATAATTTGAACTTTGAGTGCAGCGCAAAGCGGCAAATCTGAGCGGTGCGCGATGCCCTCCCCATAGGAAATCAACGGAACGGCCAGCGCTAAGCGGTTTTGTCACCTATCATGTGTAGGTGCTTTCAAGGTTAGTGCCCCACAGTCATCATGAGGATGTTTTGTTGACTTTTGCCTGGTCTTGGCCATTACGATGCTCTTCCTCAATACTGTACAGCAGTTGTGTCGACTCACGACTTGAACTTGAGTCCCAAATCTGTTGACTTTTGACTTGACTGAATCAAAATAGACTCTTAACTTGGAATAACTGAACCCTGTCTACAACAACTGACAATTGTCCAGTAGGCTGTAAAAACGAGTTCATGCCACCACGCAGTTGACATTTGTGGTTTATGAGTGTCATGTCTTAACAACAATTAAATTTGGTAAAGACATTCACGTCGTATAATTGATTGGTATCACTTTGGTAGTCTATATCCACGACCTTCCTCTTCCAATCTGAGTTTTCTGTTGCACAATTAAAACAACTTTTGAATGTAAACATGTTCCACCAAAGCAAGTTCCTTCCCGAGGCTATTTTGCAGAGGAACCGTTGCTCCGCCCAGCGCTTAGCGCCTCCCATGACAGTTGTGATGGGTTTAAATACATGCCAATAAACCAGAGCATGTTTCTCTCCCCATTCCAGAATGCTGTGTGGACTAGCCAGACCCTCCTTTGCAGCGCTGTGGAGGATAGGTATGGTACATAATGCAAACAAAAAGATACTGTACTGTTCACATCGGTGCAAATCCTTTTACAAAATTCAGTAGGGGGTTTGGATTTGTAATTACAGACATTACAGTAAGCGACACGGCAGTGAGTGTAACATCCTGCATAAACACCCAAAAAACCTGGTAATTTATCATGACTGTCCAGCGACCTACAGTACACCTACAGTATGTTATTGTTGTTCAAGGTCTTGGATCTGTACGCTGGGGTCTGTTGCATGACGCCACAACACACTTGTGTGTGTGGTTGACTTCAGGGGTTTTACGGAGAATAAAAGGGTGGGAATGTTTTTGATCATTGTCATGGCAATAAACGAAGATGTGCGTACTGCATGTTGGAAAGGCTCTAGTGTGTATGTGTGTGGATTGTTTTTGCAAGTAAATCAGTGAATCTGTGTGCTTTTAATGCTGTGTATGTGCATTCAGCTATGCACTTGTGAACTTGTAGGCTATGTGTTTTGTGTGCAATTGAGAATGTTTCATGTTTATGTGTGTGCACACAGAGGTCCTGCAGAGGTCCAGATGTGAGGTTTTGCTTGTTGGTGACACCCACCATAAATCAAAAAGCTTTAACTAATGAACCAATACAGGAAACAGAGAAAGGGTCTAATAAACAGAATCAGAGGGAGGAAGAAATGGGGTAAAGAGAGAGAAAAAAAGGCAAGTGTAGAGGGAGAGCACAAATGGGAAGAAAATTACAACTGGGATGAAGAAGTTGAGGAGAAAGTCATCAGTGGAGAGAGAAGAGGATAACAAAGATAGAGATAGGATGGTAGCGTGACAGAGAAGGAGAACGTATCTTCGTATAGCTTCCCTTAAATATGGCCTTATTGTAGATGTTAAATCATTTTATAGGATCAGTTACTTTAAAGAAAAAAGGCTTGAACAATGACTGATGACAATAACGTTACGCTGTTGACAATGGAGAAAGGCCAGCCAATCTATCCATGTCTTCACCAGGGTTTCTAATATCAGTCATTGCATAGAAATAATTGGTATTTTTAATAGAGATTTCATTAACCCTTAAATGCAAACCTCTGGTCTTTAGCTTTTTGTAACATTACACCCTATCTAATTCTCTGAATGAGCTCTGAATATGAACGGTCAAGATACCTTCTATGTCCCAAGAGAAGTTAGGACTAATCAGGGAACCTTAAAGTTACCTCAGCTGTCTCGACCTTACTGCTGAAACATGCAAGTAGTATTCCTGGCCAAATTTCTTGGAAAGCCAGAAGATCTCACAGGCGACGCACTTAAATAAAAAACACTGGGCTTTAGCTGTTGTGACCATAACTGAAGAAAATGAAAGAGGTGCCATGTCTTCCAAAAGCTGACGAATGCTCTAAAAGTCAAAAAACACATCTGCGAAGCCTTTTACACAGTACATGCATCCTTCACACACGCACACACACATTCATACACACGCATATTCATACACTGATGAATGTGGCTACCATACAAGGTGCCATCTGCTTAGTTAACATTCATTTCACACACCGACGTCACGAGCCACAGCCACAACCCGAACCCCAGCCCGTCTATGTGTCAGATAGAACAGTATAAATATAAGAGGCTACGCTAACATATTTAATGAATTTCTAACAATTTTTGTAATTATTTTATTATTTTGTAATTCTTTCATTCGTAATTATGCTAGAAACTGTCCCATTCTTTTCTCCTTCTGAGGGGAGGAACTACTCCCCTTCCTCTCTCCTTCCCATCAGAGTAAATGAACGGAGAATTACATGGCGAAGCTGCCCTATACATCTGTTACTGTGATCCATGTGAATTATCATGATCTGGAAGTCAACTGGTAATATGAACTATTGAAAACGTTGTGGTTTTGTTTGTATTTCGAAGTGCAGGAATGTGCGTGTTGACATCTCTAGCATGCCAACCTATGAATGAATATGTATGATTTCCTCCATTCACATGATACATATGTATGTGTGTCATACTTTGGTCTGATGGTTGATGTGAGAAACACTGACAGTACAAACCAAACTGATCTGTATGCCCACATTCCACTTCACTCATGACTATTGATACTGTCAGTCGACTCAGGGGATTGGAGTAAAATACATATGCAGACATTTGCACACCTGCCTCAGGTCAAACAACTGGCTATGGTCTTGGGGCATATCCTGTCAAAAAATCCTGTCACACTTTGTTAGCACATTGCAGTTTGTCAACTACAAAGTTATCTTAAATAGTAAATTCATAAGTGAACTGTGAAACTATAAATGTGTTGTCTCCTTTTCGTCCGGCTCATGACCTCATCAGCTCATATGACCTGCAGCCTGAATCACCTGGTAAGTTATATTACTAGTGGGATTCACTAAAAAAAATCTAAAATTTTGTCAAAACAAAGATTCCAATTAATTAGCAGATACCTGGACAAATGCTAGAAAACTTCTAAGTAACACCTGTCTAACAAAATAAATAACATTTTTGTTGCGAAATATTCCATTATTTTCTTCCAAATGGGTTTTTATTTCATGTTTTCTAATGCACCCATTTCCTATGTGTTTAATAAACTGTTTTTATTAGTCATTTACCAAAATGGTGAGCAATTAAAATGATGATGTTTACATTTTGTGAGTTTACAAATGTGAGTCAGCCAGCCATTTATTGATTCTTGATTGAATAAGGTTGTGGGGAATTAACATTCAGCTCAAAATGGACATTAATTCTGAGTTACTTCCCGTTCATTTTGGATTTTTTAACAATGATGTTAATGATGTCCTATTCTGTTTCAGATTATCCGTAGTAAAACGGGATGGGCTTTTGTGAAAAGCATATGGAGCATATTTAAAGGTTTCCTTTTATGTTGCATGTCTGAACTTGGCATGTGTCATTCAAAATAATTCCAAACTGAGAAAAGGTTCATGTCAGTATGTTTCCAACTTAAGCTTCGTAGATGGTGCGCACGCTACGAGCATGCATGGATCATAGACAGTAAACGAAATGGACCAACAGATCCCGTTGCTCTGGACAGAGACCAGTGAAGGATATTAAAATCACTTTTCTGGTGATGGCTGAGCGTTACTGTGCAAAAGTGATACAGTAGAAAAGATACTATCAGATCAATTCAGAAGTGTAAAACCAGCAATTCAACAAACAATCAAAAAAATCAGCAGCTATCAACCCAACATTTAGACAGGATCTCCAACTGTTGCTGAAAATCCCCATCACCCATGTAAGACTGTGCACACTGTACGCAAACCATGTACTGACATTTTTTAAATAGGCCGATTAGCTTGAGAAGACAGAAAAGGAAAGAAGAAAGATAGTGAGAAAGTTAGTAAAAGTAGTAAGAGAGCAAGCGCAACAGAGTGAAAGAAGCTTCTCTATCACCAGTCGGCCCCGAAGAACAGATTGCTCAACTGTTTAGACAAGCCCTAAATCCCCCCACAGACTCATACACACTCACACACACAGGCACCCTCACACAGACACACACGGACTCCCAGGGCTCACTTAAATCCACTGTGTGTGTGTGTGTGTGTGTTCCAGGTCACAGTGACTCATGAGGTGACAAGTTAACCAATGCTGATGACGACAGCTGACGTGTGTTTTTCGCCTGTGAGGGTGTGTGTCTGTGTGAGGTTACCCTAAAGACTCTCACGTGATGCCAGAACAAGGTTGGATTCAAACTCTCACCGGCCAGTGTAATTCCACTGCTGCCAAGGTAGCTTAAATGGCGCGCTCAGACCAAACAACGCAATGTGGTGATTCACCGCAGGGATGGCCCATTTGTGTGACATCACGTTGTGTTATTTAAACCACCAAAGTAGCACAAGAAGGCTTTATACTTCTCAATAATTGTTTTCCGTCAGATGGTTTATAGATCTCGACATTTCCGACCACACTTGAAGGCAGCTTTATTTCACAGAAATGGAGAAAGAAAAGAGACAAAGCCATTGTGCTTTGTTGTTGCAGGAAACAGCTGTTACACAATCGTGCGCAGTTCAGTGCTTGTGTTTACGGTAGTTGTATCACCCTCATAGTGTTTTAAAACTAATTTTGTGGCAGTGATAGAGACAAGTATGTTGACTGTTAACTGTACGACAAGCCTGATCGCCGGTTACATGATTGGCCACCGCAGCGTGACATCAGGTTGCATTTCTCCAAATATTTAATCTGTCTCAACTTTTCGCCGCAGTTTTCTTTGGCTTTCTCCATGCACTCTAAACACAACGTATAAGTATTGTGTGTTACATGTAGCAAGTTATGTAACATTACTGTCATGTCTTTCTTTTTGGCTAGAAATTCATTTTAATAAAACTTGGGGTAGTTGTCCACTTCAGCCTCTTAGCCCGAAATGAGTAAAAAATGATCCTGACAAAACATTTTTGTTTCACCTGTTCTAAAATCATAAACACATGAGAGAAAACAATTTAGATCAGACTTAGAAAACCGATCACCAGTACTAGTTTTTTCTCACTTGCCTCTCAGGGCTTCCATACTTTGCTTGAACACCATTGTTAGGTCAAAATGTCCCCATGATCAACACCTTAGTCCATAATAACAAGGCATCCTGAATTCGGTTTTCCATGTGGACATCGTGGTCCCCAGAGGATGAATGCCAATATCTTTTGACCTTTACTAATCTAGCACAACAATCACCCCAAAAATTGTCTCTCATACAGAGAAACCATACTTCCATGTTTGTATTGCATATTGCCATGAAAGCAACTGAGCACATTCATGTTAATGCTTAGAGGATGAACCCTTTAAACAAAAAACTTTTTGGACACAAAATGCCATCTTTGTAAATAAGAGTTTGCACAGTAACTGGCCAATTGCCATGACATTTATAGTACATTCATATTCCCAAGGGCATTAAATGCTTCTCATTTTAATAACAAGATGGCCCTTCCAAGCGCCACCACTGTGAGACCAAAGTGAACTAGAGATGTAACATTTATTTATTTATAGGTTAATCACATCATACATTGAGTACGTTTACATGCACCAATATTCCACTATTATTCCGAATATGACAATATCCTGAATTTGATACAGGTCATGTATTCCGGTTGGATATTTCAAATAAGGCCTTTTCCCTAACATAGCATTTTCGGATTAAGACGTGGAATATTCCAGTATTATTCAGGTTTTAGAGGCATTATTTGGTCCTGTATACAGCGCATTCGGAATATGCATTTCAATCTGGGTTTGTACAGTAGTTTATGGCCTCTTGCCGGTTTACGGCTTATGGTCATCTCTGTGCGTTGCTATGGTTGCTGTACACAAAACAACCAGCCAACAGTTTGCAAGGCTGCAGAGCCGATAAGAAGGAGAAACACAGCTACTTTTAAACATTATCAAAGACTTGGATATCAACGGGTTTTTGGATATGCGCACACATCGCTACGGCAACCTTTTCAAGAAGCTGGTTGAAGGAATGAAAGAGGGAAGCTGTGTTCACACGGTCCAAAAAATCATATTTTGCACGGCTACAGGTAAACGAGAATATTAGTGGAATATTCACTTTCTTTAGCCATGTAAACAGCTTAGTCGGAATATTGTCTTTTTCAGAATAAGGGCAAAACCCGGAATATTATGAGCATGTAAACGTAGTCAGTCATTCCCATAATATAGGCCGTCATGTTGGCAAGGCCGTAGGGATCTATGACGTCACTGTTGGACTGAGCATTCACCAACTGCAATTAATCTGTGTGACTCCATCAATAAAGTTATTTATTTAATGATTATTCTACTAAAAGGACACTGGCATAGCTTTCTGTATTTAAAGCCACACATTTACGTATATCTCACAGTTCAGTCACTTTTAAATGCATTTATGTCAACTGCTGAAGCACTCCGGCAGCATGACTCCACTCTATTTGATATCCATGTAGTTTTATCTGTCCCAACTCATTTCTGTCACATATATTCATTTCACTCTGCTGAATGGAGCTCAGCCAAATGTGAGTCCAGTGACTTTTGCTGTTGCTTAACACTGGTGCTTTTGGCATCAGATGCCGGCATACAGTATTGAGAGTTCGGGTGCCATGGGAGACATGGGAAACATGTGGTATATAATACTGTATATAAAACCAACCCAACTTCATTACACAACATAGTGTAATGTCCAACTCTGCAGAGATGAAATTACAAAACATAAAGTTACAATTTACTTGGCCAGGGTTTGTGTGGAAGTGTATATGCTGCTGAAAGCTTTGTGCTTGCTTCACTCACCATGGTTTACATCTGCTTCTATAGTGTTATAGTTACACAGTGAAGACTATCACATGGAAATTTTTTTGTAAATTCATAATGCATACAATGTTGTGTGACTGAGTAAAACCAACTGTCGGTGGTCCCAGGTAATTGTTTTGACCTTGGTATACTTGCAGTTGCTCCTGCTACATCAGCCTATTTGTCAGCACGTTTCCACAACGACGATTACTCATTTGCGATTGGCCCATCCCCTCGACGGGATGTGTGCCACGCTTGGCAGTGAAACTAAAGGCAGGCTCACACCCCGAGATGAAGTCATGCTGGTTGAAAGGTTGTTCCAATTTGTTTCAATTTATCCCCCCCCCCTTACACAAAAGCATCTGTGTACACCTCTTGCATGTTTCCCAATTGGCTTGAGTTAAACAGATTAACACATATACATTCACACACAAAAATGCATATGTACTCTAAATGCTGGATGTTCTTTTGTCTTGGAAATTCAACACAATAAAAAAAAATGCCCAGCAAGAAAATATAAAATTATCTATTGACAAGGCTGTCCTAACAGTGAATGGATGTTCCACAAGGGAATAGTGATCTCTAAGTCCTTTACACAGCTGGTGAAATGTCAGCTGTGGATTTCTCCCACTTCTGTGCATTGTTCACGGCCTGCACATCATCTCGTATTTGCCCACCAATCATTTGTCCCACATTGTGGGACACAAAACTCAGCACTATGGGAGTCTGGGAACTTGGCACACAGGATCTTCAGTTTAGCGGAAGCACATTATATTCTATGTGTGTGTACATATGTAGATTGAGTCTGCATCATGCAAATTGGTGAGCTTTAGAGGTGTCAGGCTTTTTTGGCCTTTACTTAATAGCTAAAGACAGGAAACAGGGGAGAGAGAGGGGGTATGACATGCAGCGTAGGGCGCGGGTTGCACTCAAAGACTGAGAGTTAGTATATGGGGCGCACGTTCAACAAGGTGAGCTACCAGGGCACCCCGGTCGATCGATTAACTTTTTGCTGTCAGGCTAGCTTAATACTAAAGTAAGCTTAATGCCCACCCCCTGCAAAAAAGCTTGTTGTGACAAATGTTGCTGTAAAACAGAGCATTTCAGTAATAACCCAAGTTTGCTTTTCAAATTGTTTTCTCACCTAGTAACTACTGTATATATCACTGAAGATTATTTAATGACTCATGATTAGATCATTGATGTTGGTGATCACTGGCTGATATAAAGCTGGACTTCATAATATAAGCGTCGTAGTCTGAAGTATGTGCACACAGTCGACCATCTGTCAGCATGTTAAAAGAATGACAAGTGACCGCCTTAAAACCCAGATTTTTTAGGTCACAGTTAACTTATTTTGTTCTAGCTTCATTAGAGGCATTTAGTGCTCATCCCCACTAAATTATAGTCAAAGCACATCCTGTATACTGGAGAAACATACCTCATGTTGGTGTTTTTTCCGTGATGCCTGTTAGCTGCCTCTCAGTGAGTCGTGGTCAGCCAGATAAGACTGAATGGTCTCTCTGTCTCCTCTAGTGGAACAGAAGTGAGTATGAGGGGCCACACTTTGGTTTGGGATAAGAAGCCCACTCAGACCAGTGATAGCTGATAACAAACTGTTCTTAATATATTCTAATATATGTCAAAATGGCCAGAAGCAGTCAATATTGCCACATTCACATAATTCATAATCTGTTCTTCTGTGGTCTCCTCCAAGACAAAAACAACAAATTCCACTTGCAAGTGTGTGTGTGTGTGTGTGTGTGTGTGTGTGTGTGTGTGTGGGGGGGGGGTTTGTAGGTGGGTGAGTGAGGGAAACCATCCCGGCTCCTTCTAAAATTACATTACAGACAGAAGTGGATAACACTCACACATACACACAGACAGAGATAGGCAACAACTGTGACTCCGTTCCAACTGGTGATTAGCAGAGGCGGAAACTCACGAGATGTCTCTATGTACACGCTCCTGTCTAATGAACTCATTTTCCAGTGGAAACTCTTCCTCTGTACGTCTGTGACCCCTCTCTGCTCCAAATCACAAGGAAAATTAAGGGTGGACTACTAGATCGGAAACAATGCACTGCATTTACTGTATATATGTGTGCGTTTGTGTGTGTGTGTGTGTGTGTGAGAGAGAGTGTATTTGGGGTTTTGATTTTGAGCTTGCTCACAGACATTTTCGACCACATCGTATGTGATAAATGTGTTCTGAGGTGTGATTTGACATTGATTTGAGTTAACATTTATGCAATAAAAACATAGCTGTTGTAACAGTTGTTTCAAGTCTGGCATAAAGAGTCCTGGGCAGAGAATCTGTGTTCCACACACACACACACGAACACAAACACAAACACAAACACAAACACACACACACACACACACACACACACACACACACACACACACACACACACACACACACACACACATCTGCCTTTAGCCTAGAAAAGCAGTACCTAAGTAACACACACCTGGAGCATCCATGTCACTGGCGCCAATCTAATCTTCACTTCAAACAGAAATAGACAGACTGATAGACTCTCGTGTTGTTAACTTGACTCAAGCTAATATGCAGTCTAAGTCTTGACATATGAGTCTAGCCCTGGCTCACAGGATTATTTACTTTAGGATCGACCTCTGCCTTATTTCCTCTTTGATCAGTGCATCAGTGATCCTCATCATTATTTTTTAATATAATCTGCATATCCACATCCATTATTCAAAGCCTCTCCGTGTTCCTGTTCTTCGTGTTCATCTCCATCATCTCTACCACTACCACCGTGGTCCTTATCCAAACATCATGCTCTCTTACACTGTCAACATCAGTTTCGTCACTGTCCTCTTCTCTTTCTCCCTAATCACCCTTTAAAGTTTAAAGCTCTCGTGTAATCAGCTGTGCGGCTCAGTGGGGAAATCCCCTTAAAATGACTACAGGAACTACTCCAAAACTAATCTCACTTTCAGTCACAGGAACCCCCTTCCCTTTCCTTCGCTGTCTCTTTCGGGTTTTTTTTTTTTCCTTCGCTCTGTCTCATCTGTCTCCTTTCACAATGATCAATGTTATCTCTTGTTTTCTTTTTTAGTGTTTTTTTGGCTTTAGTCATGCTCTTTTCATCCTTTCATAAAGAAGTTCCACTCAGCAGCAACATTGCAATAATACTGCACCCAAAATGTATCTTAGTATCAAAAGCTCATCACTGTAGACTTGCAGGGTACCTTGCAGCTTGCATCAATTTTTTAACATGTTACGTGTATTCTTATTTGTTTATTCTGCAGTGTTTCCTCTATGCTGATAGCATAGTGGCGGTGCGCCACGGTAAAATTTCCAGCGCCACGGTATCAGAAACAGGGCAGACACACAACAGGGTTCCTGCAACACCATTTCCTTCGGTTGTTTATGAAAAGTTTTTTTTTTAACTGTCAACATTGCTTTAGAACAGATTTATTACAGAAAAATGAGAAATACTTGGTGGACCCAGATTTTATAAAATATATATATATATATATATATATATATATATATATATATATATATATATATATATATATAAATAATAGCACTCACTGGTCTTTCCAATGACCCTCATCACGGCAGTAGTTGCATATCG
Source organism: Perca flavescens (assembly GCF_004354835.1). Lineage (NCBI taxonomy): Eukaryota > Metazoa > Chordata > Actinopteri > Perciformes > Percidae > Perca > Perca flavescens. Next base: position 28,574,312 of record NC_041336.1, read on the forward strand.
TACTGCCCTCTTGTCGCGCTGTCCAAGCAGGCTTACGTGAGAGGCCTGGCTTTGCAAACTCCACGCCACTGCGCGGATTCATACCACCAACATTACCTTTCCTACCTCCAACAGAGCGTACTTAACCAAAACTGTTCTTATGCGTCAACACAAAGTCATCAGCTAACTCTGCTGCCTTCAGTGCGGTGGTGGGCTTCTGCTCATTTACATATATAGAAACAGATTGAGGGATGGCATCTTTAAACTTCTCCAATATGATAAGCTCACAAAGACCCACAAAAGAACTCACCTTGGTAGCAGAACACCAATGTTGAAAATGGCAAGTCAAATCACGGAAAACTCTACACTGGTCTGCTTATCCCCCTTTACCCAGTTTCTGAACTTCCGACGATAAGCTTCAGGAACCAACTTGTATGACTTTAAGACAGCTGCTTTGATGCTTGATGCATTTTCTCCAATTCAAGCTTTTCTGCCTGCCGAAGTTTCCCCAACTTTTCCTCTCTTTCAAAATGCCTGCTAAGCGTCTCCTACTCAAACTGCAAAACTAACAGCTCCTTCTGCTGCTCAAAAGTTAAACTTGCTGCCTGCACCCTGTTGCAACAGATACGGACATGGGCACAGACTCAGTCTCAGTTTTATTTAACACACCACATTCAAATAAAGACATCAAAACTCTCCTTTTAATCTTATCCTTACAACATTTCCCTGCAACAGCAATGTCATAATGATCATCTATCTCCAACAACTGATCCTTTTTACAACCATTTACAAAATCTACTGTGGGCGCCTCAAAAAAAAAAAAAAAAAAAAATCAGACATGGAAGCCATCATAACAAAGGACAATACAGAAAACTATACATCAACATCACAGTAGCACTTTAGCAATTTTCAGCCCAACGACAGAGAATTTCCCCCTAATTGCCTAGCCAAAAGCTAGCTAAAGCTCAACCCTAGGCTTCGTGTGGTACTTGCGGTGGGTAGTTATACACGGCATTGACTGCAATAATAACCATTATATGCATTCAATGACTTTAGCCCTGAAGCCCGAAAGAGCAACCAAAAATTGGCGACCCTCCACCTTCAGCGGATTTGCCCCCGAGACAATTGCTCTAGTAACTTTCCTACCACACGGATAGAAAAAAAACGGACACCATCCCTGGATAAAAGCACCCTACAACCTTTTGTCCACAGGGCAACAGACAGTAACATTCTCTAAATTAACCACAGACAAATAACCTCACAAACAAAGGCTTCCAACAAAACACATCTCCCAACAAAGAAAAACAAACCCTGCGAAGCACAGCTAAAATCAACCTTTAGCTGGACCAACCAATTAACACTAAACACACCACTACTAATATAACTTAATTTAACGAGCACCCGCTTTTCATGACTTGGCTCAGGTGGTCATAACAAAGAGGGAGACAACACCATGTTAAATGTTTAAACAATACTTTACCAAATTGAAACAAATTAGACCAAATTAACTATATACAGAATGGGATATGGAAATCAATAGCGACAGTGGTGTAGGGTGTGCATGAGGGAAATAGGTGCGTGTGTTGGTGTTGTAAAGTGTAAACTCATCAAAAAGCAAACCTAGGACAACCTAACCAAACCTTGGTGTGCCTGTGAGTACAGCCAGAGCAGAGAGAAGAGACAGAGGATACTGCAGCTTAAGTGGCCTCAGCACACCAGACCCAGCTGAGCTAATTAGTAACCTGCAAACAGGAAGATGTGATTGGAAGAGCCTGTAGAGCCGCATTCGCAGCTGAGTCTGGTTCTCTGCTGAGCTCCTTGATCACATCCTCACTATTCAGGACTAAAGTAATGGTAGGAGGTTCATCAGCAGGGGTCACGGAGGTGTTGGAGCTGTAGCCACAACAGAGTATGGTTCTCTGGTGATCTGCTTGCTCAAGTCCTCACTTTTCAGAGATGATGTAGCAAAGTCGGCCTTTGGTGCAGGCTGCTCAACTGGTTCAATCTGGCTGATTGTCAAACCATCCTGGACAACGGTGATGGTAGGAGGTTCATCAGCAGAGGTCACGGTAGGTGTTGGAGCTGTAGCCACAACAGAGTCTGGTTTTCTGGTGATCTGTTCGCTCAAGTCCTCACTATTCAGGGCTGATGTAGTCGCTGTGGGTTCAGCAGGAGGAGGTGGCTGTGGCCACAGGAGCTTTTAGGCTGGGCGCAGAGGAAGAATCCTCTATTTCATCCAAGTCAATGTTTGTAGAAGATTTAGAACGAGTCAGAGAAGCGTGTGGAGGAGACAAGACAGAAGAGTCAGGTTTTCTGGTGGTCTTTTCATTCATTTTGTTACTATCCAGGACTGATGTCGTGACTGGATGTTCAGTGTCAGGGGTCAGAGGAAGTGGTAGTGATGCCACCTCGGCAACGTCTGTCTCTGGGGTAAACTGCTCCGCTGGTTCAATCTGGCTGATTGTCAAACCATCCTGAATGACAGTGATGGCAAGAGGTTCGTCAGTAGGGGGAACAAAAGATGACAGAGCTGGAACCACAGCAGAGTCAGCTTCTAGGCGGGGCATAGAGGCAGAGGATACTGTTTCATCCAAGAAAATATTGGCAGCAGGTTCAGCATTGGGAGTCAGAGGAGTGGGCGGAGAAGATAAAACAGAAGATTCTGGATCTTGGATTGGTTCACCATCTTCCTCCAGACCAGGCTCCTCATTCAAATCTCCAGCCTGGGTGTGCTGGGTGCAATTGGTTTTGGTGCTTGAATTTGCAGGCACATGAGTATCAGTCTGAGCCTGAAACAACACAAGGACCTCTTTCACTGCAGCATCAACAATAGTGTTCAGCACCTCTGCTGCAAAGCAGTTAAGCCCTCTCCTCAGGATGTCTTGAGGGTACATCTGCCTAACCGTTTCCTGGATAGACAGGACCATGCTGTCTCTGATGGACCAGGAGAAGTTGACCCGATGGTGCACAGTGGACAAAGCAGTGGAGACTCGGTCCAAAACAAACTTTGTGATACCAACAGCCATTTCACTGAGCTGCTGGGAGGGCATGTTGAGGAAGGTGCTTGGAGGAGGTAACCAGAAGCCCTGCAAGACTTTTGGAAGCACCTCCATCACCGCATCTCTTGGGCCAAGCAGTTTGGAGCTGGGGGCCAACTGCAGCTGCTGTGTCAGGCTCCTGCCGTACTCCTGAGCCAAATTAACAAGCTTTGGATGTTGAAAACAATAAGGGATGTCTTCTGGCGACTTAAGTAGCCTTCTGGCTTCAAACTCAATGTCTCTCATTTTCATGCTGTTGATTACCTCCCAAACCAGCATGAGAAGAGGCTTGGCATCTTCCTTATCAAAGTCCTCCAATTCAAACTCCCAGAGCTGCACTCTCACCGTATCTTTGCTTTGCTCTACCAGCAGGTCTGTCATATCTTCAACAGTCACCTTAGATGGGATACTACTTTCCCGCTGAAGCCTCAAAAGTTCAGTCACCAATGCAATATTGGTCTTGTAAGACTTCATATGCCAGCAGAGCTGCAAAGTGTGCTCATATATGGTCGTGTCGAACAACACCCTGATGGATCTGTAGATGCCTCTGCTTCCTTCAACGAACTCCATTGGTATGTTGTTGTCGTCAGGTTGTAGGTTGTTGTCAAATTGACAATGAAAAATTTCCAACAATTTCTAACAATAGACTGGAGAGTAGAGAACACTACAAAACCTCATACTATCACCTAAATACTCAAACATTTTCACAGAAACTATGACCGTTATCAATTATCCTGAGGTCAATGTGCTGTTCTTACATTTATATGATATTGCATTACAACCCCAACAATAACACTGCTGTTTTCAATTATGACAGGGTTTATATTTCCAAACCATATTGTTGTTTTTTTGGAGGGGGGGTACAACAATATTAAATGCACAGCATTACACTGAGTATTATTAATATACATACATGATCTTATGGTGCTTTCCAGGCAACCCGGTTGAAACCGGTTAACCGTTTAGTTTAAAATATGCTACGCTATTTGAAATAACAGCCATTTCGAGCCGCGCCTGCAATTTCTCAACTGTGTCGCATCTCTCACACACACACACACACACACACACACACACACACACACACACACACACACACACACACACACACACACACACACACACACACACACACACACACACACACACACACCCCAGCCCCCTTCCACTCACGTCACGTTTTTAAATCCCCTACAGCGCGAAACAAGTCCCGCAAATGTAGCGCAGAGGAGCTTGTGTGTGATCGGAGGACAAATGGCTCCTTAGTTTCGAAATAGTTTGGGTACAAGCCAGGTGATCGCGTTTAAAATAAAGTCGTTTGTCTAGCGTTAGAAGCTCATTAGAAACATTGCCGCGGCTCATTTGAGAAAATGACAGCTCCGAAGAGACGCCGCTTTAGTTTGATGAAAGATGATGATCATCATCACCTTATCTGTTACCATTGAAATGCAGATGTAATGTGTTTCCAAATATAAGCCCATCTTATGCGGAATATTGCCTAATAGACTGCAACAGGATACAACCAATGGATAAAACAGGCACCTTCAGAATGCGTAAAACAGGCAATTATAAAAAATTTTGCGTGAGGGATTATTTCACTTCACAGAAAAAAAAATATTGGAGCCGTGGCCGAGCCCGGCCCGAGCCCGACAGGCATCATGAGATTTCTGTCCGAGCCCGACCCAGCCCGACACCGTTAAAATCTCATTTTTTCTCATACTAATGACACATGTAGGCTACGTGTGTTTGTGTGGAAAGCTTTTATTAAGCAACTGTAAGGAAGGCAGTCAGAAATGTCAACAGATGAGCGCATCAGCACAGTGAGCATGCACACGGGGCAACAAGCGCACGTTAACACAGGCGCACACAAGAGGCCCAATCATATAATTGAAATAAAATTAACATATGCCTAGACAACTATGTGGAAATACTTCCACACAGTAGACTTTCCTTCATTTTTGGTGGTTTTAAAATCTCCTGATTTATTTTAATCACAAAAACGAACATTTGCATCAAGTGAAACAGGCCCATTACATAATAAGCTGTTTAAAATGTTAAATGTCCAATGCCTTAGCCTACCGCGCTGATGTGACCGTCAGAGCCCGGCCCGAACCCGTCCATCATTTCTAAATATCCGTCCGAACCCGGCCCGGCCGGTACCGTCGGGACCCGTCGGGCTCGGGTCGGGTATCCCAGCCTTAATGGCTAACTGTAGTAGCGTTTATTCCAATATCTATAATTGCCTAATTTAGAGATCTTTTTTTTTTAACCGACTAACAATAATTTTGACCGGTTAACGTTGAAACGGTCAACCACCGGTCAAACGGTCATCGGTTAACATCCCTACTCTCTATAAAATCTTGAAATTGCAATGCAGGGGAAAATACCAAAAATATCCAACTTAATATAAATTGCCTCATTAATCAACTCTTTGCAGGTATAGGAGTCAAGCCAGGTGTTAAAGCAGACATATTATGCTTATTTTCAGGTTTATAATTGTATTTTGAGGTTGTACCAGAATAGGTTTACATGGTTTAAGTTTAAAAAAAAACACCATATTGTTGTTGTACTGCACATTGCTGCACTGGAATAAAAACCAAACACAATCAAAAACAATAAATAAAATTGAAATGTTTCCGGCCGCAATAATTTTCATTTAAAAATTATCAAGCTTGTTTTTATTTATCATGCGATTAAGTGATTTATTGTATATTGCGACAGGCCTATTTGTCATCATACAACTTTAGATGTTAACTCTGAAAGACACTTGACCCTGAACCAGTTGCAGTGCCAGACGGAAGAAAGAGCTCAAACAGATGGATCTTAGAACCAGCTGTTGCCTTGAACGCGCACACACACACACTCACAACGATAGAAACTAATGCACATTAACACACATAACCTAAAGCCTGCATGGACATACACAAAACACACACATACTAGGGCTCTCAAACCTGGCCGCTGTATTCTCCGAGAATGAGTTTCATCTTTGAAGGAGAGGAAGTAATCACACAGAAAATTGCAGTCATGAAAGTTAAAGGATCTGTAGAATCAGGCTGTAGTCATTATGGGCGTATGATGTAGGATGTCTTCTCAGGGTTGAGACACGCGTTTTTACCATTTTGTCAACTAAGTTCACAAGTCACTAAACTTAATGATATAATTTTGGGTGGGTGGCCTTTTGCAAAAGATTCTTCTTGGAAAAAAGCAATTCAGTTCTGAGAAAATGTGCAACTCACTACTCTACAGTCAGTAGAGTCATTTAACGTCATAATAGTAATGGGGATAATAGTAACATCCACTTTGTCGTGGATCATGGCAGTCCACTAACCTAGAATTACAGTAGGTTAGTAAGTTTATCCCCCTCCGCCAAGAAGGTTGCGTTTTCGGTTCGGTTTGTCGGTTTCTTTGTTTGGTGGAAGGGTGTAGTATGTGCAAAGGAAGAACCCTTTAAATTCTGGAGCGGATCTGAATCCCTGGGTGGATACGCAAATTATTTATCACTTTCGTTAAAGGTGCAATATGTAACATATTTACTGTATTAAATCCAAAAAGGACCCCAATGGGTCATCAGGTATTAAGGAAACATGCTAAGTTGAAAAACTATCTTTTCTGAGAACAATGCTGATGCCAATATTTTGTGTTTTGGCCTGTGTGTTGGTATCAACTGCCGAGTTTGACAGTCAGGCCCGGTTGCCAGATATACCTGTAAAAAACGTAAACCCAGCACGCTACAGCTGTAGTAAAGCCTTGGAAGAAGCAAACAAGCAAATGGGATCAACGGAGATAGATTCTACCCGATCTAAAAAAAACTTGGCATGTTTCTAACAGTTGTGTGACCAGAGACGTAACAAACCCTGAGTAAATATTGGAGATGTAACGTTATTTGAAAGATAGAGACCAAAGCTTAGAGCCCAAAAGGATGCAGAGTTGGCTAATTTCCTCCTGAACAGGTAAGCACAAACAAATTACGAATTATCCAATGATACCTGCACGCCAAGCCAAACAATTCGAAACATTTTTGAAAACACCCGGAGGAGGTTTTCAGATGTTGTATAACGTCCTCCAGGTTTTTATGGTTGATCGTATGAAATTGGGTCATATTGGAATTTGTTTTGCGTGAACACTGTGACAACACATATCCTGTATTTGATATGGAGGCACTGACTGTCTAATTTTCTGAATTTTGTCTGTGAAGAAGGAGGCAAAGTCATTGCAAGCCTTGGTAGACAATAGTTCAGATGCTACTGGTGCTGGAGGGTTTGTTAATCTATCGACAGTAGCAAACAAAGCACGTAAATTATTATTGGTTCTGGCGATAATGTCAGAGAAGAAGGACCGCCTTGCATTCCTTAGTTCCAAATTATAAATGCGAAGTCTTTCTTTATAAGTGTTCTAATGGACCTGGATATTAGTTTTTCGCCACCTGCGTTCAGCTTTTCGACACTCTTTTTTTTCTGTTCTCACTACTATAACATTTCTCCATGGAGATCTTTTCTTACCAGAGACAGCTTTGACCTTAGTGGGAGCAATAGCATCAATAACATTTGTAATTTTACAGTTGAAATTATCTACAAGCTCAGTGACTCAGGCCCCAGTGAGGGCAGGTGTGGAGGAAAAAAAGCTGAATGAAAGTTTCACTTGTGTTTTCAGTGATATATCGTTTTCTGATCAACTTTGTTTGAACTTTTGGGCACTGAGATAGAGCCGTTAAAGAAAACACAAGAATGATCAGAGAGAGCAACATCAGTCACCACAACCTTGGAAATGTTTAGACCCTTGGAGATAATCAAGTCCAGTGTGTGCCCCTTATTGTGCGTGGGCTGTGTCACATGCTGAGTCAGCCCATAGCTCTCAAAAACACAACACAGTTCTTTGGTCCCTCGGTCCTGGGGGTTGTCAACATGAATGTTAAAATCACCAGCAATAATTACACGGTCGAAGTTAATACAGATTATAGACAGCAGTTCAGTAAAGTCGTCAAAGAAGTTTGCACAGTATTTAGGTAAGATTTGACTTTCTTTTTAAAATATACCTTTCTTGTAATAAAACGAATGTTACTTGGGATTTTATTACACTTGCTCTATAAATGAAATTTTTTTTCAAGTTATTGGATTTTGGTAAAGGTAAAGTCATCTGCCCCCTACTGGCTCCTCTTGTTAAATAAACTGCTAACGTTAGCTAACGTTAGTGGAGGTCCAGTCAAGCGGGCCACGGCTGTTTACAACGTGTAGCCTTTTCAATGGATGCAACAGACAACGGTGAGTTATTTTAAGCCAAGCGATTGTCGCCGTAATTCTAAGCCAATAAAGTGTATTTCAGTCGAGTGGAAAAGGACGGCAAGGTAGTGTTATTTTTAGCGGTTCTCACCATAATTCTAAGCCGAGGAAGTGTGTCTGTCCGTCGGGTGGAGAGGAGTGGAGATTGTGCGGGGTTTTAGTAATTCCTACCTTAATTCTAAGCCTAGGAAGTGTGTCTGTCATTTACGCTACCTGTCAGTATTACATATTGCACCTTTAACATTGCAAGAGGTTTGTGCTGCATTCATGTTGTGTTAGGAATAGTCTGAAAAATGAGTTCCCAACTAGGAAAATTCACACTGCATTAACATTGTGGGATAGAGCATGCATTGGCGGAGGTCAACGCTCTCCGAGTGCCCTTCTAGTTTAAAAAAGGTTTCACAATCCATAGTAACAAAAAATAATTTGATGTTGCCTCCAGCTAACATGGCATTGGTTATTGCGTTATTTAGTGCACTAGTAAACTTCAGGTTTATGCATTCACCTCCTGAATTCAGTCTGCAGTGTACTGAGGAAAGAATGTAAGGGTGTGTTGGTTCATGTTAAGTTAGGAGAGGATAGAGATATTTTCTGGTTTGAAGGGAAACAACAAGTACTCCACATTAACGTTGTGTTTCATTTGGTTCTTTATATATCACAGCAACCAGCTGTTTGGATGGCCTTGTAGAGTTTTGTTGTTTGTGTCTGTGTGTGAGAGGTAAACAGACTCGGCGACCAGCCCAATGGAAAAGCGACTGCTGCCTATCTCGTGTCTCACAGACGGAGATACGGTGATGTTATGTGTGTGTGTGTGTGTGTGTGTGTGTGCTTGCGTTTTGCTCCCAGGGTGGTTATCAGGTGCAGTAGGCGGCAGGAACAGCTGCACTGACCCTCGGCTGATATACCACTTGAATGCAAAAGGGGCAAAGTTGGACCCTGTGTTTGTGTGTGAGCGAGTGTGTAAGATGAAGTGTGTGTGTGTGTGTGTGTGTGTGTGTGTGTGTGTGGGCTGGCACAGAAGCAACAGGGTTATTTCTTTGGGCACACAGTAATTAGCACTAGGAACAGTCACAGAGGTTCCAAATGTTGAGACATCCTGTGCTCCTGGAAACGTTTAATGCTTTAGCAATGTTTACACCCTGACTGAGCCTGAACACAGTTCTCTGTCAGAGGTCTATATCGGGGTTGCTTGCTTGGACTTCATGGCTTTGTCACATGCACTAGGAAAACAATAAACAGAGAGAGTAAATACTCCTTCAAAATTAAATTAGATGCTTCTCACTTTTGGTGAAAGATGTATAATAATAAGTGTAACAATACTGCAGCTATTGTATATATTTTTTTTAATTTTTTCAACACCTTTTGGGCATCTAGGATCAAACTTCCGGGTGGGCGTTTCCCATGGCAGTGAGTGACTGACCGACATCTGAGGGCTGACGCTACAAGAAGATGTGCTGTGTTTACATCATATAGTTCAGACTGTAATTATGTGCAACTGTGTCAGCCTCCTCGTAGCATTGGGTCTCAAGAGTTTTTTTGTGTCCGACCACACAAATATTGCACCAAGCAAATTACTGGAAACTAACATTTTCAGGTGGTACCAAAAAAATCCCATCCCCAGGAGAACAGTAATGTAGGGGGCATTACAACTTAGATTTCTGCGCAAAAATGTATTCTAATTTGAGATTGATCTTTAAGGATCTCCCACTCTGGCAACCAATTAAAAAATGTAATGTTTTTGGATAAAATTATGAAATGACTTCTGCCTTGATTGTGAAAATTGATTTCACATATTATTCTATTGCAGAAAAATGTTTTAAAATGTCTGAAAAAGACTGATTTGCTGATTGAAGAGTCCACACTAAACAGAGCTGTCTGTCTGAGGCTAAACGCTGATACAATATAACATCACTTAACTTACTTCTGTTGTGGACTCTTGAGGTTTTACCCATCATTTATTTTTGTTTCAGCCTCAGTCACTACCATAAAGTCAGTAAATGGAGCTTTGGCTCTGGCACATCCAATTCGGAGAAGCCAGTGGTGTTTTTAGTGTTGGGAAAATGTCTTTCCTGGCATTTGATGATCCAGCTCCATTTTTAGGACAGTAATATCTAACCTGGGATCAGGAGAGCCTTAAACACTGAGAAACAAAACTTGATCTGCTGTCAACGTTTTCTAACTGACGGGCTGTTGCAATTTCCTGAATCTAAATGCATGAACTCTGAGAGCGCGCACACACACACACACACACACACACACACACACACACACACACACACACACACACACACACACACACACACACACACACACACGCGCGCGCACACATGCACACGCACGCGCAGGACAACCCTGGAAGTATCTCATGCAGTTAAACTCTTCTACTGCTGACTTTTGAAACAAATGACCAGAGTCCTTGCATGTGAAATACAGTGTAAACCGGCCAAGGGAGGCTGTCATGACTCTAGCCAAAGAGGACAACACACACACACACACACACACACACACACACACACACACACACACACACACACACACACACACACACACACACACACACACACACACACACACACACACACACACACACAATTATTAGTAATATAATAAATCTTACAGATTTTGGTGATAATGAGCAGAAGCCACATTAAGAACTCTTTAATCTGAAGTCAAACTAATCCACACGGTTTATAGCAGGTTGTGGTTTCCCTTCCAATAAATAGGAAAACACTGTAAAGCTGAACTATAAAGCACAGCCGTAATTACAACCAGTGCTACTGTGTGTGTAGCGTTCGAGTCCTGGGTGGCTCTCATCACATGAAATGAACATTGCTGAGTATTCATTAATTCATTTTTACAGTAATGATTGGCAGAACTCACAATACAATGGCTTATTTTGCAAACACTGTAATGATATGCCGTGTAATTCATCCACATTCGTGTGTGACCTGTAAACAAATGTGAGCCAGATGCAGAGCCATGAAAAATTATCAGTTGAAGTGCTTATTTCTTCAATGCAACAACTAAACACAAATATTTAGTGTGGCACTTCCTCGTTCACAAACAATGACATGAGGATGTTTATGTCTCCGGTGGTGATGGGCCGTTTAGATCTGACAATTCTGAAGCCTTCTTCCTGCTGTTAAAAGCCTTCCACTGCTGTTATAGATTGTTGCTGTTAGATTTAAACACCGTGCTGTAGAAAGAGAAGGTTTTAGTTCTCAATCAGTCTTTGCTTTGTTTATAGATTAAAGGTGTAGGGTCAAAAGGTTCACATAACCCCACCGTGAGTCCCTAAATGACCAATTTACAACCCTGTGTATGAGGGAGGCCAGGCTGTATCAGAACATCAGAGGCATAAGGGGTTAATGAGGTTAGTTGTGGGTAATGTATTTTATTTATTTTTTCAGCATCTATCCATCACAGTCAGTTTACTGCTGGCTGCCTGGTGACAGGGGGGCGGGGCTAACAGAAACTGAGCTGAATTCTCTTTCATTGGTCTTTAGATTGATTTTGACCATGTAGACTTGTGCCGTGCTCGAGGCCACTTGTACGTACGTCAGGGAGAGAATAGTTTATTAAGCACTGATTAAAAAACACTTAAATTAAAAATGTAATTTCAAATGAGTCTTCCTCTACTCTAGGATCAATGGCCAAATAAAAGGATAAGCACCATAAATGCCACTTACAAAACCTCCCTATACCACTACCACAGTGACTACGTTTACATGCACATAATATTATACATACATAATATAATATTCCTTTTTCCAAAAAAGACGATATTCCGACTGTAAGCAGTTTACATGGCTAATGAAAGTGAATATTCCACTAATATTCCCCTTTACATGTAGCCGCGCAAAATAAAACATTTTCAAAGTCGGACTTGTTGGACCGTGTGAAACAGCGTCCCTCTTTCATTCCTTCAACCACCTTCTTGAAAAGGTCGCCGTAGCGATGTGTGCACATATCCAAAAACCTGTTGATATCCAAGTCTTTGATAATGTTTAAAAGTAGCTGTTTCTCCTTCTTATCGGGTCTCAAGCCCTGCAAACTGTTGGCTGGTTGTTTTGTGTACAGCAACCATAGCAACGCACAGAGATGACCATAAACCTGCGGTAAAAAACCCAGATTGAGACGCATATTCCGAATGTCTCTAAAACCTGAATAATACAGAGATATCCCACATGTCTTAATCGGAAAATGCTATATTCAGAAGAAGACCTTATTCAGAATATCCAACTGTAATATGCTGTTTACATGACCTGTATCCAATTGGGAATATTGTCATATTTGGAGTAATAGTGGAATATTGGTGTGCATGTAAAACATACTCAGTGATTCTAGACTAGAGAGTCCTGATACTGGTGTTGGTGGTGGTGAGAATGAAGGTTGAATAAGGTGCAGCCAATTCCACTGATTAGAAGGGCTGGGATTACGGATTGGCTGCTGTGTGAATAATTGAGATGAAAAAAATAACTCAGAAGACACAAAACGTTTCTGCATGGAGGGCGCGCCTGGGTAGCGCCAATATACAGAGGCTCAGTCCTCGACGCCGCTGCTCAGGGTTTGAGTCTGACCTGCGGCCGTTTGCTGCATGTCTTCCCCCCTCTCTCTCTCTCGCTCTCTCCCCTCTCCTTTCCCGTCTACAGTTGTCCTGTCTATTAAAGGCTAAAATGCCCAAAAAATAAATAAAAAAACAACAACATTTTTTAACGATGTAGACATCTGCTATATGCTCTAACAATATTCTATTGTTAAAAATTAATTTGATAACATTTTTTATTTTATCTGACTTTTTTCTTCACCCATTCCTTTGGTGTTATATTTACAGTTACAGAGGGAAAGTGAGAGCACACTTGAACATGATAATGACATGCTATCTGAAGGAGGTGACGTTGTTTTAAAGAGATAGCTTTATCAATATAGCAGGATACCTTTCCTGACAGAATGTGAACCAAAGGATTCAAATGGCTTTGGCATTCTTTAAAACAAAGGCAACTCAAATATTTTAGGCCCAAACTTTCCTCATGCTATTAGAAAATCTTTTCTACTCTCTGACATAATGTGAGAAACCTTTTTTTTTTCTCCAATCATGGCAGTTCTGCGCTGCCGTATATGTTTTTAACAGCGTTTGACAGAGTAGACATTTTTGGTAATATCATCAGTAAGCTCTATTTAAACATAACAGATTGAAACTTTTGAATATCCATCCATCCATCCATCCATCTTTGTCCGCTTATCCGGTATCGGGTCGCGGGGGGAGCAGCTCCAGCAGGGGACCCCAAACTTCCCTTTCCCGAGCAACATTAACCAGCTCCGACTGGGGGATCCCTAGGCGTTCCCAGGCCAGGTTGGAGATATAATCCCTCCACCTAGTCCTGGGTCTTCCCCGAGGCCTCCTCCCAGCTGGACGTGCCTGGAACACCTCCCTAGGGAGGCGCCCAGGGGGCACCCTTACCAGATGCCCGAACCACCTCAACTGGCTCCTTTAGACGCGAAGGAGCAGCGGCTCTATTCCGAGCTCCTCACGGATGACTGAGCTTCTCACCCTATCTCTAAGGGAGACGCCAGCCACCCTCCTGAGGAAACCCATTTCAGCCGCTTGTACCCTGGATCTCGTTCTTTCGGTCATGACCCAGCCTTCATGACCATAGGTGAGGGTAGGAACGAAAACTGACCGGTAGATCGAGAGCTTTGCCTTCTGGCTCAGCTCTCTTTTCGTCACAACGGTGCGATAGATTGAATGTAATACCGCACCCGCTGCACCGATTCTCCGACCAATCTCCCGCTCCATTGTCCCCTCACTCGCGAACAAAACCCCAAGGTACTTGAACTCCTTCACTTGGGGTAAGGACTCATTCCCTACATGGAGTAGGCACTCCATCGGTTTCCTGCTGAGAACCATGGCCTCAGATTTAGAGGTGCTGATCCTCATCCCAACTGCTTCACTCTCGGCTGCAAACCGATCCAGTGAGTGCTGAAGGTCACAGGCCGATGATGCCATCAGGACCACATCATCTGCAAAGAGCAACGATGAGATCCCCAGCCCACCGAACTGCAACCCCTCTCCACCCCGACTACGCCTCAATATCCTGTCCATAAATGTTACAAACAGGATTGGTGACAAAGCGCAGCCCTGGCGGAGGCCAACCCTCACCTGAAACGAATCCGACTTACCGCCGAGAACCCGGACACAGCTCTCACTTTGGTCGTACATAGATTGGATGGCCCTGAGAAGAGACCCCCTTACCCCATACTCCCGCAGCACCTCCCACAGTATCTCCAGGGGGACCCGGTCATATGCCTTTTCCAGATCCACAAAACGCATGTAGACCGGTTGGGCATACTCCCAGGCTCCCTCCAGGATCCTTGCGAGAGTGAAGAGCTGGTCCGTTGTTCCACGACCAGGACGGAATCCGCATTGTTCCTCTTCAACCCGAGGTTTGACTATCGGCCGAACCCTCCTTTCCAGCACCTTGGAGTAGACTTTACCACGGAGGCTGAGACGTGTGATACCCCTGTAATTGGCACACACCCTCTGGTCCCCCTTTTTAAAAAGGGGGACTGCCACTCCTTTGGCACTGTCCCAGACTTCCACGCAATGTTGAAGAGGCGTGTCAACCAGGACAGCCCCTCCACACCCAGAGCCTTGAGCATTTCTGGACGGATCTCATCAATCCCTGGGGCTTTGCCACTGTGGAGTTGTTTGACTACATCAGTGACTTCCACCTGGGAAATTGACAATGATCCCCCATCATCCTCCAGCTCTGCCTCTAACATAGAGGGCGTATTAGTCGGATTCAGGAGTTCCTCAAAGTGCTCCTTCCACCGCCCTATTACCTCCTCAGTTGAGGTCAACAGTGTCCCATCCTTACTGTACACAGCTTGGATGGTTCCCCGCTTCCCCCTCCTGAGGTGGCGAACAGTTTTCCAGAAGCACCTTGATGCCGAACGAAAGTCCTTCTCCATGTCTTCTCCAAACTTCTCCCACACCCGCTGCTTTGCCTCTTTCACGGCAGAGGCTGCAGCCCTTCGGGCCCCTCGGTACCCTGCAACCACCTCCGGAGTCCTCTGGGATAACATATCCCGGAAAGACTCCTTCTTCAGTCGGACGGCTTCCCTGAACTTTAGAATAGTGCATGTTAATTATTCTTACTGGCACTCCATTCATGAGTGTACACATTATTTGATTTTCTTTTACGCAGGACAGATTCCGAGAAATTCAGCTTCTATTTGTGCCAGAGCACGCACACATGCATGCAAATGCTGGGAGATACTGACGTATATACACACAAGCAGATGTAGAGCTACAAGCGCACGCACACGCACACACACACACACACACACACACACACACACACACACACACACACACACACACAATGTGCTCTATTTTATTATAGTACAATGTCACAGTGTGACCCCCACCCCTGTTATTAATTGATCAAGAATGTTTTGGGTCTTCCCATGCCAAACCTTAAGACAAAAGTTTGTCTGAGCTGCAAAAATGAAAAGTAATATTATGTTACATCATTTTAACTGCTCAAGATCCCAAACTGGTTTTCTGCATGATATGAGAGGTTGGATAGTTTCATTAGACCTGATCCTGAGATGAGAGTTAATATTTTAATTGAGGATTCTGAGCTACAGTAAGAAGCAGTGCATTAGAGGATACATTTTTCAAGGAAGCCTTGAGTCGTTGCCCAGAGATATTAAGTAATACTAGTATTACCAGGGATTGCATTAATGCTAACAACAAGAGCAGTTTGAAATAAATATCGTCAAGAAGGAGGCACAACCCAAAAAATTTTTTTCTCAATAACATCCAAAATGTTTTCTCTTTGTTCCTCTGTCACGGGCCACAACAAAGACAGCATGGGTGTAACCAGCCTTACCAGCCTCTATGATATTTCAAAGCTTCTTAAAGACCAAGTTCTGTGTGTACCGTATTATGTATTGGCCTTCTGGAACGAAGTGAGGTTGAAATGGTGGTAAAACTGAACTTAATGGCAGTTTTCATTAATCATAAGATGAGGCCACTAGGTTAAGCCAGCAGGTGTCTGCATGATCTATTTCCACATCTCACCTCCTAGCAGTGGTCAGACTTTGATGAATGTTGCTACAAGGCTAATCAAGACTATCAGCTCCACGAAACTCTCACTGTATTTCTCAGTATGGCTATGTTCAGAAGATTGTGGCGTCCGGCGACTTTTGCGCGAGGAAACTCGAGTGAAGATAATTACCTCTTCTGAAGAGTCCATTCTGCATTTTTAGTCCTCTGTGTCCTCCTTGGCTACTAGCCACTGCGTGGAGGAGGGTTGGGGGTGTTGCGCGATCATGGAAGGCTTGTATCATGTGGACATGCCGACAGTGTTGTTGTCATTACTTAGAATTCCTCATGGGGGAGACAGAAACTACGCACTATAGCTTTAGGAAATGGAGGCTCCTTAAAATGTGGTGCCGCTTGCCTTGGAAATAGGCAGTGTGGCTTTGAACACTGAGCCTGTTGACCCCCTTTTTAACTAAGACCATGATTATTCACGACCCTTAAACATTTCTAAGCAACTAATAGCACACCTACATCCATTGACGTAATCCCCGGTCACTGATGGTATTTTGCAGTTTGTCGTTTTGTGTTCCCTTTTGAGCACCAGCTGCAAACTCCACTTTTACCGGCCGATCAGCTTTGGTTCATGTTCTAGTGAGACAATGTAAAACAATCCAAGAAGGAAAGAAAAAAATAGATCCAATTTAGAGCTTATTAGATGACTGTTTATGATAGTATAAGATTTTACAACTCTGGAAAGTTTTCTCCGTGACAATATTTTTATTCTCGGTCGCGATGATTGGCAGATAAACAGTAGACATTTTGCCATTAATGTTTTCTAACAGGAATGAGTTTTTGCATGTTGCATGATTAGCCAATGCAGCATCTTGCTGGATGATGTTGCAGAAAAATTTGAGCCAGGTTCAACTTTTTTGCCACAGCCATCTGTGTTTGCACCTTGCCTCATTCAAATGAATGAGGGCTTTTGTGTATAGACAGGCAATTACCTGTCTATACACAGCCTTAATTACATTGCACTACAACCTTTCCCTGAAAAATATGCGCTAAACGATGTATAAAGAAGATACCGTACTGGGATCTAAGGAACGTTGATCGGTTAAATTAACCATCAGAGCCCTTCATTTTTATTCTTTTTGGCGATTTAGAGGTCTCAAATCTCTCATTCAATTCACAACTCTGTACATAAAAATATAGACAACCAACTAAAATCAAATCTTTTTTCAAACCAAGGTAAGCAGAAGTAATGTTTTGACACGCAATTTAAGCTTAATATTTTTAATTTGTTTAATTTTTCTGTTAGAAATTATGTTGTATGTTGGTGGTGTTCCTTCTTTGGATGGTGGATGAGGTTTGTCCGATCCACAGCCAACTGAGATCGCATTTACAAGAACGGGATGGCGTACAGACGGACATATGGACGGACAACCTGAAAACATAATGCCTCCAGCCAAAAGGAAAAATCAAGTGTGGAAAACAAACACTGCTGTTAGTTAACATTATAACACCCAGGCCTGTATTTCATTCTAGATTTATTTACCCTAAACATCGGAGCATTGTTTTCTGCAGTACTTAAATTTTGAAAATGCCCATCATACCTTTCATGAGGTGAATGATTAAACCAAATTTGAGTATATCAGTATTCCATACGCATCTCAGAATAAGTTTTAAGATTTTATGAAATGTGATTGGCTGAAAACATAGAAACAATAGAAATAATGTTGGCCCTGTGGACTTTACAGGGGGTGTTTTTACTTTCAGAAATGCAAACCAGAGAAGCCTACAAGCACTATTTACCATTAAAGGCATTAACTCCATGTGTGTGTTTTCCCCCCTTGGCTCATTTTCAGATGGTGGTATCTTATTGAGGGAGAAAGGGAGGCTTTGAGTATAAGAGGAACCACACCACCGGCCCTCCTGATATCTCTCTTTCACTCAACAACCCTTCTACCATCCTATTCTTTCTCTCAGTGAGAGGTTGACATACATTTGATGTGCCTGCAGATGGTTTCCATTTCCCCCTCTCAACCTCCCATTGTCGTCTCTATTTCGACTTTGCCCCATTTTCCATCCTCCTCTCCAGTCCCATTTGTCCAGGAGGAGGTTGTTATTCCGGCATGTTTCATCATCATGTTTAACACCAACTCTTTGTCCTAGAAATGACGGTTCCATGTATCCCCAGCTTTGTTCCATACCACATCCCAATCTCTATCCTCAGGCCCCTCCTGTGCTGGTGCGTCCAGTTTTTTTTCCCTCTCTGACCCCTTCTATTTTAATTCCTCTATCTATCCCTTTTTGTTCCTCTAGTTGACTCCTACCAGCTCTCCATCTTTGCCTCTCTCTCTCTCTTTCCACCCTCAATGGGATATGTAAGCCAGGCCTTAGAGTGTGTGGAAATACAGAAGGCAGCTTAGGCCCCCCAAACACACCAACCCGCCAATCTCGCTAACTCAATACAGGCAGACCCTCAGATCGACAGAGCGATACGACAGGAAAAACTAGGTCATGTTTGGGAGCGTAGCGGATTGATCGTGGAACCAATATACACTAATATTGTTATCCTTCGGGCAGGCCGATTCAGATCTGCATGGAGAAAGTGCAATCTGACAGTTTGATATGAAGATGGAGAAAATGAGAAGAGAAATGGATATTCTTCGCCCCATGATACAAAGCTGAGCTTGTCTGTGTAGGTTATGTAACACGAGGTCACCTGGGGTCCACTGGGCCTGAGTGAACAACAGGTATAGTCGAACACGGGAGTCTGCATCACAAGTGCAAACAGTGGTCCCAATGATCAACATTGTTCTCTGATTGAGGTGGTTCATAATGGAATACTTACACAATTTTCTTAACAACAGCTTACATGACTCCAAGAGTTTGGGGATGGTAAGTATTATACCTTAAAAACTCTTCGTTCTTGTGTCTTTGGAATCGTAAAGTTCAACGGAAATTTGAATTCACTTCATTTTTGTGGAAGGAAATAAATAAATAAATATATATATATATATATATATATATATATATATATATATATATATATATATATAGATATTATTTTTTTTTTTACATGTTTCAAAACAGGATAAAAAGAGTAAAGTAGGCAGTGGTCAAATCCCAGATGGTAATAGCAAATAATAAGCAATGACTAATGATGTTGGCACCCAGCTAGATAACTGCCTGTGTGGCTGTTAAGGCTGTTCATACAGCCGTACATATAGCTACGAAAAGTATGTGTTGCTGTATGCACCACATTGACTGCTGCTGTATAAGAATGCTGTGGACCACGTAGGGAGGATGTCAGGAGTTAGCTTCCGGCGTCACGGAGCTCTGTAGCAGCTAAACACAACTACCAACTGCCGCTGATACGACAGAGCTCTGTAGCAGCTATCACGTGTGACCAGCCGGCGGTCGCCTAGTTTCGTAGGATATCATACGAATTGGTGTTCATACAATTTCATACTATCTGGTAATCCGTTCATGAGAGTGCTTGCTGATATAACAAACTATTGGTAAAGGTCCTATGGCGTGAAAATTTCACTTTATGAGTTTTTTTAACATTAATATGAGTTCCCCCAGCCTTCCTATGGTCCCCCAGTGGCTAGAAATGGCGATAGGTGTAAACCGAGCCCTGGGTATCCTGCTCTGCCTTTGAGAAAATGAAAGCTCAGATGGGCCGATCTGGAATCTTCTCCTTATGAGGTCATAAGGAGCAAGGTTACCTCCCCTTTCTCTGCTTTGCCTGCCCAGAGAATTTGGCCCGCCCATGAGAGAGAGACATCATGGCTTTGAAACGAGCAAAGTGGCAGTTGGTCAAGGCCACACCCCCACCATCCACCTTGGCACATACTAAGGAAAGCTCATTGTAGGACTGGCTCTAGTGGCTGTAATTCTGCACCAAGGCGGAATTTTGGGAAAGAGACTTCAGATACAGTATTAGGGGACCACTAAGGTCTATATAAAAGCATCCAAAGAGCACCATGTCATGGGACCTTTAATGCCAGGTATCGCACAAATCAAATTAGACAGCATGGACAATATCAGGACAATAAATGTGCGCCGCTGGATAACACAAATGTAGGGAGCACGATAATGGCAGAAAACTAAATAAAACCTGCCTTTCTTGTTTTTTTTGTAATACCAATATTTACGAAATTATATCTACTGATTTCTTAAAAAAATCAGTAGATATATTCAGTTCAACTTCAAGTTAATGACTTGAAAAATAACCAAGGTTAAAATATAATCTATCTTTCCCTTCCCAGTACTTTGTCTCTCCCTCTGGCTAACATAATGATTCAGTTTCATTGATATAAGCATGGGATCCATTACAAGGCTGCCATCTCAAAATACTGTTGCACTGTTGTGTCTATGTTTCTTTGTGCTCCACATTTACCATAATTTCTCATTGTTTCTCCATCACGCTTGACTCCGTCTCACATGAAGTCCCACTTACTACTCTCTCTGCTTTCTATATCTGTGCTAAAGTATCTGATGGAGGTCGAGCCAGACAGTTTGACTTTGATTTCGCCAACATGGTCTATGTTACAGAGATGTTAAGCATAATCGATTTGGCCGTGACCAGGTGGAAGGTAATTCGCCTAAAATGTCATCATGCTGAGTCAGGTTACAGCTGTGGGAAAGTAGGCTTGGGTTTATTCTGTCTTTCTTAAAACTTGTAATCACCATCACTCTCTCACTTCTCCCTCGCTCTACCACACACACACACACACACACACACACACACACACACACACACACACACACACACACACACACACACACACACACACACACACACACACACACACACACACACACACACACCTCGATGCACACACCAACGCACAAGTATAAACTTCAGTCCACGTACGTCAGCTACGATAAAAGCTCTGCGTGGAGCCTCCGCAGAACCATGAGTCAAGCGTATGTTTTTAAGTAGTAATCTTATTGTTAGTATTGTTTGGCAGTTTTAGCATTTCACGTTCACATTTTAGAAAACCTGTAATAGTTTCCCACAGACACTTTTAGTACCATAACATTCTAGATTTATTTTCTTGAAATAGTTAAATTCAAGTTTGCTATACAAGCTCAATACGCGGCTTGAATCAATGCTTCAAGGGTGAAGAATCGTCTTTTAGCATAGTTTCTCTGATGGCAAACAGTTTTAAATCAAAAACTCCTTTAATGTCTGCCCATGCATCCTCCACGGCCACTTTTCTTTAAGTGTGAAACTGAGTATAAAACTGTGTCGGACAAAGCAACCTGTCAAACTTCAAAGAGTTTGTAACAACCTGACAACAACCACTTAAAACTTAACTAAACAAGCCAAGCAATAAAAACTATGTATCAGGCTTCCAAGAAAGTGAACCAACTAAATCAAGTGTGAAGATTGCGGTTTGGCGGGTGTCTGGAGCAATAGGCGTTGTAAGGGGCAAGGCCGGGAGCACAAGCCTAAGAAGAGGTCAAAGGATTAGGTCGTCTCATGGTGGAGTTGGGGCATGAAGAGAGAGGAGAGGGAAACACTCAGTATTTCTTTGATTCAAGATTTTAAGAAAAAGATGAAGGAAGAAAAAAGAGAAAGTGATTCAGAACCAGCCCAGGAGTCAGGTGATAGAGAGACATGTAGGCAACTAATTCTGAGAGGGCAGAAAAACACAAGATTGGAACCTGCTATAAAATCCGTGAGATATTTTATGAACTATATAAATGTAACGTCTTCTTATGCAGTTTACTTCACTATGTTTTGTTTGTCAAAACAGCAGTAAAATGACAAAAAATAATTCCACATCAGTCATTATGTTCAGTTATTATGTTATATTCCATTGATTTATAATGAACATTGATTGATCTATAACTAAGACCATAAAGATTGTATTTGATTCAAAATAATTTTTTTGGGTTTGAGTTTAAAAACTGAAATCACGTGCAACCAGCCATAAACAAGTCATAATACAATAATTGCACATATAAATAAACCAAAAAATTACCTATCCACAAATAACCCATCCTTTGGCTTTAATGTAATTTGTCAAGCTGTGTAATACAGATGTATTATTTTGCCACTCTCCATGGTAAATGGAATACACTTATAAAAGGTTTTTTTGTGCCTCAGAGGACAAAACATTTTAAAATGTGCCTCTCTGTCCTCCTTACTCATTCCCCCACACACTCAAACACCGATGGCGGTGGAGCTGGCCTGGCCATCCGTAGCAATTTGGGGTTCGTGCAGTCAGGAGGAGCCGCAGATACAAACAACTAACCCTCTGATTAATAGACAACATGCTCTACCTCCGGAGCTGCAGCCAGCCAAATTAATTCATCTAAATCCTTCTCACACAAAATACAAAATCTCTCCAAGCTTCTGTACATCGCATCATTGCAAAGGACAAGGCTATCCTAATCTTACTTTGTGCAGCGAAGAAACATGCTGTTCACGGGACCTGCCCTGGAACCGCAATCAACATGAAGTCCAAATGGCCAAATTACAGTAACCACAATACTAGCACTAGTCCAGTTGCGCCACAGAATTGTAGACGTCGTTTAAATCTCACACAATTTTCTAAATCCTCAATCCACTGTTATTTTGGGCTGGTTGCCAGGCAGGGTGAACCATTACAGTCTGTTTTCCCACAAAAGGTGGGTGGGATCTGAGCTTTATTTCCCTGCACTTAACTGGTGTGAATCGTTCCCAACATCCTGCACACCTGATATGTGGATCATTTTAAAAGTAACCCGTAGAAACTGGGTTTTGTCATTTTATAATGCATTATCAGTGAGCGTTTCTTTGTTTAGTTGTTCGGTCATTAATGAGCTGGTTTGGTTTCCTGAGCAGAGAGATGAGAGAGATTGCGGAACATAAACTTCACGGACGCACACAGAGGTTGTGGTCAGAGTACTTTTCAAAGGAAAGCCTGTAAAACTCGTTCAGTGGAACTAAAAAAAAAAAATAGGCCAACAGGCTACTGGCAATAAACTCTCTAGAGTCCTGGGACTCTGTCGGTATCTCTGCAATTCCATGTGGTAGTGTGTGTCGTTGTCACCTCTGGTTAATACATCTGTCCCTCTGTCTCGGTCTCTCTCGCTCGCAAACATTTATCTTCCTGGCTCTGTTCTTTTAACCCTATTTTAGCAACGCAGTCCAGAACCAGGCCAGCCCGGGCCAGGCCAAATCAAACAGTTTAGACTTCTTTATCACCTGCTACTCTCCTTATCATCACAGTGACTGCTCGCTCAGACCGCTTGACTCGCAGCTGGCTCTGCTGATGAAACTGTTTTTCCTACGAGCCACCCCTGGCCTATGATCATATCTGTTGTTTTGTCATAACTTTGTTTTACACATCATGTGTGTGTGTGTTATTTTAACATCTGTATCATGTTCTCAGTAGGTGATATGGATCTATGTCTTAATTATTATTATTTTTTCCCCCCAGTGAAAGTTGGATAAATGGTTAATTTGTATGATAAGCAAACCAAAGGAATCTAAATGGAAAACCATTGAAGTGTCCCTCAACAAGGCTTTCAAACAACACAATCAGCCAGAATGGAGGAAATATTGACTAGTTATTAAGGACTATTGAAAACTACTCCCGGGTTGTGAGCGAGAGGTTCCAGATGTAAGCTTTGATATTTTCCTGGCAGGGAAAAACAGACCCACCCTGCCTGTCTTTAACCCTGGATTGACCTCTCTAAACCACTTTCTGTTGTCTGCTGCAGTCATCCTAAGCTGCATCTGCCTGTCTAACTAGAGGCCGGCTACAAGTGCGAGAGGTCACCGTGGAACCTCCACCTGCACACTCCGTATCCTATCCCTATCAAACTCAGTATTTTCTGCAAAAACCCAGTTTTTCCTCATCCTTTCTGTTGATTGAGAAATCTAATTCCAGAAAAAAAGAAAGGACACATTTGTGCACAATTAATGAGTCTGGCAAATTCACTGACGAGCTGGTTGTCTTGCAGGGTGTGGTGCTTCTGCTTCCACAACCTGGACTAAATGTGTGTGTATATGTGTGTGTGTATATGTGTGTGTGTGTGTGTGTGTGTGTGTGTGTGTGTGTGTGTGTGTGTGTTGCTGTCTGGCCAACATATGTAGAGGTCTGGCAGAGAGATACTCACCAGGGTGTTCCTCCTGGATAAGCGTGAGAAAATTTAAAAGGCTGGAGAGACAGCAAGTCTCAAACTGTTGGTGTTATCAACTGGTATCCAGGTTTTGATTTACATGGAAACTGTGCTCAAGGACACTTCAGCAGGGCAGACACTCAGGCCTGTTAAAGAGCAAGGCTTGGACCTGGTGATAGGTTGCATAACGCTTGTTATAACTGATCCACATGATTTGCGAGACTTATAGTTGGTGGCTAGACATGGTAATCTCTTGAATGGGTTGCGATTTCCTCCACATTTTTGTTTCAAATCGGTTTTGTCAGAGAATTAAAAACGGACAAATTGGTGATACATACAGTAGCGCTCAAAGGTTTGGACAAACCTTCTCGTTCACTTGCACCTATCCTGTCTTGATGCAGATAACCAACAACAGTGTCATTATACAGACTCACCTCCCATTAACACTAGAACAGCCATGACGGTCATTTTGACCGTTTAGAAATTTCTCTGTGTAATAACTTTACTGAATAAAAGAAATACAATCCTGCTGGTACCTGACTTTTCCTTAAAGAGTCTATATTTTCATTTAAAATGGTTTTTATACACATTACACAAAAGGCAAAGAAAAAATACAATCACTTTTACCCATAATGACTGCTCGGATTTTCGCGGTATTGTTTGTAATCTTTCGCCCGGTTGAAGATGCATATTGGTTGCTTAGTAACTATCATCGTCTCCATCAGAGAAATGTCACAAGCGGTCTCGAGTAACAAGTGTGGGCCTCACCGATGGCCCTTTGCTGCATGTCATTCCCCCTCACTCTCCCCTTTCATGTCTTCAGCTGTCCTGTCAAATAAAAGCCTAAAATGCTCAAAAAAGTATCTTTGGCGTTATTTTTGTTTTACTAAAGATATCCTAACACAATACATGCATTAAAATCACAATTAGGTATTTATCATGAGAGATTATAGAGGAATCTGGCGGTCAAAATGACCGCTCACTGCAATTCTAGTAGTTATGGAATTCCGGCACTTCTAGTGCAGACAATTACAGGTCCCCATCAAAGGAACCGTTTGACATCTTGAGAAATATGCATCCCTGTTGAGAGTCAGATGAGACGGCTGATAAGACTCGTAATGCAAAAGTTGTTGAAATTAGGAACTATTCCTTTAAATTTTAGGGTTAATACTTGGTTTGAGAGTTAAGTTCGGGGTAAGG
The DNA here is from genome assembly GCF_004354835.1 of Perca flavescens. Lineage (NCBI taxonomy): Eukaryota > Metazoa > Chordata > Actinopteri > Perciformes > Percidae > Perca > Perca flavescens. The sequence goes on from NC_041336.1 coordinate 28,599,988, forward strand.
GTTGGGGTTAGGTCATATCAAGTCTTCGGCCAATTAATGTAAGTCATGTGACTAAGTGACAAAAAAAGTGTGTGTGTGTTGTGTGTGTGTGTGTGTGTCCAAGTGTATTTGTAGGTCTATAACCTTAAAATTGGATGCATGTGAGCTAGCACAAGGATTGCACAATTTGATTTTAATATAAAACTGATATTAAAAGAGAGCTGTGTGTTGGCTCTGATCGATGAGACTGTGGGGAGTAAACTCAAAAGAGGTAAATCATAAGCGTGAGGGGTAAAGCACGGTGTTTATGCCAGGACTATACTACAGGGACACTATCTGCTGCTGCCAACCATTGATACGGTCATGATATTGTAAGCCGTGGATGACAGAGAAGGGTAACAGTGTCCACATGTTTATGAGCTTGCTGCAATAAGAAAACCAACTATAATGCATTTTATGCAGTTTGACACTTTATAGTAATGTTCAAATCACATCTGTTACACATCATCTGAAAACCTATTGATGATGAACTAGTCATAAAGAAATAATTTATTTACATTAGTAATTGATCGACAAACAGCTGTTGTTATCATTAATAGATTGTAAGTCATTTAAAAGCCATTAGAAGTAATTACGAACATTACAAACAGAAATAATTGGATATTATGTGGTCAAAACATTTGAAAATGATTTACAGATGCATGTACCGATTTGTGATTTGCCAATTTTCATGCACAATTTCCTCCAATCAGGCCAGTGGTGTATGAAATGTTTTAATTGTAGTGATCTTCTTATGTCAGTTCGCCTCCGTTTCGGGGCGGGGGGGAGGGAAGATTACATTTTTGGAGAAACGCAACCCGACGTCACCCTGTCGGTGCCCAATCATACATAATTCTGTTCTGCTGTTGAATCCAGGATTGAGTTTAAAATCCTTCTCTTGACCTACAAAGCTCTAAATGGTCTAGCACCATCATATCTAGAAGAGCTCCTAATACCCTATTGTCCCACTAGAGCACTGCTCTCCCAGAATGCAGAGTTACTGGTGGTACCTAGAGTCTCTAAAAGTAGAATGGGAGCAAGAGCCTTCAGTTATCAGGCTCCTCTCCTATGGAACCAGCTCCCGATCTGGGTTCGGGGGGCAGAAACTGTAATCGCTTTCAAGAATGAACTTAAAACTCTCCTATTTGATAAAGCTTAGTTATAGTTAGGGAGTGAGGAGGTGCAGTGTTCACCTAACTGGCCCACCTGCTTCTCTTCATAATTGTTAGATTAATAATACATAACAAAGTAGAGGGAGGCAGGCCAGCCAAGCCCGATCCAGCAGTGGGGGAGTTCTAAGCCCGAAAAAGCTACCTCTCCTTATGACCGGTCTCTCTTAGTTACGCTGTTATAGTTACGCTGTTATAGTTCTAGACTGCCGGGGGACTTCCTTCCTTCCTTTGACACACTGAGCTGCTCTCTCCTCTCCCTTTCTATTACTATTACTATTTGTGTGTATCCCGTCCCAGAAATGCTTGTTACTAATCCTAGTTTCTGGGGAGTTTACATCCCGGAGTCCTTATGTTTTTTCCCCCAGCGTATTTCCTTGGAGAACGTTGGTACCAAGATCCTGGTTCCAGCTGTCGCCGTGGTCCTGCTGCACTCCCTGCTGAGCTCAGCGGTGCCCTGCAATGTCATGCTGCTTCCTACTGAACCCTGCAGCTTCCCGCTACATCCAGTCACTGTTCCATTATTAATTTGACTATTATTGCCACTGTTCATCACACCCCCGTCAGACACCGCCTACCAAGAGCCTAGTAAAAGAATAAAACACAGGCACTTAAATGCCCACGGGGTTATTGCGACAGCTGACTGTTTTCTGCAACAAGTTCCAGCACAAAGCACAGTCCCTCGGTCTCTTTTCTTTCTCTCTGAAACGACGCTGCCTTCAAGTGCGGTCGGAAATGTTGAGATCCATAAATGATCTGACGGAAAACAGTAATTGTGAAATATAAAGTCTACATGTGCTAAATTGGAGGGTTAAAGAACAAATGGGCCCTTTAAGTGACACTCCCACCGCCCAGACTGATCTCATGAAGTGGCGTATGTATGACACGCCAATTCGTATGCCATTTTGGCGTGATATCAAGACGCATAAATCGCATTTTAGCGTGTTTATCAACGCCGTTTGGCTTCCATTGACCTACATTATGTGTGATTTATCGCCGTAGCGAGTAGTACGAAAGGACGGAAGTCGGTGGAGGTTGGTCAGGGTGGCGGATGGGTAAAACACAGGGCTTTCACCCTGGAGAGCCGGGATCGCGTTCATCAACCGTTTTTTTTTTTTTATTAAATAAACCCTTCCCCAATAGCCTGACAAGCCAGACCCACATCAGGATGTTGGGTCTGGGAACTCACCATTGACGGAGCTCAATCCGAGGGGCGGGATAAACAGTTGTCTTTCAAATTCTCTCTGCACGCAATAGGATAGCGCTACAACCAGGCAGAGCAACGAAGAAGGTAGCGAAGCTAGTTGATAGATTAAACTTTAAACTTTTGCGATATCCGGTTGGCAAAACTCCAAACACATCTTCCTTTTTTAAGAATGATTTCAGTGCCGTTCTTTGTTCTTTTCTTAAAGAAAAGCTTAACTCCAAGTCTTCCAGAAGACCGCTGTTCCCAGCAGCAGCAGTCATAAGCCCGCCCACTGACTCTATACACGATGTGATTGGCCTGACCAGATTTTGGTTTTTCCAGCTTGCAAGTCAACAGAGAGTGCCTAGACCCCCCATGGCTTTTTAATTAAATTTGCTGCCGCCAGGGTGCGTCTAGATTTCTAGGCTACTTCCCCAATGTTCTTTTCCTAAACCTAACCATTTATTTTTTTCCTTAAAATGCGTACAGATCACACGCCATTTGGCTTTAGGAAAGAGCTGTGTATGTTTACGCAAAGTCACGATGCCACTTTGCACCGCTGCACAACCCTGCAGTGAATTGCGTGAGCCGGGCCGCTGTGAATGAGCCCTGACTATCTCTTTCACAAAAAACAATTCACCAACGTGTGCAGTAGTGAGGTATACTTTAAATAAATACGTATGTTACCACGGACAAATTCGTAATGAAAACCCTCAAATCTGTGACGTGGATAGTTTGTTTTCTGTGTAAATCCAGGCTCGGACATTTCTGCACTACTTTCTCCCTCCCCCAAAGAAACTGGAGAGGGAGTTCTTTGAAATCCGAGGTTTTTTTCTACATCATCCTCTGTGATGAAAGCAGTGTGAGTGAGTGTAAACACGCTGGGGAAGCTGTTTGGCCAAAGCAGTGCAGGGATACTACAACAACAGACAGCACACAGCTCAGGGTCGATCAGATCTCCATCTTCTAAACACTGATCCACTGGTGGCCTCCCCCCTGATTATTATCGGGGTCCTATGCATGAGTCAGAGCTGCGTCTGCGTCGGTCCACAAACGTCTACACTACACCACACGAAAGACAGAGGCCTGGAAACACTAATGAACATGATGTGTTCTGTTGTTACGGGACGTCGACGTCACTAGCCTCACCGCACACGCAATAAAGTTGTTTTAGAAAAACAATCAAACAAAAAACATACACTCAGACACATACGTGTCAGATGCAACAGGCAATAAAAAAAAAAGACATTTCCATATTAAATGTTGTATTATATTAAAATTTGTACCCGTTCCAATGGGTGCTGGTAAGCCTTTTAAACACGTGAATTGTAATGGGGTGTTTCCAAGGTTTGAAAAGTACTCTTAATAAAGTGCTTGAAACTGCTTGATGTTGTCATTGCATTACTTTCATAACAAATCGCTATCTGACTGAATAGCTAGCCACCACTAACTATGAACTCAATGCCAAACTAACACCTCTATGGGAGTGTAAAAAAACTGAACAATACGGGTTTCATAAAAGTAAACTTTGTGGCAGAACAGTTGTAAGGGATTGTACTAGATTAAAAAGCTAGGTCTACCTAACAAAGTGGCCACTAAGTGTATGTACTGTATATAAATATTTAATTTACCACAGCTATAAGGTGCTTAAAAAAGCTTGAAAATGCACCTTGAAAATGCTTGAATTTGACTTTGGAAAAAGTGTAGGAACCTTAAGTTCACCAACTAGTTGCTAACTTTGTCTGTCTGATGTTTGATGCTGGAAAAAAAAGCGCACTGTTGATTTTTCACTGAAAATGGCTGGAGGGAGAGTGAACCAAAACATGGAAGTTGCTGGCTGGATAACCCAAACAAAAGGCTCTGTAGAGCTGAGGGGAACAGCAGAGTGGTGTGACTATAGGCTCGTTCGAGATGAACTGCGCCTCGCCTGTAAAGTGGACAAGAGCAGGCGGGAGCAGCCGGGGGCGGTGACAAAACTCTGCTGTCAAGTCGGACAGTTTGCAGCCGATTCCAGCAGCCTTCAGGCTAAGCAGGAAGTCACAGAAACACTGTGGTCCGATTCCGATTTAATAAAATGTTATCAGACCCATATATCAGCTTGTACAGTCTCCAGTTGTTTTAATTATGATAGAGTAGCTCTCAAAATGCTCTACATGCGATCTGTTGCTGATTTTAATTAACACACACAGTAGATGATCCGTAATCTGAACGGATTTAGTCTCTCTGACTTTTAGACGTAACTACCAGCCACACAACATGTGTTCTGTACACAATAAGCCTTTAAATCAGACCAATAGCTGTTAAAATCCCTCCAATTCAAAATCAATAAAAAGTTGATAGAAAATGTCATTATGTTGAGTCGATTCTGAACCAAGAGGCCGGTGTTTCCCAGCATGCCCTGGGTCCGCCTGGGTCTTGCAGTCGGTGAAAAGCAACCGCTGTGACTGCGTCTCAGAACTGCAGCTGTCTTGATCTCGTGAGGTTATCGTCGCCCACGTGTGCATGACGTCAGAGCAAGTCGGGATCAAGTCAGACACAAATCTAACCGGCATGCATCGGGCGGCGATCGCCGGTGATCGATTCTGCGCAGACCTGGCTCATCTCGAACGACCCAAATTATTGGTTCATTAATCAGTACGAGCAACTTGTTCACATTACACGTATTCATCTGACCCATTGTTATCAAACAATAATCCTGGAAAAATAAATTGACAGCTTTCACAGTTTGACCTCCTAGACCTTTTAGATCCAATGCTGAAAGGATTCTCCACAACTTGACAAAATCAAACATGAAAAAGTCAGCAATATGGCCAGTGTCTCTTGCCTGTTCTTACTCATAACAATCCAGCTGGTGCAGAATCAGCTTAAATACTGTTTGGTCAGCGTGATTTTTTACCAGTGATGTGTCGATAGTAGAGTTAAGTGGAACCATGCTGTGAAACACGAGTCTCCTTCCCTTCCCAACAATCTTCACAAACAGAAAGTGTAAGCCAGTCTATAAATCTTATACTGAGGGTAATTACTGCATTACAATATCCAGCCAGCAGAGAGGAGAGCGAGCAGGAGAGGAGGGAAATAAAAGGGGGAAAAACAGAGATGATTCCCAGGTTGCATTAGTCATGTTTTATATCTGTGGGGGATTTGAGAAGCTGCCATCTTTATATGCTCACATGCATGATTGCATATGTAAATACAAAAAGGTATGTGTGAACATGCACACACATTCATGTTCTGTTTACTCTGTGCAGCTATACTCACACACAGACACATACAACACACACACACACACACACACACACACACACACACACACACACACACACACACAGTGTTGGTTTTGGCTGATGTCTCCTTTGCTGAGAGATGAGATGGCAGCCTAACGCCTGATGTATGTTCATGGAAAACTGAAACCCAAATTAAACTTGCACAGCTGTAAGTGTGTGCATGTGTGTGCGTGTGCATGTGTGTGTGTGTGTGTGTGTGTGTGTGTCCATGCATGCTTACATCTGTGAAGTAATTTGCTTGTGGGTTTACTGTATACAACGGCTGGATTCAAGCTGGTGTGTCATTGTAGATTTCTGTGTATTTCATGGCAGCGATGCAGCAACTTCCATGAATTACTGGCAGTTACTTGAAGACTCTCAGAAACACAAACACACACTTACATAATATCTGTCACTCTCTCACAATGTGTCTTTTATTCAGCCCTAATATGATAGAGGACTCAAAAAATAGAAGTGAGTTATCTAGTTAAAGTTAGGCTAAACTATAGGGATAATAAAATGGACACAATTAACATTCCTCTAGATCAGACTTGACAAAGGAAGTAATCAAATCACAAGGACCTGCGTGATTTTTATGCTCGTCTTGCAGGTCTGTATCTCATGACGAGGCACTAAATGTATGGAGCACTAGCAAACAATATTTATTTAAATATTGAATATAGCAGCTGTGTTCGTTACTTGTGGTGTGGTTCTTGACTGAACTGACTTGGAGTAAATTACAGCTGTCAATCTTCCTCTATAATACCATTCAAATTTCATTTGTTATTTTTTTTTTAGATTCAAATAATATTAGAATATTTAATGCTCAAATGTTATTAATATGTACTACGCTACTCATGCTTATGCATTGTTAATGCCACTATCAGCATGTGGTTGTAAAAGCAGGTTTGGCAAATCATCCTAAATTGCTAAGATAATGCACTCTCCATTCCAGTTGGTGACCTAATGCCTAGGCCAAAACTAAAGAAGAAGAGGAGGAAGCATAATGACTGATAGCATCATAAAAGCACCTGGTGCAGGCTCTGCCGCCATGGTAACAGACGATGACCACCCCGACGACAGTGGTGATGGCCATGAAGTTCATAATCAAAGTACTTCTTACTTTTACTTCTAATACTTAAGTACATTTAATATCAGAAAAATTAATTTTGATACTTCAGTACAGTAAATATCAGATACTTTAAGACTTTTACTCAAGTAATATTCTAAAAGGAAACTTAGACTTCTACCAAAGTCATTTTCTGGTAAGATACTTGTACTTTTACTCAAGTACTTTATACAAGACTGGTCATAGTGCATTGCATTTCTTGCACGCCGCTTTGTTTACATTCATTTTCTACCACGAGCACACAGTTATCTAACAAGTGTATTAAAGCATCTCTGTTGTAAAGGCTAACGTTGCTCGGTTAACACAAGGACATCATGTTAGAAAGCCCAGCCAAAACGATTTGTCATAAACTATGTAACAATAATGTTAGCCACCATGCTAACATCATTGATAACTAAGCCAAACGGTGCTGTCACTATTTTAGTGATTTATAAGCAACCTGTTTCTTGCAGATTGTCACGTTACTGAGAATACAGCTGTTAGAAGGTAATATATGAAGTTGAAGCTAACTAACATTAGCTGTCTCCATAATGCACCCAGCTAAGCTCCTATAACTCGCAACGCAGTAAGGGAACAAGAACGAGCTAACTAATGATAGCAGAAGCATTTTGGCTCGGTGGATGTCTATTTTAAAGTCATGTTAAAACTATTTCCCATCCTCCTTCCGATTTCCAGCCACAGCCTGACATTCCTCCTGTACTAACATTACTCGGTACGTAACCTTAGCTCCATGATTTTAAGACCTCCCAATGCCTTGTGTTTCTCACTCCCGCTAACTTATTGTTCATCAGACGTGACAAAAGCATTTTGTTTTCACATGCGGGTAGGCAAAGGCAAGAAGAGGTAGAAAAGCTAACGTTAGCCAACATATTTATAATAAAATCACATTCCAGTAGTACTATTCAAATTATATTCGACTTTTGGAATTCGTTGCAACAGCCCTAGACTATATACTAATATTTTAGCATTCAAACTAATTGTTTTGTGCAAAATCCACTAATCATAACATATTTTTAACTTTTTTTTCTTTACAGAATGTATAACATGGCATCCACCTTACCCAATACATATCACACTGGCAGATGAAATCAGCTCCGTAATACGCAATACAACCCCAGCGGACGTCGTACTACACCGTTGAAAAGCTTCGGAAGCGATTCACAAAAATGGCAGGGAGACTAGAACGACTGATAAGTGTCTGAATGTCCGATTCTCTATGACCTCTCTTATACATGTATAAATAGAAAGGCTGCTGCATGGAGAAAAGTTGCCCAAGACGTTGACATGTCACATTAAATGTGATATAGCGGTATAATGTCAGTAGTTCGATGTCTGTTGCTAGCTAACCAGTTAGCATTAGCAGGTTTGTTTATCAGTACCATAGCAATGCTAACTTCCTTGCCTTGCCCTTCGCAAGAGTTACATTTTTTGAATGCATCCGGATGACCAACTGACACAATTCTTTTCGCACTGCACTCGTTCGGACCCGGTTTGGACCCATTCGCATGCAGTCTGCGAATCTCCTTAGGAAATGACTGACTTCCGGTCGTGTTGAAGCATAGCATATCGGAGCTGATTTCAGCTGCCAGTGTGAAGGTGGCGTTACACATCATTACCTGGTTTAGAATTAGAATGTTTTAGTGATGGTAACCATAGCAACAAGCACCACCAAGTGCTCTAGTAAATTAGGTGGCTGAATGTGAAAATACAGCCCTCATCACCCTCATTACTTGGGCTTAATAATCATTTAGGCATAGCAAAAGAATGCTATTTCTCAGTAATTACTGACGCAGAATGTAAGTGGACCAAGCGTTAAGATTATTTTGTCAAATTGTACCTACTATAAGGATGTAAGCAAGCATCTGTATTCTGTAAGTCTGCAGTTTGTAATTTGCACATGAAATGTAAAAAGAGTTGATTGAAAAGCTTTGAGTGTATGGTGTTTTTACTCTTTCAAACACAAATACTCACAGAAACATACACTGGCACACGGAACAGTCGTGATTTAGAGTATTGTCCCAGACTGACCTTTTTCACTTTTGGCCAGCTAATCAACAGAATGATGTGATCAAGCTATAAACTACACAGCTGTTTGACGGGAGTGTGTTTGCACCAGCAAACATCCCACCCACACTGACGGAAAGAGTGTGTTTGTGTGTGTGCTATTGTGTTTCACATTTGCTGCCAATCCATTTTGTATTGTGATGATTGTCAAATAAGCACATGTGGAACTGACAAGTCTTGCATTTTTTTTTTATGTTTGCTTGTTTATGATGGTATGATACTTATAATTGAAATGGTTGTAAACAAATCATTCAGAGGTTTGTGTGTGTCTGTTTATCTGCGAGCGTCTGTTTGTGTGTCATGCCTCCTGCAGAGAAGGAAGGTATTTTTCCCACAGATGAGAGATGACAGCTGTCAGTGACCAAACAAACAAATACAAACACACACACCTGTACAAGTTTAATTTTGGGTCGCTTCCACAAACTTACGTACCCACAACCAAACATACACATGTAAAGTGATATCACTACTCATGCACACAACTCAAACACACTTTACACAGTGGGAAATTATCCCCGAAAATCAATTAACACTCAATCTGTGCGTCGTATGACATTCAAGACTATCCGATTCTTGCCCTGTGTTTATTTGTATTGGCCCCACACACACACCTCATTCAGACGCACTAACAACAGTTAGTGTGTATCACTGGACAGCTGCTTTCAATTGTATTGCGACTGTTTTTCATGAACCATAACAAACAAGCACCACACCCACCAGTCTGGATTCACACAGGAAGACAAACAGTAAGTTTGACCTGTACCTCGCAACAGAATTTGTGTTGCAAGTTAAGCTAGTACTCAAGTGTCTGCATTATATTTATATGAAATAATACTGGTTGATAAAAAACAATACAATGTGCAGTAGATGCCTGTAAGTATACAGAATTATGAGTCAACAAGACCAATTTAATGAGCCTTCTCATGTGAACACACCTACTTATCATAACGCACACAGTAGCTGAGAGGGAGTACATAACTGGAAGCGGTTACATCACAAGTATATATAGGTTTCTACTGTGGTGCCCTTAGTTGGGGAAACACCCCTCTACAAGCAGACCCCTCACAGGCTCCATTTAAGTCTGACCAAGTGCAGCGAGTGGACATGTGTGAAACAAGCATGGACATGATTGTTTCAAGAGATTTTGTCTTCTTCCAGCTGCTGTCAGACCGACTGCATGTTTCCATGCAAACTCTGCTATTTTTAATACGGTTTTCTTGCATTGTACAGCTGTCAATTAATTGAAATTTGAAGTTCTGTTTCATTAAGGATTGTGCCTCTATTGTTCTTTTCTCTTTTTTGTTTTTGTTTAAAAAATATATAATTGTTGTATTTATATGCTCAACTAGATGCTTTGAGGCTCAACTCTTTGGTCTTTTTGAACAGTCTAGGTGGTTTCCATTATGGCCGCAAATACTGCTATTGCAATTTAAATGATAATGATAAGTAATAAGTAAAGTAACAATATTACTTTTTAAGGAGTAATAAGTAAATAGCAACATTTTACACTTCCTGAGTAATTTGCCCAACGCTGGTGTTCTACGTATGGGGGTTAATGCTACACATGGCCACTGATGTTCTACTGTTCCCCTAAACTTGAATTCTTCACAGTTACATGTTAAGCATGCGATACGGCCACGCTGGCCTGTTCGTCTAGAGCAATTTGGGATTAAATGTTTCATTCAAGTGACTTTGACATGTAGACAGAAAGACATATGGTAGGTACATTTACAATAGGTTGTGCTTTAAAGTTATAGACCTTTTTCACAGCAGGCATGTTGACATGTCATAGTAGGAAAAGCACAGGTGTATTCAAAACCATTAATGGTGGCTGCATTCCACTTAGAAGAGGCCCTGGTATTGTACATGGTGACTCACTGAAATAGCTTACTGGGACACTTGATGGAACGGAGCCATCGTTAAGGTTATCCATTTCAGCTGTGCTTTTCCTACTATGACCAGTCAAAATGTCTGCTGTGAAAAAGGTCCATAAAGTTGAGACACTGATCTTCCTCATCTGAATTGATGTTAAACAAATACTATACATCATGGCCTTTGCTAAAATTGCTGCAGCAAATAAACTACTATAACATGTGAAAGTTGATGAAACTCTCCTGGATGCTCAGGATGTCTATTTATATGAAAGGATAAAGTGAATATCTATCACACTTTCCTCCTTAAATTAGTCCATATTGAAAAGTTACAGTGTTATTCAGACCAAATTCCCTCTCTCTGTTATTGTTCCTCTGCTATGGCCCAGCAGTGGAACACACCTTTGTCTAATGGCGTTTTTTCCATTACATGGTACCTGCTCAACTCGCCTCGACTCCCCTCGACGCACTGTGCGTCCGTTTTCCATTGCAGATTTTAGTACAGCCTCAGTGTGGCTGGTCGTCATAGCGGCGCCGCAGTAAACTGCCGTGACCCGTTCTCTTAATACATCCATGTGTGACCTAACGCCACACATACACAAAAAAAATAAATAAATAAATAAAAAAATACAGCTGGCTAAACTATTCAAAAATGCCGGGTTTGTTCAGGACACCCCCCCTCTGTCGCTTTCACGTCACCTTTTGGTATCGCCTCAGCTCACATGGAACAGGTACCAGATACTTTTTTTCATAATGGAAAACGAAAAAAGGCGAGTAGAGTCGAAGCGAGTCGAGCAGGTACCATGTAATGGAAAAGCGCCATAAGTCAGGGTGCTAAGGCCTCATGTTGTTCTCAATATTTGTACAAACTGAGGATTTTGCCCCTTTCATCCTTTAGAATGACACTTACCTCCCAAATGTCCAGTGAAGCCAATTAGCCAACAACAGCTATGGGTTAACTGGGAAGCTCCCACATGGGAATCTGTTTAACTGTAAATGCATTGTGGCCTGTTGCAAGGTAGTAACAGAGCACCCTTTCCCTGTATACAATTTAAACAAAATCACTATAAGGAACGATATTAGCATTGACAATGACTACATTTAAAAAATAATTTTAGCTATTGTGGTGAAAAATCAAATGGTCAACTGTTTGTGAACAAACATAATTTTTAGTTTGTGTGGCCACCGCTCAAAAAAGCATTTTTGAGTTTTTAAATTGGGTTGAAGGAACCCAAGGCTTGTGCATTCAAACAACCCATAAAGTAACACATCATCCTCCAATTAAATGTGAAAAGATTAAATTACTCAAATTTAAGTTTAGATAGATAGATAGATAGATAGTAGAGCCCGACCGATAAAGGATTTTTAAAGCGGATATAGATAGAAATATTTGGTGATTTAAAAATCCGATATATCAGCCTATATATATTTAAAAAGAAATCATCCAGAAACGCGTAACAAAACATAAACAGATTTCTCTAACATTAGTTATTTGTAGTTATTTATGAGTCCTCACTAAAATAATATGATAATGCAGTTTAAAAATAAACGTGTTTGTTTTATTGTCACAACAGAACAGAGGAACATCAAAATATATTAAAGTTCTGATAAATACAATGTCTAAAAATACAAACTCAAGATATGAAACTTAAAGGGTTAAACATGAGTGTTGCCAACAGGGACGTCGCAGAGCGCCCTCTGGTGGACAAACTATGCAAAGACAACACTCAGAACATGGTTAAAGGGTGTTTCGTCCGTTTTTATTTTATTTTTTAAATATTCATTCATCGGCCATTATAAATGCCGATACTGATAGTTTGGAAAATGTCTATATTGGTCGATAATATCGGCCCGCCGATATATTGGTCGGGCTCTAATAGATAGATAGATAGATAGCATTTAGATAGATTGACTGCAATCTGAAGTAGCTCGAGCAGTATAACCAAAGGATGTCGCATAACATTTGGCTTGAATCTGACGTAGCATTTGTATACACAAGTTTAACAGCAGACATACATACTGTAAATACAGAAAAGTAGTAACAGGGTGAAAAAAAGAAGATAAAGGGAAGCGAGATGAGATTTGTTCTACAGCCGTTTCTATGTCCATTTTATGTAAACTGCAAAACTTATTAAAAGCCCCCCAAAAAACACTTAAAACATCCTCTACTCTCCAGATCTTCCCCTCCCTCCATTCCCATTTCCTGCTTCTTTCTTCTCTCTTTCTTCTCTCACACACTTGCAACTAGGCCTATCTGCTTCCCTCTCTCTCTCCAACAAAACATGCCAAATGGTTACAGTAACAGAGCACCAGTGGTGGGCTGTCCTCTCCCACTCTGATAATTTATGACCACAGTGTGGGGAAACAGTATTAACATACAAGTGAGGAGAAAAGTAATTTCATGGACAGGAATGGACCAGCTACTGGTGAACAAAGGCAATATGGTTGATGTGGTTGTAAAATGTGAAGCTAAAATACATGGCTGTGTGTAGTCCATGAGAGTGGAAAGGTGTTCAAGATGATAAGGCAGTTAACATGGATGAAAAATGATCCAAATATTGCTTCTCAACCAAAGTGGTTCTACAGTTTAAGCATGCAGCACTGGCAGGGTGTAAAGGGTGCTGGATTTATACTGCTATCACATCTTTCAAAGCTGAATGATGTTTTAAAGTCCACACCCGCAATTATTTTGCCCCAGTAAGCAGCTCTTATTATCTGTGACACCGCAAATTTACAGTTACAATTTCCCGTTCATTTTAGTCTCGGGCCTGTGTTCCGCTTTGGTCCAGAGAAAATGTTTCTCGCCTGACATTTTGTTCACCATTGCACACAATTTTGTTTAATAAGAAGTTAGTTAGGAGAGAAAATTATTCTCTCCAAGCTAATAAGCTTGCTAACAAATTCGTTAGCTTTTTAGCTAACGAAAAGGGACGATAAATTCACATTCAGAAGACATATTTGTACTACTGACTCCTGTCTCATGTCCATCTGCAAACCATTGGTCTTTTGTGGAACAGAGGCAAGTGAACGATGCAACAGCTAATAAGCTAAGATGGCCTCCTCTTTTGTTGGACTCTCTGGCTCCTCGTCCTCTCAAAGGCCAGCACTGCCAAACATTTATTTCGCCTCCTCGAGTGGATTTCCTTGATTTTGCTGCAAAGTTTTACCATTTTAAAATCGTTGTGTGTCCAGACATTCTTATTATTTCCTGAAGCTTGGAAGCTAGCCCCTGAGTATGTAACTGATTTAATCAGCCAATGTCAATCCAGCAGATCTCTGCGATCAAATGATCAGTCACTTCTTGTAGTTCCACGAACGCGCTTAAAGTGTAAAGGTGATCGGGCTTTCTCTGTTGTAGCTCCTAGGCTTTGGAATGACCTTCCTCTGTCTGTAAAAACCTGTCTTTCTCTGGGGGGTTTTCAGAGTGCTCTTAAAACTCACTTGTTTTCCTTAGCATTTGATAATGCTTTGTAAGTTGTTTGTTTTGTTTGTTTTGTTTTTTAAGTTTTTATACCTTATGTACAGCACTTTGGTTCCACTTGTGGTTTTGAAAGTGCTTTATAAATAAAGTTGAGTTGAGTTGAGTTGGTAACCTTACATAACTGCAAGCATAGCTCCACCCATCACCAACCTGATCAGGGGTCCAATTAGCCAGACCAACTCCAAAGACCTGTGTGGGAGGCTATTTACCTCTTCACTGCCACTACGGGTAAGTAACTGTACGCTGGCTTGGAAAAAAAAAGTGATCGTAGTCACCGTTAAATTCAATAATTAGCTGTGTGATTAAGTCATGTTAGGAAAAGCTGCAATCCATGTGGTGTTCACTGTCATGTATTACATGAGTCAAGCAGCTGTATGCTTAACTGTGGCTGTTTTTAGTGGCCTTTGAGAAACAATGGGAGTCTGTGACGTTTGAGAGTTAAAGCAACCCTGCCTTTTCCTTCTGACATCACATGAGAGACAGGTGTAGCTTCTGACTACGGCCCAGTGCATTGGTTAGTTTAAAACCCTTGTGTTGTCTTCCTGTCAACCATTTTTTATGCCTTTTTCACTTCTTTTTTTTTGCTTTTTCCAAAGTTTTAAATTTGGTAAATTTTTCTTCTACACATTTTCAGCGCTTATTTCTACGTCCCATATTTTCTAATATAAAACAAAAATTTAAAACGGGTCAATGTGACCCAAAGTCAACACAAGGGTTAAGCCACACTAGTGTTATCTTTTAATTGTGAGAGTGGCCATGTCAACAGTACCACAGCCATAGCCTGGTAAGGACTGCTATTACAGCTGCTATTGTTTATAGCATAGGAATGCATGCAAGTCTTCTTTACAACATGTTTAGGTGTGGTCCACAGTGAGAGTTGCCACAGCTCTGCAGAGAAACACTGCTGCACTAATGCACCGAGCTTAAACATGCACACTTCACAGTATGCAGAGTAGATGGTGGTTAGTTTTTTTTTTTTTTTTTTTTTTACAATGGTATAAAAAAACTGCCTAGTGTTGATGGGCCACATCATTATGATAAGCAAGGCCCATGTATCAGATCATGACATTAATAGGCAGCATATGCTAACACTGACTGTAATGCTCCTAAATGAAGCGCTGTGGTTGTGTGCATGTCCATCTAAACTTCTATAATAAAGCTGTTATGGTCACTTTGAGATTATTTCCCCCACATGCAAATTATGAATCACAGCACTACTTGGAAACACATGTCTACAATAACTCAAGCCTCTGTGGAGTATTGTACTTTACATGTATTTCTTTTTAATGTAATCCTATTTAATTCTTTTTGACCGAGTGTAGCAGCAGAAAGCAAGTAACAATTTTGCACATAGAGATTAATGGGATGAACAATCATCAAACTAAAATCAATACAGGAAGATGGACAAAAATGAAAATATTGATAGCTGCACATTATAAAATGGTAACCGTTTTTAGTGGCAGAGAAAAGGACAATCATTTTTACCCTCTAGTTTGTCAATGTACAGGGAGTACTAAACCATGCTTAGCAGTGGTGCCCAGCCCATTGGGTCTTTAAGCCATCTCAGTGATTTGTAGGGAATCAACATCTTTCACTTTGGTGTAAAATGCAGGTTTAAAGGGTATTAAGTAGTAACACGCAAGAGCTAGCAGGGACACCAGTCAGAGGAGGTGTGAGCTAATCACCATTATTTACCGTCAGCCCCCTCCCCCCCCACAACTGTTTACTCCTTTAAATGTTCTCTTTTTTCAGTACAAAGTGCAACAAGCTGTTCCTTTGGATCTTTGCACACACATAGTCAAAATCCTTTGGTGCTATTAGAAGATACTCTATATAGTATGAACAAAATGAGACTGATTTCTAAATGTGATCCAGGATGATATTTAACTTAACTTAGCATATTTTTCTCTTTCAAAATGCATAAGCTTGTGGCCTTTTTGACTGCTTTTTGTCAAGCGTAATTCAGTAAAACTGAAAGTGTCACATTCACATAGTGTTTGTAAACATGATCATTGCACTTTGGGAGGAAAACTGCTAGCCTGTTTCTCGCTATCAAAACCCCTCTGTCTGTTTTACATATATTTCATGGAAAATATACCAGAGTGATTGTAAGAGAAGATCTGAACGGCTTCCTTGTCTTCTGTCTAATCTCTCCTGTTTCCCAACTATTAGCGTTACTGGCGCCATATGCTTGGCTCCTGTTGCTACAGTTTACCTTGATGAATGTAGTCCAGGGTTGAGAAAGCAAATAAACAGCAAACTAGCTGGGTAAGCAAGGAGCCGATAATGACATAATGTTGAATCTATACATACTATAAACCTGAGTATTACTCTGGGCTTTTATAGATGATGAATTTGATTAGATTTGGACACCAAGAGATCCAATATACCATAGTATAACACATAATGCATTTGATTCAATCAGTATTATCAACATGGATTTGCTATGAAACCTCTGTAAATACTGTAAAAAAAAAATAAAAAAATTAAATAGATTAAGGCATTACAGAGAAAAGCTTTACAATAGAATAACAAAAACATTCTCCTAATGACAGTTATGCATTTTTGGTTTCAGTGGAATATGTTCAAACCATGAGGAGAATGTGACTATATTGAACAGTTTTAATATAATAAAAACCATAACTAGAAGATCTTAAGAACCAATACACTTGCAAAATAGCCAGAGGTGGTTGAACTATATTTGACAACAATCCCCTTTTTTTGTACCACAGGTATAGATTTATGAGTGACCTTTGGCTTAAACAAAGTCAAAAGATTTGTTTTATGGACGCAAAAGATGTGGGAAATTATGAGCAGGATTCAGAGCAGAAATCTGACTAGCTCACAATGCTTTTCACAGAAGACTTCAGACTTTGGAAAGGCTGTGAGAAAATGAGCATTGCTGTCTAGACGAGGTAGTGAAAAAGCGACTGGAGAAATTGGACTGTTTTATTGGCTAAAGCCTTTTGCTTCCTGGTTGTTTTGGCTAGAGTATTTCTCATGGGAATGTACATACACCTGCTCAGTGTGTGTGTGTGTGTGTGTGTGTGTGTGTGTGTGTGTGTGTGTGTGTGTGTGTGTGTGTGTGTGTGTGTGTGTGTGTGTGTGTGTGTGTGCTAGTTGGAAGTTTGATGTGATTTGAGATGTGATGCATTAGCCTGTTAGTGTGTCTTGCTTGTGTTTATGTGTCATTTAACTCACATTCAGAGGTCATTGATATAAAAATATATTCTATCCTTGTTTATGAGACAGAGGAACATATTCAAACACTGCAGTGTTTATTCTATGCATCTGAATACAAAAACTTATTGCATTGTAGTACTTCATTATTTTTCTTAGCATTAAAACCTGTAAAACTAAAAGAAAATAGTATAACAATAAGCCCATTCTCACACGTTAGAGATAATACCGTTCTCGCTTATGGTTTCCCAAGAAAGTTAACATATTTCAGATATACAATGACATATAGAGAATAGTTGTGTTAAGTAAGCCCCAAACTGATTTATACTTTGTATATCATTACAAAAAACACACAAAATGCAAAGTGTAGAGGCTTAAAACACAAAACAAACTGAAAAGTTTTTATTAAGTATTAACCCACCCACTGTGGTAATTAGACACAGAATAGAGTCCAGTGGTTTGATCCCTGCAACAGACAGCTCATCTTGTGTTAACCCAATCTTAGGCAACACTGAAATCTGTCCTGCTCACTCATGGTAAGTCACGATGGATGAGACCAGGAGCTAAATCAGCCAACTACAGTGCAAAGATCCTTCCGTGTCCTGTGGTTTTTCATAACGGAATCGATGAGAGCCAGAGCAAACGCGGAGCTCAGGAGGTAGACCATCTGATTACTTGAAAGAGAAACATCTGTTGTCACATGGATGTGAGACTTCAGCGCATGTCTGAGAACAAGATGTAACAAAGAGTGACAGGAGTTGCCATTTGGCTGTATTGTGCCTGTGTGCCTGTGTGTGTCCGTCCTTCTTTCTGCAAGTGCCTGCATGCGTATGCGTGTGTGTGTGTGTGTGTGTGTGTGTGTGTGTGTGTGTGTGTGTGTCTTTCCAGGTGTTATAGGAGGAGAAGACAGTGACAGGAAATTCTTCCTGATAGCAAGAACCAAAAGGTGTTGACTGACTGACCGGCTGTCTGGTTGAACCAGCGCTTTGTGTCTTGCTTTCTGGGTGGCAAACAACTGACCTGCTGTTTGGACATTATCGGCGACTGGGCAGCCAGCCGATTGGATGGTTTGAACAGCTACTGGCTGGGTGACGGATGACCTTTGCAGACTGTCAATCAGCTTGGGAATAGGGATCTGGGGTGATGTAGGGGTGTGTGTGGTGTGGGATGTCCCTGCTAGTGTGTTGTTAAAAAGGCTGAAACAACACGATCCCCTACTTAGTTTCCTCTCCGTATCTATTTACAGCCATGCCTTGCACCCCAAGGAGCCATGCAGAAGACTTTATCTAATAGATTACAAAGCCAGAAAAAAGCAGGCCATGTTAAAAAGGGTTAACAGTGGAAACATTGCATTCCTTTTCTGCTTCAAAATAGCTACTCCAGAAAACAAAAAATTCAAGCTTTCTAAACACAGTAATAGGAAGAACATATGTGCCATTTAGATTTATGTCTCATTTGCTACTGCTTTGTTAGAATTCCCCAATTGTTTTCTAATGCATTTTTGAATCTGGAAGTTAAAAATAATATAGCCAAAATGATTTGTGTTCAAGTCAACAAAGAATCCCTGAGTAAAAATGTATGGGATAATCCAGCCTGCAAAATGTTGTGAGGGATTATTTCCTGCCAGAGACTTCCATCGCTTCCTGCGGGCGTTTGGCTGTAAACGGAGCGTGACATAATGCACACACTGATATCACAACACTCAACTAACGCAAAATGAAATAACGATAAAACAGAAACTTTGCCAAAGCCAAATAAAGCCCTCGCCATTACTGTGATGGATGGTGGAGCGCAGGCAATTTTCAGATCTGTGGAAGTTGTTTCTCTAGACAGGAGTAGCAACAAATGGCTCCTGAAGGCAAGAAAACAAGCCCTGATATATGTGCAAACGGTGATTGTACAATCACAATTTAACAACAGTAACTTAACCCTTGTGTTGACTTCGGGTCACACTGACCAGTTTTCAATTTTTGTTTTATATCAGAAAATATGGGACGTAGAAATAAGCGCTGAAAATGTGTAGAAAAGTTTTTTTACAATTTAAAACGTACTTAAAGAGTACGAAGGATGGTTGGTGTGTATTTTTTTGGGCCTTTCCCAAACCTAAAACTACAACTGGTGAAGTGTTAAGAATGGATTCACAGTAGGTGCATTCTAATCGCCTAGTAGTTCCCTGCAAAAAAAGACGGCACTGGGTGCCATGTTATAAGATTCCAAACCGTAGGGACCAAAACGTGCTCAGCTCAAAGTGAACTGTGTAGGGAAGAACTGAACAATGGTTCATTAGTTCCCTGGAGGTTGACAAGCAAGATTACATTACATGTCATTTAGCTGACCCTTTTATCCAAAGCGACTTACAATTGCTATATATCAGAGGTTGCATGTTAAGCATCCTGCTTCATCACTGGTTGATGTATTGCAGTGGGAATTGAACCCAGATCTCCCACACCAAAGGCATGTGTCATATCCACTGTGCCATCACCACCACCTAGATTACCCATCAGTCATTGCACCTTGTGTCAAATCAGAATTATTCACAAGTTATTTACATTTGCATAGAATAGTTTTGTAATAGTATCAGTTTTTGTTTCAAAATATATTCTATATTTTATATCCGTAGTGTAGGGTAACGCATAGAGGAAGTGGGGTTTTGAATGGAGGAATTCTGGTGCAACAAAGTTCCCTTAAACAACATTCCCGGACTAGGGAGTACTGTTCATGTACACTGATGAACGGAACGCAGACAGTGATTTTGTCGACTCTGACCCATTGTTTGAAAAATGACTAAAATTGTCGAGTGGTAAACAGTCAATTGGCATACTATGTGTAAAGCATAACAGTTTAATCTAATGGAAGCACTCCATAGTAGCTTGCTTTTGTTACTTTTTCAAAATGAAACTTATTTCATTTAGCAAATCTATTCCTTGTTATGAGCTCAGAGGGTCAACTGTAAAGTCCAAATGTGACCACACTAATCATGCTGAGCGAAATGTTGGCCACAAATGAAAATATCTTTTAACTGTCGTGAACCTTTTCACTCAGAATCATAACCATAACAAGTAGGCTCTCTTGTAATTCCTTCATATTGATTTGGCAAAACATCTTTCCTCCTGAACTGCAGGTTTTTTTCCTCCCAGCTGGATTGGCTTCTGTCTCGTCTGCAGGGAGAAACACAAACTCAACAGTTTGAAGTTTCCCACTGCTGTTTTATTTGAATAATAACATATCTAATTTCTCATTCTGGAAAAGACACAGTAAGCTGACAAAATGAAAATCGCTTCAATTTGTCTGCCTCTTTACTTTAAGAAGTGGCCGCCAGTTATAACACAGCGCTTGATGAAAAGGAGAGAATGGCCCGATCCTTGAATAAATACAACAGACACAAAGGAGCTTGGGGTTGGGTGGCTGTGCAGCCTTTCTGCGGTTTGAATGTGAAAAAGCGATTATACAAACTGTCACTCCAAACAGTTTGGCAAAATCCAAATGCTGCCTCAAAGTGATTGGTTTGATATAATCCTTCTCCAGTTTCTGCATCAGGAAACGACTTTCTGTTCTTATCACACTTGTTAAAAATATGTCTGTCCTGAAGGCTGATCATTCAGACATATTTATACAGGGAAGATGTACTGTATTTTTTTTGACTCTCTGTTTTTGTCTCCATGACGACTCAATGAACATTACTGAAAAACAACGAACACCACTACTACGAAAACAATGATGCAAATATGCTAACTTTTTTTTTTAAATGTATAAGACTAAATCAACATATTAAAATACTACACATGTACTGGCTATAAATGTACAGCTTTACATTTTCTACAAAGTTTCTGACAAAGGTTAATTTGTCCCGGAATTACATGACTCCACAGACTTTCTCCTCTGTGATAAGGGAAGGTGTGATGGGAGCTTGCACAGTAGTCGGACTAGACATTTTACTTATTTAGATACATTTGTCTAGTGTCTTCTGATAAGATAACGCAGCACCCCTCTCACCGTGTGTGCACAGCCGTGAGTGCGATGCACATCGCCAACGCTGTGTGTCCATGTATGTTATCAGATGCCAGCAATTAAAAGGCGCACTGGCCTCCTTCATTTCCTCTGAGTGTGAAATGGTGTAAGAACAGCAGGGGGGGTCACTTTGGGCAGCCGAATGCGTTTAAAGGGATGAAAGGTTGTGTGTGAGTACGTAGGTTATTGTGCTACAGGCCTTATTTGGCATACTGTTCCTGTGCTTTGAAGCTAACAGCTTAATCAACTGACTATAGTGTTAGCTATGCATATGTGCGTCATGCTCTCTCTGCTGCTACAGGTCAGCTTTAAACTGGTGCCAATTAAAAAATGATCCACAGAGAAGGCAAACAAACAGAAATGAAGATGATATAGTAGTTATCTAGCAAAGGGTCTTCATGATACCGTATGGTTAACAGTTGGATGTCATCAGTCTTTGTTTAATATAGTTTTTATTACAAGCTGCAGAGGATGATATTAAGGTTCACAGGAAGATTTTAAAAAATTAAACAGCTACTGTTCGGCTCTCCGCTCCCCCCACCACCACCACCAAAACGTATCACAGTGAAACTGATGGCATTGGGACGGTTTCCCTTTAACATGTGTTATCTTAATGAGAGCTGTCCAAAATGTTGCATTCAATATTTAAGGTACATGTGTAAGAAGAGTCTCTAAACCCTGCATCATATAAATGTGAAACTTAAACCAAATGCATTGCAGCTGCAGCATTATGCCCTTTGGCATGTAAAATAAAATGTGTCTACTGGCGTTAGAGATGTTTTTATGGACTATAGCCTTACTTTTAGTTGGTGGAAACCACCCAAATGGTAATAAAATATCCTAAATTATCACAACCCACCCAATAAAAAAAAAAGTAGCCCAATCTGAGGACATTTGCTGTAATTGTACCTACATAATTTTCAGCAAACAACAAAGGGATTGTTACAGACAATCTGCTGACAAAAATATTTTTTCCTAACGCACTAACGTAAGGTGGGCTGAACTGTAAGGTTGAGCACGTATTTATAGCTAAATTTAGTGTGAGCTGTTCCGAAAACCAGATAAAACTAATTTTGTAGAGCTTATAGTTCTTAGAACAGACATCTGTAGCAATTGCTCCATTCTCATTATACATACAGGAAACTCAGAAAACTATTTAATTTCTATCTGCAAGAAAGTAAAAAAAAAAAAAAAAAACTATAGAAGGAAATATGGATCAATAAGTATAGGTTTCGGTATTGATAAAATCACAACAATACCCATTGCTAGTTGTTATATTTTTTTTTTTTTTAGAGATGAGCAGTGTGCTTTCATGATGATTTGATCACGTTGACCAGGCCATCTGATTGGTCAACTATAGTTGACCAATCAGATGGCCTGGTCGGATCTATAATCTGGAAGACATAATGTTCTATGCATGCATCCATCCATATGGAGCAGTTGCTAATGTTCAGGAATTTACATCTGGACATTCATACACTAGATAGTCTGTCATTGTGCCCCATGTGGCGAGCTTCCCAACTTGTCAAAGTATTCAGGGGGGAAAATGAAGTGGTTCACAGATGATATTCACACTACGGATATCCAACTCCACAGGGAGTTTAATGACTAAATGAATGGTACACCAGTGCCTGTCAGGATGTTCAGCTTCTCATGAAACATCACATATGGCAACAATTTGTTCAGTATTTGTCTTAACATGAAGTCCAAGCATCTTTTTCAGAGCCTGGATCCCAAGGCTGGTCACAAACACCAGCTACACAGATCAGGGATATATATTGTAACTGAACATTGAATTTGAATGTTCAAAAGGAGCCAGTTGAGGTGGTTCGGGCATCTGGTAAGGATGCCCCCTGGGCGCCTCCCTAGGGAGGTGTTCCAGGCACGTCCAGCTGGGAGGAGGCCTCGGGGAAGACCCAGGAATAGGTGGAGGGATTATATCTCCAACCTGGCCTGGGAACGCCTCGGGATCCCCCAGTCGGAGCTGGTTAATGTTGCTCGGGAAAGGGAAGTTTGGGGTCCCCTGCTGGAGCTGCTCCCCCCACGACCCGACACCGGATAAGCGGACGAAGATGGATGGATGGATGGATGGATGGATGTTCAAAAGGTATTGTATTTTCAGCACCCCAAAAAAACTTTCTCTGTCATTTTTGCCTGACATTGACTTTTGACAATGCCACATTTGTACATCTTAATGTTTCTTTTTATGGATCAAACCAACAGTGCAGCACTTTAAAATGCCAAGATGCATCATGGTCAAATGGGAATTGAACCACATTTTTCAGTGTTTCCCTATAACACTGCAGGATATAAAGTACATTTTATGTCCTGCACACTGCTGAACACATTTTAAGACTTGAGTGTGTGAAAACCCAGCACATCCTAACTCTTACCGTACTGAAGCACTGATATATTTGCTTTGAGACAAAATGATCCATTAGGGTAACCACTTTATGTAGCTTTGGTTTGGATGCAGACCACCAGCAGATGCTTTGTGTATCATTATCATCAGCGTGGTTGTAGCTGTTCATAAAACCTTTTATAACTTGGCCATGAGAGAGGCTGTCCTCATGTCCAAAGAATATAAAAGGCAAGACCGGACGGAAATATAGATCTATGATTGTGGTTACACACTACTGGGAATAAAACATTTTCAAGGAGTTAGAGATTGTGTTGAATTATACTCCAATTTTGCCAAAAGACTGATTGGCTTCTGCACAGTAGAGTGACTCTTGGTCTGGCAGATCTGTGGGAAAGCCAAGTGGGTGGCTAAGTGCTAAAAACTATCTTCTGAAACTGCACCACAAATTCTTCCCATTGTGGAAGGTCCTTGTTAAGATTCATTTAATTATTACCAATAATTTCTTCTTTTTTTCCTTTGCCAGACATGTTAAAGAATGAGAAACATTTGCTACTGTAACAATGTCAACGTGCTGCTCTAATGCTATGTAATCTGGTAAATGGAGCAACGTTACTGTATACTCCGACCAAAGTGCTTGTCAAATGGTCAAACCAACAATTTCCTTAACTTTCAGAAAATGTATTAAATGATTTGGCATTCACACCCACTTTATGGAGCAATTAGTTAGGTCTTTGGAGGTGAGAAAGTAAGCAGAGTTTGAACATGAAAACATGTGCCTTTATCACAATTTAAAATGACTGTGTTGTATTACCTCGCCTATGAGCTGTGTAGGAGCTTTGAGCTATAAACACTTTTGCGTCCCAATAAGAATGGACAGCGCGTCTCGTGTGTTTCAAGCATAAACCTCATGTCATGTTAGGGTATCACTTTAATATCTCTAACCGTGGTAAGATTTATTCTATTATGAAACATTTTGCTCTTTAAAGTCTCTATACATCTAATACACATGTATACACAATAGACATTTTTTCTGTACTTCATACAATTTTTATTGTTCTATGCTCTTCTGTTACTTTCTCACTGTGGTACAACTGTCAGACCCACAGAGGGTAACGTTTCTTAGAATTATTTGTGCCGTTTTCCTCCACCAGCATACATAACAGTAGTGAACCAGTGCATACAGCATATAGATTCAAAACTGGAATATCCCTTTTAAAAGAAAATATCCTAAACTACTTAAGAAAATAGTAGGGCTGTGCTCGATTAAAGAAATTCTTAGTCGACTAACACTCATTCAATTGTATCGACTAATCGATTAGTTGATTTAATCAACAGATCTGTAAATCTGAGTTTCTCTGCAAAGAGTCATGCAAAAGAACCACTTTCATTTTTGTGTTTACCAGAGATGTTCTCGTACGTTTCTTGGAAATAAGTTATTCAGCATGAAAAAGCATCAAACATGACTAATCGACTAAAGAAATCTAAGTCGACTAAGACCAAAACGACCGATTAGTCGACTAATCGACTAAGAGAGAGCAGCCCTAGAAAACTGCTGTCAACTTTTTTGGACAAAAAAGTGCAATAATCAATGTGATTGCAAAAAAAATATGAATTGGTTTAAACTCAAAACCAACCAAATATCTCTACACTTTATGACTAAAACTGACACACACAACCACACTTCTCTTCAAACAACAGATATCAGACTATCAGAGGAAACAAACAACAATGGAACATCAAGCTTCAATGCCCTGAATTAACTTGATTTGCCATGAAACGGTTCACTTGTTAATTAACAAAATTCACTTTTCCAGAATTAATGACAACAGGCTACATGATCTAAAGCACATCCTAGTAACAGCAGTTACAAAATGTGGGAAGCATTAAATACACTTCGGTGACTACACAGGCTTTTGTGTGATATAATTTTTTATGCATAACAATGATTGTCCAATCTTGACTCATAACAGTCTTACTGACAAGGAATTTGTGGCTATTCTTATTTTTGTTACACTCAGTAGCGAGGTTCACTGTATTACCCTGAGTCTTGTTATTACTGGTCTCAATTCCTTTCACTGGCAATACAATTCACTTGTATTTATCATCAAGATAACTTTATTCAGTCTATGTTCCCCATTGAGTAGCTCCAAAAATCAACCCAATCTGGATCCTAAATCCTTGTCAAGAACATTCTCTTAATGTACTAATTTTGTCTATTGATTAGACATAAAGCATGCATCTTTTTTAGTTGTCTAAACAGGGGGAATACCATTACATCACAGCCAAATACTTGAATTTTCCCTCTTGAGGACTTGTGTCTGTGTCTAAAGCAAACCCCTGCTGTGTTTCTTGGCACCGACAAATCTCAATGTAATTCCCTGACTCAATTTTGGCTGTGGTCCCGGAAACATACGCAACATATGGTAGACATGACGACGGAGCTGGGGAACAGAGCTAAAGCGATGTATAGAAGAGGCAGGCATGGCTGTGGAATGAAGAAAGGACGGGGGAGAAGAAGTCGTCAAATGGATGGATTAGAAAAAGGAACAAATTTGAATACATTTTAAAACTAAACCTTTAGAACCAGTAGCTGTGATACTTTCCTATGATCACACCAACACTGGTAGGATCTGACCAGACGGTTACGTTTTAAATTATTAGACACATAATGTATCTGACGTCTTCCATTTTGGCGTAATGTGCACATTGTGTTCTGCAGAGGGTCAGTGACGCCTGCTTTGTGCACCAAATCTACAGTAGATATATTTTGTGCAATTTAACGGGTTGTTAAATGTGAGTTATTTATTGTCCCTGTGGAAACATTGAGCATCAGCATCTGTAAAAGCCTCTCTTCAAATGAAGTATAGACACAAGCCCAGTGACATCATTTTCAAATACAATTGGTTCCCTAGCTACTCTTCCCATATGTCTTAATTTAAAGCTCACTATTACTGTAACTAATCCAAAGCAAGCAGTGCAGACACTCTACCTGCCTCTTAAGCAATGTGCTCTCTGTGAGGTTGGCTTCTAAACACTCTGAAAATAAGCCTACATACACCCTACAAGAAATAATCAAAAGCTTAAATTAGTCTAAATAGCGCAAGGAGCATGGTCTGGTTTAAACTGATCTGAAATAATATAGTATGTACAGTATAAATATTTTCATCACTGTTATTTTGCAAGCATTCTAGATGCGGAATACTGAAGATATGTGAGTGTTTTTACCCCAATGTGGCTTGTTTGTTAAATGATACTAACATCAAACTATGTAATTATTAATATTCTTTGGCTCTTGGCAAATTTGGCAGTCTATCCCCAAGTATGTTGTTGAGCTTGAAGAAATTCGTGGCACAGGCCATTTAGTGGATAGGATAGTTGTTTGGGGGTTGTGGCGGTGGAACAGGTCTGTGAGGTAGGAAGGAGCCTGGTTATGGAGGGCTTTGTGGGTGAGGAAGAAGATTTTAAACTGGATGGGTTGAGAAACAGGGAGCCAGTGAAGTTCTGAAGGACAGGAGTTATGTGATCACAGGAATGGGTATGGGTGAGGAGACGGGCAGCAGAGTTTTGGATGTATTGGAGTTTATTTATGGCTTTTGCAGGTGAACCATAGAGGATGCTGTTGCAGTAGTCAATTCTGGAAGTGATGAAGGCATGAATCAGAGTTACAGCAGCAGGAAAGGTGAGTGATGGGTGGAGATGGGCAATGTTTTTAAGGTGAAAGAAGGCAGTTATTTGGTTGATGTGGTTTTCCAAAGTGAGGTTGCTGTCGAAGATGACACCCATCGGGTGTTCTTTGTGAAGGAGCATCAAGTCGGATTTATTGTAGTTGAGTTGGAAGAAGTTGGTTTGCAACCATTTGAATATCAGTGAGGCAGTTGGTCAGGGTGAAAGATGTAGCTATGGTGATGATTTGGTAGAAATGTAAATCTGGACATCATCGGCGTAGCAGTGGAAGTGAAGACCATGTTTGCGTATGATATTCCGAAGTGGCAGGATGTAAAGAATGAAAAGGAGAGGACCAAGCACCAAACCTTGGGGAACTCCTTGTGACAGACGAGCAATGGAGAAGGTGCAGTTGTTGATGTGTATGAACTGTTGGTGAGATAGGAACGGAGCCAGGAGAGTGCGGTGCCAGTGATGTTGCAGTAGGTTTCCAGTCGGGTCAGAAGGAAGGAGTGGTTGATGACACACCATCAACCACTTTGCAGTGAGGTCGAGCATGATAATTATGGTAAAGTGGCCAGAGTCAGAGGAGAGGAGGAGGTCATTGGTGACTTTGAGGAGGGCTGTTTCAGTGCTGTGTTGTGAGCGGAATCCAGATTGAAATGGTTCAAACAGGTTATTGGAGTAGAGGTGGGTTTTAATTTGAGCAGCGACAACACGCTCCAGGATTTTTGATAAGAAGGGGAGGTTGGATATGTGTCGGAAGTTGTCCGGGTTTAGACCCGGTTTCTTGAGGATGGGGGTGACTGAACCAAGCTTGAGTGTTGTGGGGACTGATCCGGAACTGAGAAAGGAATTGATGATTGTAGTGATGAGTGGGGCGATGGATGGTAGACAGGTCTTAATGAAAGCTGATTGGATCAAGGCTGCAGGTGGAGCTTTTCATACCTGTGGTGAAATGTGAAAGCTCCATAGGGGACAGCAGAGAGAAATGAGAGAGTGACTGAGAGGGTGGAGGGGGGGGAGGCAGGTGTGGTGGTTGAAGGAGCAGGGGAGGTGGTCAAGTTGTTGTAAATGGTGTTGATTTTGGATTGAAAAAAATTAGAGAAAAGAGTTGCATTTATCCACTGTGAAGGGGGGTTAAGAAGTTTGTTTATTGTAGAGGGGTTGTTGGAGCCGGAGTGTATGAGCTGTGAGTGGTAGTAAGACCGGGCAGTGTTCAGGCCATTTTTGTATTGGTGAAGGTAGTCTGTAGATGCGTTTTATTGCAGACACAGATATTGAATTGGAGAGAGAAGCTGAGAGAGCAGATGAATTTATGGATTTGAGAGTTGAAGCAGTGTAAGAGTTCCAGATATTCAGTGGCAGATTTGCAGTTAATGTTGTTGATGTTGAAGTTAAAATCTCCAAGGATGAGGACAGAGGTTGATATAGCTAGAGCTGGGTCAGAAAAATCAGAGAGAAAGTTGGGGTTTGGCTTGGGGGGGCAGTAGATAACAGAAGTGACGATAGGACTGGGACCAGAGAGTTTGAAGGTGAGATGTGCAAAAAAGACAGGGCGGCTGGGATGGAGATGGTGGTTATTTTAATGTCCTTTCTGTGAACAGTGGCTGCACCACCTCAGTTTGTCTGTGTGGGTGAATCCTGTTGGTGTGATCTGGTTGAGTGACAAGTAGTCCAGGGGTTTGTGCCAGGTTTCGGTGATGCAGAGCAAGTCCAGCTTGTTGTCAGTGATGAATTCATTCAGGATGAGAGTTTTATTACTTAGCGATCAAGTGTTGAGCAGGGCTATTTTCAGATGACGTTGTTTTGGGATTAGTTGGGAGGACTGTGGAAGGGGACAGAGGTTGAGCAAATTGGCATGCTGTGAATTGCTGTGTTGACATGATGAAAAAATACGGTTTGACCATAGTGAAGGGATGCATTTGGACGATGAGAGGTGGTATGTGAATAGGCAGCCAAAGCGTTTCTTTGGAGGACGGGGTGGTAACATATGAGGCCACAGGGGGGAGCTGGTGAGGGTGATCGATCTGGGCGCTGCCATTTTTTTATTTATTTTTTATTTATCCTTTATTTTACCAGGTGATGTCCCATTGAGATAGTCAAATCTCTTTTACAAGGGAGCCCTGGAGCAACAGTACAAAAGTTACACAGAATCACAAAAACAGACACTTTGGCGCCATTTTGATGCCAACAAGCCATCACCCGCCATTAGCATTTCATTGACGTCACTTTGACAGCGAATAACTTTACATCTGAAGCGTTTAAAGACTTTATTTGTCCATTGTTTATTTCTAAAGAAACACGACAATGTATAAAAGTCTCCATTACCTTGTATCTCACGTTATAGCTCCGTAGCAGACGTTTTTGTAAAAAGAGGCTAACGATTGTGTCATAACCACGCTTATTGTCGCATAGTAGAGGAATTACCGTATAGTACAGGAGAAGCTCACTGGTAGTTTCGACTTACATTAGCTGTTTAAGTTTAATTACTAAAGTTAACTAGCATTTTAGTTAGCAATAATTAGCCTGTGACTATGTTATCTCCTTACATATACCTACACTCTCAGTCTCTGCAAGATTGGGAATGATTGAGATTTCTCTTGACACAGCTACAAGAAGACTTACAACTTTCAGACAGGTTGCTCACGTCACATTTAAGTCGTCTCTCTCAGTTGGAGGCTGCACAGTAACACTCAGCGCTCTAAAGTGTTTATAATATCCTTCACTGGTCTCCGTCCAGAGCAATGGGATCCATTTTATATACTGTCTATGTGTGTGGGGGGTAAATAGTCACGCACGTGGGGCAGACTGTACAGGCTGACTGCCTGTTGACTGCTAAAAACAAGCAACCTAGTCGGTTTGGGTGAACTCTATCAGGCCTATAAAAAGAGTGACTGTTCCAAAATAAATTAAAATTGTCAATGAAACCAAAGTTGTGGTTATGACAGGTGGACTGATGCCAGGTGTTGAGACTGAGAAGCTGACTAAAGCGCTACAAGTCATGGGACAGCGTTGGTAAGGGACCCCTGATAAAAACAGATTAAAATCGCCTTTTGTCCATTCAGATTCCCGACGAGCTGTGTCATTATGGCCAACGTGGACTAGGACACGGTTTATGGAGGAAGGAAGTGAGCGCAGCAGCCCGGGTAGTTTGTTAAGCAACGTCGGGACTGTGGCTCCAGGAAAACAGAGTTTGGTGGCATCAAAATAATGGATGTTCCTAATGATGCTACCGCCCACTATCAAGGTGGTGGGTGCGAAAAGGGGGCGAGGAGAGGGTGTATGAGAAGGCTGGCTACTGGGGGCACTGCGTGCGGGTGGGTGTGTCAAGCCAGCGGCATCAGGGCTGGGCGACGTCCCTGTTGGGACCGGAGCGTCGGAGCACAGTCTCCTTTAAAATCCTGCGCCTGGCCGAGGAGATCGAGGTGCGGGAAGAAGGCCGGTGAGTTGATTCTCCGTGAACCACCCGCATGGCACTGGCTGTGAGGGAACCGCGGGGCCGACAGACACTGTTGATGGGTCCTGGTCTATGAGAGGAGGAGGCGTGGGGGGGATCAGCTGGATGGAATGGGTTGGAGTCAGGTAGGGCAATGTAGCAGTTGGAGAGACTTACGCAATTTTCATGTGCAATAAATGGAATTTACTTGAATAACTACTGTTGACAGATGACAATTCAATTACACAATACAGAGGTCGAAACTAGGTGCTGAATAGGAACAGCTGTTATGTTGATTTAATAAGAAAGTATCTGTGTAATTTCAGAAAACATCACTTACTTGTGTTTTCATTATACAAGTTTAGCAGCCTAACCTTCTGGCGCCACTCAGTGTGTCAGACCACCCATAGATCTTCCTGCAAGCCACAGAGATGGTTTAAGGTTCTTAGGGTACAACAAGTTCCTTTTGCTCTGACTCTAAATGTAAGATTTGGAGTTCATTTAAATCCTGAAGCGGGGAATGTTTAGATTTTTACTTGGCTGAAGCTCAGACATGGATTTGATCAGCGATCGTGATGGATGGAGTTTATAGCGTAGCTCTCTCTCTCTCTGACTTTCTCTCTCCCCCATGGGTCTCTCCGACAATATCAATTTAAAAGCATTGAAAATGCGATGCAGCCTCGTACTGAAAGTGGATTAACATGAATAGGATGAACTAACACTTGATCAGGAGAGTACATCTGCCCACAGTTAACGGCTAATGGACAACATGCTCCTTGGCAAAGAGCATCTTGGATTGCGCAAAGTTGCCAGTTAACTCTCTCAATCTTCCATCTCTGTCAATGGTGTTCTACTGAAATGGACAAAGCCTTTACTTTGGTTATGCTATATAAAAAATGTTAATTGTCAGACCGTGATCTTATTTACTTGTTTGCTCATTGTCTTGTTGGTAGACCTGACAATCGGTATCATAATGTAGTTATTTTAGCAACCATTTGATGGGTTTATTGCAAATAAATCCCGGCAAGATCTGTACCTTAATTAGTGCTGGACGCGGCAGTCATCCTGACAAAGTTCCTAGAGAAGGCAGTGAAATTTACAGAGCTGTGTGCACCTCCGGATGATGTCATGAACCCAGATAAGACAGGGTTTGGTTTTCCAACGCATCTGGGACTTGCACGACAGGTACAATAGCAGCTATCTGACTGGATTATTATGGAGGTATTGACTGGATTATCATGGCTAACAGAGAACACATTTCTTTGTGCACTCTGTTGAATATGTTGATAGGCGTCTCAACCAAAACAACTACTGCCTTTGATGAGTCATATGTGCTCATTTATTGAGGAAGAGTAAACCATGAGCACTGGTTAAGTAGGTTTTTTTTTAAAGAAATGTTATGAGACATTTCTCAACAAACGTGTTGACAGCATATTAATGGACTTTCTGAGTATGAACAAGCAACAGCCCCTGTGCACATTAGACCCCCACTACGAATGTGGATCAGAGTTAAACACAAGGACGATGCATGGGCAAAGGTGAAAATTCTTGTCTAATATCAGTTTTTTTAGAGAAAAGTGGGGGGTAAGAGCAGCAAAGAAATATTTAGGTGGAGAGACAGTTGGGAAAAAGGGAGTAAACAGATGAGTGAGTGATGGAGAAGGAGGTAAAGAAGGAGGACAAAAAGGGGTAAGGAGGATAATGGAATAAGTGAGAATGAGGTTTAACACTATTTGAGAGAAGCAAAGATGGGGATAATCAGGCAGGGATAGGAAGTGTGTGTGTGTGTGTGTGTGTGTGTGTGTGTGTGTGTGTGTGTGACTCACTGGTAGCAGGCAACAGATGTCAATGCAGGGGGTAAGGCTTTCTCCAAATTGAACAGCCCCCCAGGAACATTAGTTACTAACATACCAAAAGGAGAGGAGGTGGGGGTGAAGAGGGAGGGACAGAAGAGAGGGTAGAGAAAAGCAGAAAACAGGAGGTTTTAGGAAAGCAAGGGAGGAGGTGAAAAGAGAGTAAAGGGAGTGGGGGGAAGTAAATGAGACATTAAAACAGGAGATCACAGGAGAGGATGTGGCCTCAAATGTGGGGCAAAAGTCACAGTGTTGATACAAAGGTCCTTGTAGGCAGATTAATCTCCAGTATATTGGGGCTGAAAGCTTCTCTTAGATAACCATATGGAATTTAATTTAGCTACTTTCCCCCAAAGGATACTAGATCCAAATCATTTATAATTGATCCATTAATTTGTGATAGATTAACTATTTCTGATAGGAGAGGTTGAAGTTTACAGAGATTAATTGCTGCACCAATTTTATAGTTGGAGTTGTGGAAAATCACAGATGTTAGCAATAAGTTCAACATTTAACAACTAACTATTATGGTCACCAAATATTGCTGTGTCATTGTGAAAGGTCAGCTACTCTGAGCTTGTGGTGAATAGATGATTAAAGCTCCAACCTTGGTGCTTACAAATTCTTAACTACACAAAGTTCTGTTAGCTTCATAACTATGGTATTGGTTTTAAAGGTCCCATGACATGGTGCTCTTTGGATGCTTTTATATAGGCCTTAGTGGTCCCCTAATACTGTATCTGAAGTCTCTTTCTGGAAATTCAGCCTTGGTGCAGAATTACAGCCACTAGAGCCAGTCCCACAATGGGCTTTCCTTAGTATGTGCCATTTCTGTGTCTGTAGCTATTGAGGAGGAGAGGAGGGGGGGGGCCTTGACCAACTGCCACTTTGCTCGTTTGAAAGCCATGATGTCTCTCTCTCATGGGCGGGCCAAATTCTCTGGGCGGGCAAAGCAGAGAAAGGGGAGGTAACCTTGCTCCTTATGACCTCATAAGGAGAAGATTCCAGATCGGCCCATCTGAGCTTTCATTTTCTCAAAGTCAGAGCAGGATACCCAGGGCTCGGTTTACACCTATCACCATTTCTAGCCACTGGGGGTCCATAGACAGGCTAGGGGAACGCATAGTGAACGCAAGTGAAATTTTCATGCCATGGGACGTTTAATAAAACTCTGTTGACCTGAACAGCATGAAACCTTTACTGTGGACGAGACTAACATTTGACATTTGTAGAGTAGCATCTTGGGGTTTGGCCACTGTGTCCATGTAAGTTTTACTTTTATTAACTACCTTTGTTGCAATCCATCGTTTGTTGCATATATTGTTATTCTCTCTTTCACTCTTTTCAGTGAAGTACAGTTAGGATATAAATTCAACATAAAACTACCTCTTGCTACAATGTAGTAGTACATTTACTACTGATTTTCCTCCCTATGGGGGGTACAAATGACTAACAGTTTCTGGAAACTGGGTCTGGATTGCTGCTTCTTGGACAGAAAATGGAACTAAATCTGTGTTGAATGTGTCAATGTGCCATAAAAACATTCCAACACTAACCAAATAAACTGACCATGATCCCTGCAAGCACTTCCTGTTGGCAAACAACAACCGTGAAACCACAGAGTCCCTTAACGGCGTTCCTAGAAGCTTTGAAAAATAAAGCTTTCTTAGAATCCATCAGTCTTTAGACTATTGACAATCACACACATTTTACAAAAACGTGATCTACCCTCATTTCTCTGTTCCAGTTTTTTAGTCATAGACAACCCCCTCACAATATTTTCAATTAGCTTGGGTCTAAGCCTTTTCATACCCTCTTTCACTGACCCCAGCATAAGCACAATGAACCTATATCAGTGGCTGCATGTATATGTCCTCAACTGAGGGAAATGCATCTTTAAGTGAAAAGAGGGCATAATTCAAAGACAAAAATTATCTCATTCAGCAACTCACTTATTGAACAACATGGGGAATCTAATCCACTAACTCAGAAGTGGAATTACGTCCACTTTATCTCTCTACGGTCTTCAAAAAAGAACTGTCTCTGCCACAGCACAAACCGAATTGTGCTGATCATCGCTAGTGGTGAATAACTGTAATACAGAAGTCAGCCCAAATACCACTAATGGTGGGATATCAGTAGTATTTGATATCATACAGCAAGTAGTGTTTCAATTTATATGTCCCCACTTTCAAATATATTCCTCCGTTTGCCAAAACCTCCCAAATAATTGTAGGATCTCAGACATGAATGCAGAAATACATTTAAATGACATTTAAATACATGAAATCATAAATCCAAGTTTGTCCATTTGTTAAAGGTTCCATGACATGGTGCTCTTTGGATGCTTTTATATAGACCTTAGTGGTCCCCTAATACTGTATCTGAAGTAGAGGGTGACACGGGAATCAAATGTCGCTCCCATCCCATCCCCACGAAAATACTCCCAAATCCCGTCCCGCTCCCGTTTCGTTCCCTATGTTGTCTAAAGTTATCAGACTCTGTGTGTGTTTGTGTGTTTGTGTGTGTGTGTGTGTGTGTGTTTTGTGTACAGCTGCAGCGATGGCCCGAGGGAGCGAGATCAGCTCCTCTGCTCTGCTGATGTTGTGTGAATGCAGCACTGCAGAGCCGTGTGTCTCTCACTGCTGTATTCCCAATCAACAAACGTATTGGGAGTTGTAAGTGGTTCTCTTTTCTAAAACAAAATGCCTCGCAATCTTTGGGCGCACTCACCACATTGCAGCGTCATTTCTTAATTTTAATCTCCGGCTCCGTCCCGCCCCCGCCCGCTTCCGTTGATTTCTATGCTTGATCCGTCCCGAACACGTTACCGACAGTGAAATTGACTCCCGTACCGCCGGACTCCCGCGGGAATCACGTGACCCACGGGAGTCCCGAAAAATTGTCACCCTCTAATCTGAAGTCTCTTTCCCGAAATTCAGCCTTGTTGCAGAATTACAGCCACTAGAGCCAGTCCCACACTGAGCTTTCCTTAGTATGTGCCATTTCTGTGTCTGTAGCTGTTGAGGAGGAGGCAATGTGGCCTTGACCAACTGCCACTTTGCTCGTTTGAAAGCCATGATGTCTCTCTCTTTCTCATGGGTGGGCCAAATTCTATGGGCGGACAAAGCAGAGAAAAGGGAGGTAACCTTGCTCCTTATGACCTCATAAGGAGAAGATTCCAGATCGGCCCATCTGAGCTTTCATTTTCTCAAAGTCAGAGCAGGATACCCAGGGCTCGGTTTACACCTATCGCCATTTCTAGCCACTGGGGGACCATAGGCAGGCTGGGGGAACACATACTAATGTTAAAAAACCTCATAAAGTGAAATTTTCATGCCAAGGGACCTTTAATGGTGACAGAGTTGGATGCTGCAGAAATGAATCATTTGGATTGAGTTGCTATACTATAAGTAACTATAACTATAAGTGAACTGCTCATCAGTTCAACAACAGGAACCTTCTGCTTCCAATAACACAGAGGTTACAGGTTGAGTGGGTTGAGTTAAAGCACATTTGTGTTAAGTGGCCAATATGACTTGGTAATATAAGTGAAATTCAAAACATAACCTCAACTCTTACAGTTCATTTGCTCAGTACAAGTATCGGTCTGAATAAAGTTATGTATTTTCATGACTTCATAAATAATTAGTACACACACGGCCAAAATAAGGTAAAGCAAATGAAAATAAAAAGGTACAAATGCAGCCAAGGGGAAATCCCATCTCCTACTTCTGTCCAGCGTTACTGAAGAGAGCATGCAATTTAGAGGTCAGTCATTCACACTGGACATACAGCTAGACCCTCTAACCAGCTTCCACACCCTGCAAAAAAAGCTATCCACATTACAGCAGAGTATAATGTGTCAACTCATTTGAGACCTATGAGTAATCTCATGCGTAATGAAAAGAATCCACAGAGACGATCAGATATGACAAGCTGAATCACTGATGATTGATGATCACTGGCTATTACAATAAGCAGCAGAGTATCCATAGTAACAAACTGTTCTGAAAAGTACGATCACATAAATCAATACACACACAAATATAGCTTTAGATGCACATGAGCCACCAGCAACCAGCGTTACACTTACTGTAAGGTGTAAGTGTAAGAATCTAAATCAATCCAAAATCCATCTACAGCCATTTCACATGAACTCCGGAATAGGTCTGAAAAAGTCTGATATAGTCAGGACAGGAGTCTCCTGTTCACACATGAAGCACACAACAGCAGACTGTCCATGTCAGATGTATTCTCACTTATTGGAAATACTCTGGTTGGTTTCGCCAAAGGGTGGCGCTGGGCAGCGCTTACAGCTGACAGGATACGACACATACAACACCGCCTCATGGAGCTGGTTCGTAATCTGGTAATCAACAAACAAGTCTCTTGTTATCCTTGAATTTGTCCGGCGATTTGGCGTTGGCCCTTACTCACAGAAGTCCCCGAATCTCACCTCTCCAGCTAGACATTTTCGTTGACGTCTTTTCGAACATCACCCTTCTTTTTCAGCCTCAGATGTTTGTTTTCTTCCGGTTTTGGGCACGCCAATAGAAACGTCATCAACACGGCAACACACTTGCTGTGAAATATCACACATGGGCTCAATCGGAGATTACACAGACTTTGTACTAGAGAGCTGGCAGGGTAAAGACCGTATAGTGTCAGATCCAACTCATTCAGACATTTGCAGGTAATTAGATTAAATAACTAGATTATTTCAGGTTTGTGTGAAAGGGGCTTTAGAGACCGACTATAGACAGTATAGTATGTTTATGCTACGATTAAATCCTGTGTTGATTGTATGTACTGAGCTAATGCCGCTAATGGAATTTAACTTTCAGGTTATTTTATGCTGTTATCTAGTTTGTAGCAGCAATGGCAGCTGTTAACTTTCCTATGGCTGGTCATTAGTTTATTGAAAAGGAAAACGCCCATCTGAGGTCAAATGGGATTGGTAAGTGTCAATACCACTCTAGAATGTCTTCAGATTAGCTGTATAACAGCAAGGTGTCCAAACTATCACAGGGCCTGTAACATACACTACAGGTCAAAAGTTTGGGGTCACTTAGAAATTTCCATTCCACTCCATTACAGACAGAATACCAGCTGAGATCAGTTGCTTTGTTTTTTTTTAATCAGGGCAGCAATTTTCAGATGACATTATGTGCTTACATAATTGCAAAAGGGTTCTCGACTGTTGTAGAAAGAAGTGGCTGATCTTTAATGCAACATCTACATTGCCCATTATCAGCAACCATTCATCCAATGTTCCAAAGGCACATTCTGTTTACTAATCTGATATTTTAAAAGGCTGAGAAAACATTGGAGAACCCTTTTGCAAGAATTGCAGTGTTGTATGTCACTAACAAATGTGTTGTGGTCATATTGCACAATTCTTGGGTGAAATGGTTGGTCTTTTTCCAGGTCCTGCAGGATGATCAGCTGAATGTGATCAGGTGTGTGGGGCAGCCTGGAGACTAATTAGACACCTGTATGTTGCTGTGGCAACAGCGGCAGCAGAGAAACTTAAAAATAGCACAAAAAGAGCATATTGACTGCATGAAAGTGGACTGTATAATTCAAAGTCTGAAAACCAGAACATAGTTTTGAAAAGACATGTCACAGTAGACCAAGGACAAGTGTCAGCAATAGCGATGGCTCGTTCTATTCAAGTGTTAGTAAGTCATGACTATGAGCCAGCAGGCACAACATCAGGACTCTGAAACTAATGTCGAACTTACACCAAACGACTTTTCAAGCGATTCCACTGTCGCAG
The DNA here is from genome assembly GCF_004354835.1 of Perca flavescens. Classification (NCBI taxonomy): domain Eukaryota; kingdom Metazoa; phylum Chordata; class Actinopteri; order Perciformes; family Percidae; genus Perca; species Perca flavescens. The sequence continues at coordinate 28,638,456 of NC_041336.1, forward strand.
ACTAATTACCAATTTTGGAATGAAATCATGAGAGTCTTGCTGGAGTCTTGCTAGAGTTGGGCGCACTCCTGTCGTCTCAATCGTTTGGTGTAAGGTGGTCATAAAACTCAGTTCGGGTCAGTCTTTTTCCCGTCTTAATGTTCCGACAAAATCAAACCTGTTTAATATTATCGTTAATGTTACCTCTGCTAGCGGTTGCTAGCTAGATTGGTCAAATCTTTCAAACCAAAGACCCTAGTTGTAGCCTTGCAATGTCTGACCCTGCAAGATCCCCAGTCTTTACATATTATGACTAACATTAGAAGTGAGATGAGTGTCTTTAGATGTGATATGGTGTCAGACTTTAGTCTTTTCAAGGTCTGTTCAAAGTGTTCTAGCGTATGGTAGACATAATGCAGTCATTAATTGTATTATTTACAACTGTGTGTTTCCTATGGTTACATGTCAAAATGTCTTCTGTGAAAAAAGGCCTATTCCCCTTAACGTCTTTCGTATTGAGTGGCTGCCGAAGTCCAACAATTAGGCTACTTGATTTTGCAAACAATATCTGTGGTGACCACGGCATTGCAACAGCGTAGTGCAATACAAGGTGGTGATTTAGAAGAAAGTGCATATACTCAGAAATACCCTGTGGGTAAATACATGTCACTTCTTCATCTCAGTCACACTCTTTGTCTCTTTTTTATTTTACCAGCTTCACTCAAACTGACTCGCTGACTGACATGCCCACTTCTACCCACCCAGATGCATACCGACAAAAACCTTTTAACTGCGGTGGGAGCAGCTGAGGTATGAGACATACCGCCATACCACAAGGTTCGTCTAATCCTCTGAAACGGCTGCTTCAGAGTGTGCAGAGAGCCTGCTGGAAAATGTCTATCTCAACAAGTTTGCCTGCCAAATGCAGAGCCTTGCCCTCGACAGAGCCCTGATTAGTAGAGTAAAATGAGTGAGATTAATGATGTGATATAATGTAATTTCAACTCTGAGAGGTTTATCCTCCGATCCATTCTCCAGCTCAGGCCCAGTGATTCCTACCCAGGTTAGGAAAGTACCCGGACAGTTGCTGGTTTAAATCCAGCTGAGAAAAATAATCTGGATACATTGCCAATAAAACTGCTCTCTCCTCCTCCAACAAGTGGTGTCTATTTGGGCAGCACGGTGGCCCAGTGGTTAGTGCTGTGGCCTCACAGCAAGAAGGTTCTGGGTTCAAATCCAGGCCTTTCTGTGTGGAGTTTGCATGTTCTCCCCGTGTCTGCGTGGGTTTTCTTTGGGTTCCCCGGTTTCCCCCACCACTAAAAATATGTTCCCCTCCCCCTCCCTAACTAGCTGATGTGTGGTGAGCGTCTGGCGTCGTAAGGCGTTGTATGGCTGCAGTGCATCACCCAGGTGGGTGCTACACATTAGTGGTGTTCAAGAGCAGTCCCCACCCCCCCTCCCCCCAAATGCGCTTTGAGTGTCTATGATAAAGCGCTATATAAATGTAATAAATAATATAATGAAATCAGCCCAGTGTAGGCTAGATCAAAATGCCCAAAATCTAAAATGCCCCAGCTTAAGGTCTGGTTACATTCTCTAGTCACACCTCCAGGTTTCCTTCCCCCGATCCTCCCTTCAGCAGTATTAGTTTCAGCCCAGCCCAATCCAAACAAGGCCCTAGCCAGTGTAAAATAGGGGGCACTTCATAAAAAGGTGATGTCAGCTAGCAACAGGGACAGACGAGACTCTGTGCTCCAAGAATTTGACCGTTTGTGTTGGTGCACGCATGCCTGGATGTGTGAATGTTGTGTATGTGTGTCACTCTGGCCCTGTCTCCATCAACAGACAGTTTTCTGTGGGCTATGAAGCTGGCTTTGATGTGATCTCATGGGAGCCATTAGCCAAAGCAACAGCCATGCTGGAAGAAGAATGGCATCATGGAATAGAGAGGGGTGACAGCATTCAACAAGCACATTTCAGGATGACAGAAACAGTTAATAAGTGCTTATAAACTGTTGTTAGCTGGGACAGTGCATTTATTTATACTTAATTGCCTACATTTCAAACTATCATGAAATGATTTTTGACTTTTCCAAAAATTCTAAATTGATTTTATAGTGCAAGTTCAGTAGGGTTTTTGGAAACCCTCATTGCAGTGTTTTGGTTATCCATTAATTACAGTTTTTTACCGGGAAAATCTGTGGTGAAAGAAAAAACCAACTTCGCAGCAGAAATAAATGGTGGTACAAATGATTTAATGATTAATTTAACCAAGTATCCTGTATCATAAATACATGTCTGGCATTTGTAACAAACCTAAACCGCTTGAATATCGGTTGAAAGTCTAGTGAGAAATGCGGATTTTAAATGTGGATAGACCTCCTGTCTCGACAGACATACAGGTATTAGGAGGCATGACTTGTCTGTACCAACATGGCAGCCGTGTCGACATATCACTCCAAAAAACAGCAGAGTGTATGCAGCCGGCCACCAGTTGCCACTCTCACTCAACGTCCCGCCCACAGCACCATCTGATTGGTTGCACATCCTAATTATCAACAACACAGAAGGGTGCTGTGCCACACACTCAAAGCTTGCTCCGGTGAGTGAGCGCAACAGCGTACCGAACGTAAATGGCAGCAGGTATTAGGTAAGTTGCAATAAACATTACAACAACATATAACATATAAATAACATATAATAACATATTTCACAAAATGCAAGTAAAAACGGTTTTGTGTGGCAGGGCACCTTTAATACATTTTTATATTTTTTTGAAGCCCTCTATGTCAACACCCCAGCTGTGCCAATGCAGTGGTCCATTTAAAAACATCTGAGGCAGCAGCATTTTTTCATGCTGTGCTAGTGTTAGTCTGAACATGGCCTTAAAGATTTGTGCTCTTGTCTTTAAAGAAATAGTTTGGATATTTTGTTAAATATGCTGACTCAATTCTTTTTCGCTCAAATTCACGGGTTTGTCACTAGCAAAAACACTGAATCAGCTTTCCAGGCTTTTCAGAGTCTTTTTTTAATTCACTAGTAGGAGGCTCTTTTTATTTAAGTTACTGCTTTTTGAGGCAATTAAACAATAAATCAGTCAGTGACTCAATCCATCGATAAATCACTGAAACCACGTCATAATGAACATGTTTCCGTCTGTCTCCCTTTCTGCTTCTTCTTTTCTGTCCCGGTCCTTCCTCCCAGTCCCCTCATTCCTCTTACTCCTCTTTCTCTCTCCTCTGTTCCCAATTTTTCATCCACCATGTCCTCTTCTCCCTCTTCCCCATTAACTTTCAAGCACACAGATTCTCACAGATTCACACAGATTCACACAGATTCTCACACACACACACACACACACACACACACACACACACACACACACACACACACACACACACACACACACACACACACACACACACACACACACACACACACACACACACACACACACACACTCCGATGCACCACACCCTAGTGGAGTCCCGCCTTGATGCATTACGAGGTTACACCCGTTTGCTCTGGCTCATCTTCCAATTGGACAAAGTCGGCAAGAACCCATTTCCCCATTGGGTGATATCGATGAGGGCGATTTGGCATCTTGAGCAGCACCCACATAAACACACATAAATTTACATGCACAGACACACAAAAACCCACAATGAGGATAGTAACAGATGAATCATCGAACATGCCAAGTTACTCAGAGACTCATTAACTCATGTTCTCTTTTTGTTTTCTGTTGATGTGTCTTGTAGTTGGCTCAGTATCGCCACTGTGTTCCAAAACATTTTTCTTCCCATCTCTGCAATATAAAAATAATAAAATAATAAATTGGTACTACGTTTGTGAAGTGTATTAAAAAAAAGGTTTGATATAGGGCTGGGCAATATATCGATATTACATAGATATCGTGATACGAGACTAGATATCGTCTTAGATTTTGGATATCGTAATATCCTGATATGACGTAAGTGTTGTCTTTTCCTGGTTTTAAAGGCCGCATTACAGTAAAGTGATGTACTTTTCTGAACTTACCAGATTGTTCTAGCTGTTCTGTTATTTGCCTTTACCCACTTAATTTCCACATTACTGATGATTATTTATCTAAAATCCAAGTGTGAAGATATTTTGTTAAAGCACCAATTGTCAACCCTATAATATCACTGCAATATCGATATCGAGGTATTTGGTCAAGAGTATCGTGATATCTGATTTTCTCCATATCGCCCAGCCCTAGTTTGATACTGTTTCTGTACTAATATATGACAGCTGCAGTTGGAGAAATTGAACAAAATATTTTCAAACTAATTCCTAGAATTAGGAAGTCCTTTGGCTTGGTATTCCCGGTTTAAGAGAGTATGTCTGAACCTAATTGCATAGGAAAATGCTTAATTACATAAATATGGGGGAGAAATTAGCAAGAATTGTCAACAAAAGAAAAAAGAAAAACAATGGATTCAAAACAAATGTAACTCGTGAAGCAACCATTTCTGTTCTCAAAATCAATAAACAGAGTGTTGTGATGCTGTAGAAGTGACGTGGTGTATGTGCTTGAAGCATAAATGTGTTGCTTTTACAAACATTTGGTAAACTAGAAAAGGTTGGAGCAATTTTCTTCTTTCTAAGAAGTGGGAGGCTTTTGTCTTTTGGCTTTCTCTGCTCACAGCTGCTGTGCAGTGTATGCGCATAAGTCCATGAGTGTGTGTGTGTGTGTGTGTGTGGGTGTGTGTGTGCCTTAACACAGATAAACATGCATGCATATATATTAGAACCTGGAAAGTATTTGGACATTATGAGGTTTATTTATGTATAGTTTCAGCAACATCTGCACACCGCTGTCTACCCTCATTAAACGTCTTTAAGTGCATCGTTATCTTAGCGCAGCCACTAATGTGTGTACAACTTTCCACCCAAACACAAGAGCGTTTCCTAGAAGGCTAGCTCGCTGATGTTGAAGCGTGGTGGTCTGGCTGTTTGGGCTGAGAGCAGGGGATTTTTCCCTGCAACCTAATTAGACCAAGCAATGATGTCATAAGGCAACCATGGGTCACTGTTGTCAAGGCGACAGGTACTGTGTAAACCCAGAGCCAGTCAGACACAATTTAGCTCAGAATATCAGTTGCAGCAGTAGACAGTTTTGGTTGAAAGCATGCTTCGTGGTGCCTGATAACAACATTTGACTCAGAGTATTTAAAGTCACCTGCTCTTTACATTCACTGTTCATTTTAATTTTCAGCCACATAAATGGCATCAAGAACCCGATGCTGCTATGTTATGAGAACGTTAATGTAAAGTCATTAAAATCCAGCTGCAGCAATACATACGCAGAAGTAACATGTTAACATGAACTGTCAAAAGTACCCACTAGCTGCCCTACACTAACCTGGCCCACTTAAACACTACCATGCATGCCTACATTCTGATAGGACAATCGCACACATATGCTTTGGTGCAGGACGTTTTGTGTGTGTTAGTGTAATTGCCTCAAAACAATACTGTCTTTCTCTGTGCTAAAGGAGCTATAAAGGATGCATGGCCAGATGTTGCCAGGGTAATTGTCTACCAGTTTGGATTTTCACACACACACACACACACACACACACACACACACACACACACACACACACACACACACACACACACACACACACACACACACACACACACACACACACACACACACACTTCCCTCAATCTGTTCCTCATTTGATCAGCAAAGTGACACACCACAGACCAACTATCTCCATTTAAAGGCGCACACACAAAACACAGATGAATAAGCTCTCTGTCCAGATTTCTTGGAAGTGTGTACACACACATGCATGCACACGGACACATCCACATTATTACATTCAACGTGTGTTCATATTGCATTGGACATGCTGTCAGCACAAGGGTTGACGGTCCAACCATTCTTTTCCTATTCAAGTTAAGGTCAGTGTCCTTAAAAAAATAATAGGAGTCTTTAACAACACAAACTGTAAAGCACACACTGGCTTGATGAAAAATATCTGTGGCAGATTCAGGCCTTTCCCACTACGGTCTTATGGGAAACATATTATACCCAATAACAGAAAAAAAGAATATGCATTGCTATCAAAGAAAAAACCCTTAAAGAGGGTATAAAGTGATTAATGACTCATTTAACGAGTAACAATCAAAATAGATGGGATTCTGGGAAGAGAGAAAAAGAGGAGACAGTGCTGTTTATCACCCAAATACAGACCTGGCCAACAAACTGGAAACAACCCGGTAGTGATTTTACAAGACAAAAGGTAGTCTGTCTTTTCTTTACACAATGCAAGCTCTACTGTTGGAACAATGTGCTGCTCTGCATGTACATGATGATGATGATATAATGGTGTAGCTGGAAAGCAGAGGAGAGTTGGCAGAATGTGAAAGGAGAGGCATGGAGAAACAGATATGAGAGCTCCCAGGGATGGGATGGGAAGATGAGAGCTGGAGACAGATACGGTACATGTAAAAGGAAGACAAACTCAAAGACAGTCCAGCGAGACAGAAAAAAAGCGTGAAAATGCAGAAAAACAACACAAAAAGGGGAGAATGGAAAGGTGCAAAAGGGAGTAAGAGAAATACATGAGTTTTCATAAATAAAGCATGGGGAAATTGATGCTGTGGAGAGAATTGTTGGCACAAAGTACTATACTCATAAAATCTGGAGTTACAATAACGTAACTATCGTTGTGCGTTTTGAGCTGCCAACCTTCTACCGTTGATGACAGATAAACATGCATATATCAACCTGCAATCAGCCTGCACAAATGATGTGGGGATACAATGTATGCCGATTTGTTGACAGAGTATGATGTAAGTCTTGAATGAGTAAATAGAGGCTTCATTCAAAACACATTAAGTGCATATACACAAAGTAAATGGAAAAACAAATCCCTTGTCAGCCGGCAATGTAATACATCACTCTTAGACTTCTCAAAACTATTTATGTTGTTAACGCTGTGTTAAGAGGGTTGTCAGTTCCACTTTAGGCATTACATTTTCTAGGCGTAATTTGTTTTATATGTTTTTTTGCATCACACTACATACGTATGTATGTATGCATGCATGTATATATGTATGTATGTATGTATGTACAGTGGGGGAAATAAGTATTTGACCCCTTGCTGATTTTGCAGGTTTGCCCACTTACAAAGAATGCAAAAATCTACAATTTTAATCATATGTACATTCTAACAGGGAAAGACAGAATCCCAAAGAAAATTCCAGAAAATCACATCATATGAATTTATTAAAATTGATAAACATCTGATGAGGAAAAACAAGTATTTGACCCCCTGGACAAACAGCAAGTATTCTGGCTCCTACAAGCCAGTTAGGCTTTCTTTAAGACACAGCCCCAATCCGAACCAATTATCTACATCAAATACACCTGCCTCACCTCGTTACCTGTATAAAAGACATCTGTCAACACCCAAACAACCAGCATCCAACATAACCACCATGGGCAAGACCAAAGAGCTTTCTACGGACATCAGGGACAAGATTGTTGATCTGCACAAGGCTGGGATGGGCTACAAGAGAATCGGAAAGCAACTTGGAGAAAAAGATCAACTGTCGGTGCAGTTATCAGGAAATGGAAGAAGCACCACACCACCGCCAACCTCCTCGGTCTGGGCCTCCACACAAGATCTTGCCTCGTGGGGTGTCCCTGATCATGCGAACGGTGAGGAATCATCCCAAAACCACAAGGGGGAACTGATGAATCAACTGAAGGCAGCTGGGACCACAGTTACAAAAAGAAACGGTTGGTAACACACTACGCCGTCATGGATTGAAATCCTGCAGCGCACGCAAGGTCCCCCTGCTCAAGAAGAAACATGTACAGGCCCGCATGAAGTTCGCCATTCACCACCTGGACGACTCAGAAGAGGCCTGGAAGAAGGTGATGTGGTCAGATGAGACCAAAATAGAACTTTTTGGCCTCAACTCAACTCGTCGTGTTTGGAGGGCAAAGAACACCGAGTACAACCCAAAGAACACCATCCCCACCGTCAAGCATGGTGGTGGCAACATCATGCTTTGGGGGTGCTTTTCAGCCAAGGGGACGGGACAACTCCATCGTATTGAGGGGAGGATGGACGGGGCCATGTATCGTGGAATTCTGGACCGACATCTCCTTCCCTCAGTGAGAGAGCTGAAGATGGGTCGAGGATGGGTGTTTCAGCACGACAACGACCCTAAGCACACCGCCAAAGCAACAAAAGAGTGGCTGAAGAAGAAGCACATCAAGGTTCTGGAGTGGCCTAGCCAGTCTCCAGACCTGAATCCAATTGAAAATCTTTGGAGGGAGCTTAAAATTCGAGTTGCCAGGCGACAACCTCGGAACCTGAATGATTTGGAGGCTGTCTGCAGGGAGGAGCGGGCCAACATCCCTGCCGAAATGTGCACAAACCTTGTCACCAACTATAAAAACCGTTTGACATCTGTCCTCGCAAATAATGGCTTTTCTACAAAATATTAACATGCTGTTTGTCCAGGGGGTCAAATACTTGTTTTTCCTCATCAGATGGTTATCAATTTTAATAAATTCATATGATGTGATTTTCTTAAATTTTCTTTGGGATTCTGTCTTTCACTGTTAGAATGTACATATGATTAAAATTGTAGATTTTTGCATTCTTTGTAAGTGGGCAAACCTGCAAAATCAGCAAGGGGTCAAATACTTATTTCCCCCACTGTATGTATGTATGTATGTATGTGAGTTATATTACTGTATATTGAAACGTTGACCCTTAAACATGCAGTCTAATTCCAGCCTTAGCTAGCTCCATCTTTAACTGGCATAAATAGCAATCAATTTAAATCGACCCCCCCCCCCCCCCCCCACCCCACACACACACACACACACACACACACACACACACACACACACACACACTTAAAATCAATCTGCAGATGACAAAGAAATAGTTTTTTCCCTACCATTGTTTTTGGGGGGGGGAATGACAAAATTATATAATTAAGCTATATATTTAACAACCAGAAAATGGATGCGTGAGATAAAGCGGTTTTCATGCATACAGGTAATTCACTTCTCATTCCTTGAGCCGCTACAGAGTTCCTCAACACCGCCTCCGGTGCTCCGTCAGGCCAGCTGTAGTTGGTGGTTCAGTTAAACGATACAGGTTGCATAAAATTGCATAAATATCACGCATATTCCATCGCATTTTTTTAAGAAAACGTGCTGCATAATCAAGGATTTTTGCCCGCAACAATCACCAAAAACTCTTGGCAAGTGTAAACTAATGTAAGTGCAGTCTATGCAGGCTTCATTGATTTCTAAAGCTCACCCATGCTGGAGTGCTGGATTCAGACTAGTATGCATATCTCAGAGTATGTAAACAGGACACCTTATCCCATCATTTTATTCAGCGCTCATGTAAATACTTTGGTGGTAGTCATCAATTACTTTTTGGACAGAAAACCTTTGGCCAGTGTAACCACAGCAACTGTGGAGTTGTTTCAACCTCTAAAGCCAGAATGAGTAAGTTTAGTGTGTCCTGGGACTACTGGGTCATTAACACTTACTGAAATCCCCTTGCATGTCCGTAACACACCCAATGTGCAAACCTATCATTATTCTCCCTGCGTCTCCCGCACATGAGCCCTTGGGTCTGCTTACGTCCGCATACATGCTGTACTTCCTGGCATCTGTAATGTCTCACCTTTTCAGGAATAGAGGAAGAGGCTGCTCAAGTTCACCATTGACCTCACCATTTTTTGACATGGGACAATGCATCATCACCGCACATGTAGCACTGTAAACAACATTTCGTTATTTAGGAAATCACGTCTGCTCTGAGATCAAGTAATAGGTAATCACCAAATTGGGATGGTGAACTTTGGCATACTAGGACACTGACATCTGACTGGTCCCTAAATATGTTCGCATGTCACAAATTAGCAGCGTGAGGTTCCAGTTTACATTGTTCTAACAGGGAAATTAAGCAGGTTAAGGATGAAATGGCCCAAAGGAAACTCTGCGGTGGTCAGGTCCTCCTACCTAAAATAAATAGAGAACGAGCAGTTTATTTTCACTGTGGCTAAATGGGGAGTGTGGGGGGGGGGGGGCAGCGAGAGACTGAGAGGAAGAGAAAAAGAGAGAAGAAAAGAAAGTGGTTTATTTTCACTTTGGCAAAATGGGTTTGTTTTAACTCTGCAGTGTTTTAAGTTGGAGTTATCCTCTGTGTGAGGCAGGCAGAAAGTCAGGTCAGAGAGAAACAGAGGAGAGGAAGGTGACAGAGCGACAGGAAGGTGTAACACAAGAAGGTAAATGTGAAAAGTTTGGGAAGAGCATAAAAAAAAAAAAAAAAAAAAAAAAAAAGAAAATGGGTTGCGAGGCTCATATGTTCATGCTTAGTGTTGGGAAATCAGAAGATGAAACACAAGATCCCAAGTGTACTACTGCTGTGCCACAGCCAACTCTCTCTCTGTTATCCTGAGTCCTACTATTAGTCTCTCATTTCATCACAATGCACACACCATTTCCCTGGTGTGACCAGTATTATCAAAGGCAACCCTGCTGTTGACGCATTTCACAGCATCATGACGTCACTGGCCTAATAGATAGACAGATACTTTATTCATCCCGAGGGAAATTTTAGGCATCCAGTAGCTTAGACAACCATAACACAACAAACACACATACACACATATCTCACATACATAAAAATCACTCACAGAAATTTAAAGAGTTAACAATTGTGAAAAGTGAATACAAAAAGGTCTGGTATGGACTGACCATGTGATGCAATGACCATGATAAGGTGCTATGGTAGAATATGTGCAATGGTGGTAGAGCAAAAGTGAACAGTGCAGGGATTGAACAGTGCATTATTGGTAAAGTTATTACATTATAGGGTTTTATTACATTTCCGACACATTTTTATTACAATTTAAATAACCCCCGCACACACACACGACTGTATAACCATTTGCTGTGAATTCCTTGATGTCTCTGACTGAGAGGATTTTGTTTTTTAATGATACTGCCATTGAAATCCTACCTCTAGGCGAAACTGCTGTTGCACAACATGATTCTTAACGATAGAGTTTCTGCAAGTTGTGGTTCTTATTATGGAGAGTCATGTGAAGTCAAGTCAGGAACAGTATTGGATTATTTAAAAAATATAAATGCACAGATAATGAAGATCTAGAGCAAACTTCACCAAGTTAAATCCCAGGTGTCAGTTGGTTCCCAGACCTGGCTGTGACCTTTACTGTAACTACTGCTGCACTGCTTTCTATCCTTTACCCAGAGGATTCTGGACAATTCATGTTTGGTTTTTGTTCATCTTTACCATAAAACAAACCGCAAAGAAATGTCAAGAGAGTCCACTGTATGTAGTTAAAATGCTCGCTGTAATGTTCCACTCCTCTCAAAAAAAGAACCCACTCTGGGCTTTGTAGTAGCGTTTAGATTCTCTGCCCGAGCCAGGCCGATTTTTTACGCCGCTATGATCGGGCCGGGCCCTTGATCAAGCATTTGTGTTTTTTTAATCATTACTTTATTAGCCTTATTCGGTGGAGAGCAAGCTATACTTCTCCAGCTTCTCCCTGTAGCTGTGGGTGTACGTCCTGCACTGACTTGAGTGTGAGGTAAACTGTGCTGATATCGTGTCTCCCCCCTCTGCAGCACTGTTGTCGGCCAGTGCGTTAGCATGCAGACCGTGGCGAAGGACAGTATTAATTAGGTGATCGAGACAAGAAAGTCTCCTATATGGTTCCAGGGCTTTGATTATGTTGCTGCCTTGATCGGTTACCCAGACTATTCGGCTGATAGCGACGATCAAGTTTTTTTCTTTTACGTTTTTTCATTCGCATCGATTTGCGATCCATTCCATTCTGAATAAACAAACAGCGCAGTTTACTTGCTTCGTCCTTGTTGCATTACCAGGATTTATTAAGATAATTCTAAACAGATTTCTGTAGTTCAAACAACTCGGAATTGTAGTTGAGAATGTCCCACGTATTAAAAAAAAGTCAGGTTTAAATTGGGCTCAGGCTCATAATTACAGTTAATGTGTCGGGCTGGGTCAGGCTCGGACACAGCGTGTACGGGCTCGGGTAGGGTCAGGCTTGATTTTTTGGGCCCTATCTAAGCTCTACTTTGTAGAGTAAAACAGAGGTGAACACCAAAGTGGCGTATGATTGACACACCAATTCGTATGCCGTTTTTGCGTGTTATCAAGAAGCATAAGCGCTTTTTAGCGTGTTTATTAACGCCGTTCGGCCGCCATTGAACCTACTTTACGTGTGAATCTTCGCCGTAGCGAGTAGCATGAAAGGACGCAAGTCCACGGAGGGAGGTTGGGTGGGGTGGTGGATGGGTAAAACACAAGACTGTCACCCATAGATTTCTTATGGCCCTAGAGTCTGATATTCCCAGTGCCACATGCTCTTATTTCAAGACCCAGATTTCCAAGCACCTTGTGCCCACATTATCTTGACTTATTAGACATTCTCATCCAAATCATGCGTTTTCCTAACATTTTGACTCAATCCTGACTATTATATACTGTATGGAGTAGTGAGTGACAATAACCAGGATACTTGTCAGAAAAAAATTACTAAACCTGCGGTCATATGAAATGGAACTGATAGATCCCTAATGCAGAACTTACTGAAATGCTCCAGTGACCCCACAGAAGGTATCTCACATGGTAAAAGACACAACTTGAGGGACTGTTGACCATAATAGATAGATAATAGGTTGCTATGGATCTCTTTTAGATTTTAGTAACCCAAGACCTTATCAGATCTTTTATCAGATCTTTTAGAACACACAGTTCTTTATTAAGACATGCATCGTCTGATCAATGGTAACATGCTTATTGGCTTGAATTAAAAACATTCAGTTTGAATTATATTGGAAAGCGTTGTCTTGTCTTTTGATTCAAAGGCTGATACTACACGTCAGCTAAACATGATTTGAAATGTATTACGGTGTTCAAAGTTTCACTTGTTGACGTGAAACAGGCCTGTATCATAGAGTATATCTGTGGCACCTGAAATGTTAGCCACGCCCTTTCAACATTTATATTGGCAGAGTTCCTGGCAAGTTCTGGGTGAGTATTTAGTCTGCTTTTGATCAGCCAATGACAGATTTCGCTTTACTATCCAGAAAGTTTGTCAAACCCGAATTGGACCACAACTCCTGTAACCAAATCCGACTGGAGAGTAATCATCTGTAGCATCCCCCATCAAGGTCTCCACCCTAGTAAGGCAGATTTCTGCTTTAAGTGTTAATTATTCATATCTAGGAACACATTCATTGGTCGAGAGGGTGACTTTTCTATTTGAGAAGACAAAACTAAGCCAATGCACTTCCTGAACCATCAGCATATGAATGATTGTTTTATTACAAGGTCTAAATAAAGCAGGCGTCTGCTGTACTGCTGCTTTTCAAAACGAAGTTTGTGAGTGTGTCTAATTTTTTTACTCTAGGTAAAGTATTACTCAGCAACCGTGAGGATGGATTTGCCCTAAGGTGTCTTCAAAGGACACACTCCTGTCAGTATGATCAAAACACACAGTTCACTCAGCAGTTATACACACATGCACAGGACCTATACATACACAAATAGAGAGATGTGGGGCCTGCGGCTGCCCATGGACAGATGCCCCCGTAAGGGGGATTGGACCGGCAACCATCCGATTCCCTACGGACTGAACTACTGCCACCCCACCTGTACTTAAAAATGACCATTCGTGATTGGACATAGTAGATAGTAGATCCATTAGCTCAGTATAAAATTATACCTCCACTTCCAAAAACGATAGTTCCCATCACTTGTTCACATAGCATTGGACAGTTTTGGACTGGGAACAACAGAGCCAGAGAACAGATGCTAAAACAGGAGACAGGATTTTACAACTCCTGAAAGTTATCAAAGCAGTAATTATTTTCTTTTTCGTTGCAACAAGCATGAGGTAAACAGTAGAAATATGCGTTGCAATGTAACCTACCGAAAGTGCGCTTGAACATATCTGGCTGACTGACAGCGCCAGGTTCAACTTGTTTTGAGTTGGCTCCCCTGCTGCACCGCAGACTGGTCTCATTCTAATGGCTGAGGGGGCTGCGCTTTTAAATGACGGGCTGCAGTCGGTCTACCTTTATCTTGATTCACATTCTGTTCTAAGACAGTTTTTTTACTTTTGTGTGTGTGCACATATAAATCAGGTTCAAGAAGTGTGTTGATTTTTGGAAATAACCATGAACAAAAAGCATTTGCATTGCAAATATTTTTAGCTGCAGAGCTAAATTAGTTTTATGCATCAAAAATCGTAGGTATTGTGATTTTTTTGTGACAATTTTAGAATCAATTCTTTTTCCTAGAATCGTGATTTTTCCTTTTCTTTTTTAAACCAATGATTGACCTAAATATTTTCTGTTTTTACGGTAATGCTGACGTAAATCTACGTGACTACATCATATCCATTTCCAGCAAAACGGAGCGAAAGCAAAAAAAGCTGAAAATCCATGTTCTGTACTTCTTTACAAATGAAATAAATGTCAGACTGACTGACTTGTGATGTGCATTCTTTTTAGAAAACAATCAGTTTTTAGAAATGTCTCATGATATATTGTCTCTGGTGTATTATTCAACTTTTTTTTGTTAAAGAAGGAAAAGAAAATTGCAATACTCAATACTATCGAATCACAATACTTCTTGAATCGCAATAAATGAAAATCACAATACAAATGGAATCGGCAGCCATTTATCATGAAAAAATCGAATCGGGACAAAAGCATATCGTCCCAGCCCTACTACGTGTCATATATGCTTTGCTGTGCTTTTATATCCTAAATAAAGGACTTCTATTTCCCTTTGTTTTTTAATGAAACATGTAAAATTCACATAACGTGAGGAAGACAGAGCTAAGTTACTGTTTTTTTATTTGTATGTTATTGAACCTCACATATGAATGTGCAAATATATGCTGGTTAAAAATACAAAAATAAAAAAACACAAGAAAAGCTCAAATTATAAATATATATGCTATAGGAGTGGCTCCATCTACTGTAATAGCACACAGCAGAATAGTTTTTACATGATAAGTATCTCAAACAAAAAGTTGAAGCTTATGAAATATGAGGGTAATTGTTTGAAGAAAATACATATGGCCACAACAAGAAAAGTTTATATTTTTTTGACAATGTTGCTACACAGAGTTTATTATTAAATATAGGCATATATATTGGGTCTGAATAAGACATCTGACTGCATGTTGCGTAGCCTATAGTATGAACAGGATCAGCAAAATTAATATTACATTATCGGAATTAGCCGTTTGCACTTTACAATGTTGATTAGTAAGGCTATTTATATATAAATCAAAGACCAAACTACTTTTAAGAGTTTAGATGATTTTATTTAATATTTTCTGCGTGCATTTCCTGTCCTGAGAGTGGAGGTGTCCTGACAGTGGAGCCTGGACTGGAATAGGCCCCACAGTGGAGGTCTGCAGCCAGACAGTCTTGGATAATGAGATAATTGACACTGAACAGAAGGGACATACATAAGGCAGACAGAGACACAGTAGGAAAGTAATGACCAGTGTAGTTCTGGGGTCAGAGAAAATTAGTGTGAAAGACAGGTGACCATTAACGACAAGGTGCAAGAGCCATGGAGTGAGAGATCAATGGGTCGGTCAGCGGGTTAGAGGGGGCAGTGACTAGAAACTTTCAAACTACCGACCACTGCAGGCACCAGTCCATCTGACCCCTGAACAGCTGTAACTTATCCACTCTGACCCCTGGATGAAATATACCTGCCCTTCAACAGTGTGGCCTATAAACTCTCTGCTTTATCTCCATCAGGCCTGCTGGGAGAGGGATGAAAAAAAAGAAAGATAGACAGGCCTTCTACTTAAAGGCTGTGACAAGACAGGACTGCAAAGTGCAATTAAAATGTGTAGGTTTGCATTCTTCTCTATGAGACATTGCCTACAACAACATGGATGCTCTATGAGCCTCTTATCACTAACTTAGCAGGTCTCCTGAAGGATGACAGAACTAAAGGATCCTCTTTGCAGTGTAAAAGCAGGAAGCTGTGTTTACAAATCAGTGACGGATGTATCTGGGAGAGCTGGAGCTGACAGGGCTCTCTGTGGGGGTGCTTTGGACTCAATATAGGCTTCTTTATTCAATTTTAAATCAATTTAAGTTGATTTAATTGCATGTCCTCATATCAACCAAGATAGACTGTAAAAGTATCATTGTGGGGGTTGTTAGGAAACATGGTGCTTTTGTGAAGTGTTCAGTTTTGTCAACATATCCCATGGGGTTCTAATCCCTGTGTTGGGAGAAATTCAGACCAACGGAAGCAGAAGAAACCGAGGTGAATAAGTTCATGACATGCAGCTGGGACAGACTATATTGACAGCCTATTCCTGATAAAACGATACAGGGATATGAATGCCAAAAACAAATGTGTGAAATCCCTGAGGAAAACTATAGTTTCTTCATATCTTCTGATACAATGCTCAGTAAATCATGCTTGCCAGTAACTCAGTGCATAATTATGAGCAGAGTTGTTGCAAATTGTGACTTATTGTGAATACTCATTCTGGAATGAAATTGAAAACCCATCCACCACTTTCTAAATAGACAGCTTTGCACCACAGGCCAAAAGAAGTCCAGACCTCTTCTTCAGATGTTCTTGTTTTTTGCTGGAGGCTTATAAAGGTTTCATACCCTTTCATTGTGCAGCTCTTTCATACATGACTTTCCAGCTGGTTCTGTGAGCGTAGCCCTGAAGGGTCACATGTGACCTGCGGTATCCAGAACATTCTGCACTCTGACCCCTAGAGATCACGACAGCGATTATGTCTGGCCACTGACCACGTCTGAATCAAAGGAAAAGCAGAGTTTTGGTTTATGTGTGAGTGTGTTATGCATATAATTATGGCAATCCAGTTAACAAATCAACTTAGGATGGACGTTTATGTGTAAAGTGGTTTGTGTTCGTATGTGTGTGTGCATTTCTGCATGAGATAGCTGGTGTGTCTCACACCAAAGGTGGAGGTGTTTCAGAGAGAAGAATTTGACCCAAAGCTCCTCTGATCCTGAACTAGCAGGGGTCCAGTTGGGTCACATGTTTGCCTGTCTGTTCAGATAAGGCCCAACGAGCAAAGAACAAAGGGCCACAGAGTGTTCACACAGCAGGGTATTCGGACAATGAAATGGGTTAAAAAGCCCACAAATCACATACTGACATCATCAAAAGGTCTTATTCAGATCGCAAATAAGATGAGAGATGAGATTGGATGCTTTTATCACATTAGTGCAGAGGCAGCACCAGAATCAAGAAATCTCTAAATTGAGACAACATGAAGATTACAATAATTAAAAGATTGAAATAGGGTGTAGATAACATTAAGCCAACAACAACAATAATAAAGCTAATAGAAAAAAAAAAAAAAAAAAAAAAAAAAAAAAGAGCGTAGATAAGCAGCAGGCTTATTTGGTTGCGTGTGCATGCAGTGTCTTAGTCCTAAATTTGACTAAAGAAGTAAACTGCGTGCACGTGATATAAGCACGTGTTCCTGGGTTCATATCCAGTTCATTGAACGTCATATTGTGTCTCCCATATTCCCCATCACCCTCCACTGTTTGAGGATAATCAGCTAGTGCAGCATCAGCTCAGTGATGAAGCAAAACTGATAAATGGTAAAAAATGTGGGCACAGTGGACAATTCCCAGAAAATTCCCAGACAATACATATATCATCTTTACATGTCTTCCCGATTGCCCTCATGAAGACCTCTTACATAGCGTGATATATGGAGGGCAGGGCTTTGGTGAAAACCACAGTAACTAATGTCATGCTTGTAATCCCATTTCAGCGGAGGGAATTAAGTATCTTTGTCGGCTTCTTGAGCCGTATGTTGCAAAAGCGACATCGTTTTGAATTATGTTTTTATATTTATTTTTTTATTTGCTTACCACTGCCCGGTTTGCAACTGAAAGAATACAGCAACAAAAGTTTATGGAATGTACAAATGTAATTATGGTCAGATGTTGTACCTGACTGACGGGCAGTGATATTGATAAGCCTTGTTTACTTACGCATTTACAGCGTCTGCAATTTTTTCATTCTTCATATTTCTGTAGGATTATCATTTGCTCTTCTTGTGTAAAATATGCGGCTCTGGTAGACTTGTCCATGTTTGCCATTGGTCATGTGGTGCAAACACCGCCCCTTTTATGTGAACACGCTCTTCGCTGGATTGGGAAAACCTGGGTTGATTGAACAAGTTGATAACCACCGTCGTGTCACACCTTGTGCGGGACCGCGGTTGTTAGGTTTGGTGAAGCTGGGTAACGGAAATAAATCCAGGGCATGTTGACCTTGCGTCGTAGAATAGGCCTCTGTTCTCCCATCTCGTGTCACAGTGATTAAACACTTTTAAAACACTCCTAAACACACCTAAAACTACATCAAATGCATAGACAGTCCTTTAAAGGAGAATTCCAACTCGTAACCATCAATCGTCAATCCGTACTGAGGATGTCCTGATCATGGTTTTTTGGCATTCGGTTGTTGTTGAATGTTTTGCTAACGGAGAAAACTAGCATCACGTCTAGTACTTGCAGCTTTAAAGAAACCCCGTTTGTTTCTAAAGAGCTGATACCAAACCCAACCAATCCAATAGGATAAATGAAATAATACATTGTCTGCTTAAGGTCTTCATTTGTAATTGCAGTGGAAAAAAACTTTATCTACATGTGACTTCTGAATTCTTTAATTGACCATCCTATACATTATACATAACCAGGACAGTGCAGTAGGGCTGGGCGATATGGAGAAAATCAAATATCACTATATTTTTGACCAAATACCTCGATATCGATACCGCAACGATATTGTAGTGTTGACTAATGGTGCTTTCACAAAATATTTACACAATGAGGTTTTTGATAAATAGTCATCACTAATGTGGATATAATGACTAAGTGGGTAAAGGCAAATAATAGAACAGTTCCAACAGTCTGGTTAGTTCAGAAAATGACATCACTTTACTGTAATGCAGCCTTTAAAACCAAGAAAACACAACACTTATGCCATATTACAATATCCAAAATCTAAGACGATATCTGATATTATATCACATCACAATATCTATATAATATTGATATATTGCCCAGCTCTACAGTGCAGGCTGTATGACAGTAATGAGGGTGTGTTGTTGCTGTTTTAAGTATCATGGTGTTGTTTTTGTTGCATAAAGCACTAAGTTTATCATTTCCATAAAAAGAGAAGCAGAATTGCAATATTTTTTATGTGATCAAATTTGTATGGCTTCACAATAAAAAGCTTTTTTTAAAGGACTGGTTTGAGTCCACACAGCAAATTGCAGATTAACTCATAAGAAAGTTGAGATAAGATGAAAACAAATTAGAAGAAACTTAATAAAAAGATGAATGAGATGAATGTTTTTTTTTAAACATCTATAATCACATCAACAACTCCATCTGGTTTGGAGGATTCTGTGATTTAGAAAATCACCAAAACAGCTACTAAAAAGAACCCTGTGGTATAACTTTTTGTCAATGTTCATATGCATTTATTGGTTCAAAATATTTAGAAGTCTGAAAAGTAATTGTGCCATGTATTGACAGCAGAACAGTTTGCGACATCAGATTACAGATCAGTTTATTTAACACTGTCTTATAGCTTTTGTTTTTTGTGGTATAGATCCATTACATCATGTGCAGTGACCTGCAACACCCCATTAGTCTCCCTTTATGGCCAGCACCACCACAAAAGGTCTCAATTCTTATGATTTACAACCACAGCTGTAAAAAGTAATGGACGGCACTTCGGGGTCCAAAAAGTGAAGCCAATGCCGAAGTGCCTTTAACCTGCATTCTTTCTAATTTCCAACATGGAGCGACTCCACTGGTTGCAAAAATAAGTCGGCTTGTATGGGAGTCTATGACAAAATGTCCTCCTTCTCACTTGCTGCATTACCTCAGTAAACATGTTATGGTCTCAATCACTAGTTTCAAGTCAAGGAACATTTTGGTTGCCTAAAAATGTGTTGTTCCACATTCAGTAGCCCCATGCCAACCAAGCTAGCTTGAATGGCGCCAGTACCTGGAGGTCTGTGTTAACCCGCCTGTTCTCTGCTGGACGACTGGCTTCAGAAGGGTTAAAAATCGGCAACTTTCCCTCTTTAGCATTTAGCTTAACGCAGCGCCATTGCAACCACAGACGACACTTGCTTAGCCCCGTCATCTATTACTTTTACACTCTGTTTACAACCAGTTGACTGCAAAACCAGAAAAAAAAGTGTAGACGTCTACAAACGCATAAAAACTCCACTGTTAACCTTAACACACTTTTAATGTGTATGTTGAAGACTATCTAAATAACAATTATCCATTTCACTATGGACAATATTTAAGCGATAACACGTGAAAGACTGTGTGGTCATTATGTCATCCAACACTCACGATCATTGTTTAGGTCCATAATAAGACTCATAATTCTCGTGGTGTACTTGCTCCATCCTTTGTAGCATCCATTACAGGAAGCAACGCACACAAAGGTCTGTTTCCTTTAATATCCCCTTCCAGTCTTACCGCGGTTAGCGAAAAATGTTGTGCTCATTTACCAGAAAAAAAGGTTGGGGTTCTACTGCAGTGTCTGGAATTGTTTTCCAATGAGTTTCAGCTTTATATACAGAACTGAACTCAAGGCCAGCAGTGGACTAATGAGTA